>NC_048580.1:23572593-23912593 GCF_013265735.2 Oncorhynchus mykiss
CTTACCGCTGGCTACTATATGGAGAAACACAGTAAACATTTTTTAATGAGCTTTGAAAAATGTTGTGAACTATCTCCCAATACTCATTAGACTGGCTCAAGCCAACTTCAGTGAATAGCCCATGTTGTATATGGTACATTCCACTCTCTTTCTTCTTGTGCTCTTCAGGAGCTACCACTGTACTGTACAAGGGGCCTGCGCTTCTTCTAGGACAACAAGTTTGAGGAGGTGGAGAAGGTAGACACAGTATTCTGTCTGCCCTGCAGGTCAGTCAACTAGTCTGGCAGACATCATCGAATTATAATTGTAATCATCTATGGATTATTCCGAGAGACCAAGGATTAAGCTGTCAAAAGCTGACCAACTTCAGTTATTTGTGTAAATTTGTTAAGTTATACAACTAAATTAATTAGTTTCTTTCTTCATTTTTCCAATTCATTAAAAAATAAAAAACTCCTTTTCATATTCAGTCTTGACAAATACTTTCCCTTGTTTCTTAATATTTCATTTATTCTACTTTCCTGCACTTGTAACACATCTGACAGAATGACATAGATGAGTGTTTGGATTTTATTTTATTGAAGTGTTTTATACAGGTGTTTCTGTAGATTAGAGGAACTGCTGAACACTGTTGGTTTAGATGTTTCTGGATAAAATTCTGCCTCCTAGTAGTACTGCCTCTTATTGGAACCCTCACAGATTCCAAGGTAGAAGTCCTAATTTGGGCAGCAGGTGGTTTAGCAGTCAGTATATGTCTGTCTGTTCAATCCAAAATCCAAAAGAGAGACAGACTCAGGTCCCTTGGTGCATCACACCACGGATCGCTTCACGTAGCCAGCCAGTACAGTGCCTTGGAGCCGGTGCTTGGTAGAGTCATAAACCCCCCGTCTAGAGCAATTGGAGGAGAGCTTGGCACAGATCTCGCTGTGTTTCTCCAGGCGACTAGGATCAAAGCACCGGCCACAGTGCTCACACTGCTTCAGCTTGGAGTTGGCTGCACTCATCCCAAATCGACGTTTCAACTCCACCTGAAAGAATGGATTTTATCAGATGGGCCAAATAAGGGGCAGCTGGGCAATAAAGACAAGATATACAATATGTACAAACCAGATGAGGCTGGTGGGAGGAGCTCATTGTAATGGGCTCATTGTAATGGCTGGAATAGAATAAAAGGAATGGTATCACACATATCAATCACATCAATCACAATCACAGTCCAGCCATTACAACGATCCTATCCTCCTATAACTACTCCCATCAGCCTCCTCTGATACAAACACACGTGATCACCAACACTACACTAGATCAACAGTTAGCATGGCTTTGGAATGTCAAGCTACTTTACCTGTCTGTCCTCCTTTTTCTCTTCCATGTTCAAACCCTTCTTGACTTCCTTTGGCTTGCTCACAGTGTATCTCTTGGCTGTCTGCTTTGGCTTACTAGCCACACTGCTTTCTTCTCCATTTCTCCACACCTCTTTACTCCTTTCTTCCTCTTCTTCATTATCTCTTATCATCTCCCATAGGTCAGAATCCACCTTCATCAGGCAGATCTCCTGGATGAACTTCTCCACCTTTTTTCTCAACCGTTCTTTTGCCTTTTTCTCCTCCAAAGCCTGAGCATCCATCTTGACCCCACTCTTCATCAGTTTCAATTCTTGGGTGACACTGATCAGCTTGGCCTTCATATATGCCATCACCTGCTCAGCCTCTGAGTTAAATACTTCCCATACCATCTCATCGGGGCATGGCGGTAGATCCTGTACAGTTAGGGTCTGAGTCTTGAACTGAACATGTTTCTTCACAACCTGCCTTCTGTACTTTGTAGCAGCAGGACGAGGGTTGCCCTCTGGTCTGACTGGCTGGAATGGCTTCTTCTTGGCATCATTGTTTGACACAGTGACTCTGGCTCTAATGGGAGGCAGTGGCATCTTGGTGACCATATTGGCTCCATGGACTGCCTTCAATGGCTTGGCGCTATGGAGGTAGATGTCTTTCACCACGCAGGTTTGATCCCTCTTGGTCCGGATGGGTTGCAGTGGCTTCCGGATGGGAGGAACAGTAGCCTTCCCTGACTGCTGAGATGTTGGAGCTACATGCAGTCCTTGACTCTTCCCATTGCAGGTGGACCTCTTATTATGCAGTACTGGGATTCTGGAGGGAGGATGTGGTTTCTTTTCCACAGCCTTCAAACTGGCAAGTCGCTGCAGAGCACCCTTTCTTTCTTCAGTCAACTCCAGTACTGGGATTCTGGAGGTGTTAAAACTGTTTTGTTTGAGCGCTGGAAGCTTCTCAGTGGCCTTGGCTTGAGATGGCAGGGCAGGCTGAACGGAGTTGCTACTGGCAGCTCCAAGGTTCCCTGTTAAAGCATTATCTTCCTGTAGCGGCTGCAAGAATCTCCTCATCATCAAGGAGATTGACAGTTCTATTTTTCTAACCTTGTTCTGCAACTAAATTTTCGTCTAGTAGCACTTTCTGTATTTTATGATGATCTACTTTGTTAACTATATCTCAGGAGAAATTTGCTAGATTGTCTTGGAAACTAGTGTTCTATTTTCAGCAATCAGATACCAGACTGTTCAAACAGAACATTTGGAATTTATTGATCAGTTGTGACATCATAATTGGTTCACAAATAATGAGACTTCTAGAATCTCACACACTTACAGTGGGGCAAAAAAGTATTTAGTCAGCCACCAATTGTGCAAGTTCTCCCACTTAAAAAGATGAGAGAGGCCTGTAATTTTCATCATAGGTACACTTCAACTATGACAGACAAAATGAGGAAAAAAAATCCAGAAAATCACATTGTCGGATTTTTTATGAATTTATTTGCAAATTATGGTGGAAAATAAGTATTTGGTCACCTACAAACAAGCACGATTTCTGGCTCTCACAGACCTGTAACTTATTCTTTAATTAACTTGTTGTTAATCCAGCCGCCGTGTCAGATTTCAAAAAGGCTTTAAGGCGAAAGCAAACCATGCGATTATCTGATGACAGCGCTCAGCACACAAAACATTGCAAACAGTTAGCAGCCAAGTAGATTAGTCACAAAAGTCAGAAATAGCAATAAAATTAATCACTTACCTTTGATGATCTTCATATGGTTGCACTCACAAGACTCCCAGTTACACAATAAATGTTTGTTTTGTTCAATAAAGTCTTTATATCCAAAAAACTAAATTTTGTTGTCGCGTAATTCAATGTCTCAAATGCAGTCACAAGAGGCAGACGACAATTCCAAATATTATCTGTAAAGTTCGTAGAAACATGTCAAACGATGTTTATAATCAATCCTCAGGTTGTTTTTAGCCTAAATAATCGATCATATTTCAACCGGACAATAGCGTCGTCAATATAAAAAAAACTATTAAGACACGCTCTCGGGAATGCGCACCAAACAGGTTGGGGACTTTCCATTGGCCTCGCATTGAAACTGCTCATTCTCCCTCATTTTTCAGAATAAAGGCCTGAAACAATGTCTAAAGACTGTTCACAGCTAGTGGAAGCCATAGGGAATGGAATCTGGGTCATATCCCTTTAAATGGTGGATAGGCTTTCAATGGAAAAACACCCATTTCAAAATAGTAGCACTTATCGGACGGATTTTCCTCAGATTTTCGCCTGCCATTTCAGTTCTGTTATACTCACAGATATTATTTTAACAGTTTTGGCAACTTTAGAGTGTTTTCTATCCAAATCTACCAATTATATGCATATCCTAGCTTCTGGGCCTGAGTAGCAGGCAGTTTACTTTGGGCACGCTTTTCATCCAAAATTCCGAATGCTGCTCCCTATCCCAAAAAAGTTAAATTGGCTTGAAATTCTATGGCAAGACATAAGTGGCTTTGTAGCAATGATCAACAATCAACTTCACAGAGCTTGAAGACTAACATGCAATCCTGGTGTGGAAAGCATTTAGAGACTTAGCCAGAAAGACTCTCAGCTGTAATCGCTGCCAATTGTGATTTTAACATGTATTGACTCAGGAGGTTGAATACTTACGTAATCAATTAATCAATCTGCCTCTACATTTTGATTACCTTTTTTTATACAAATGTTAGAATTATAAATATCCTTTTACATAAGGCGTTCTGTGTGAGTCCATTATTGGCATTTTCATATGTGTAATGAACCTGAAAAACCAAATCATATAGTGATATGGGCATTAAATACTGCCACAAGCCTCCTTGTCTACATTTAAATCTACACCAAGAAGTCACTTGTAGTAAAATGATTGCCTTGTTGAATTTGCCAATGAACAAAAGCCAGCATAATAAGAGAAAAACTATTAAAACATAATAAATGTAAATTTTTCTGGGGCTAGTGGAGTTGAACCAGAAAGACACAAACCAATTGAAGAAAAATAGGCACAAAACCAGATACATGACTCTCCAGTATTGGTTCTGGAGCACAGTAAGAAGCACGTGATACATAAGAACCCATTCCAGTGCTGCATCTCAGTAGTTCAATGTGTCCTTCTCTCCTTCCCTTCATGTGTACTGATCTATAAGAATTGAACAGGTCAATTTGAAACAACAGCTTTCGATATTTCAGTGTCATAAGATATGTGCATATGAAGGAAAAGACACAACCAGATGCCATTTAGCTACTAAGGACTCAAACCTGGAATGTGCTCCAAAAGTCTCAGATAGCTCCCTTCATAACACCTACGACTCTAGATGGATTTGAATGTGTACAATTTAACAGTTTTTATCTTGTCCTTTCAAATGGTCAGAATGGAAATCAACCCGGGGGGGGGGGGGGGGGGGGGGGGGGCAACGGGGGGGGGGGGGGCAACCCAGACAGGATGACCACATCAGTGAATCAACCCACTCAGGTGACGCTCCCTCCAGGGACGGCATGAGAGAGCCCCAGTAAGCCAGTGACTAAGCCCCTGTAATAGGGTGAGAGGCAGAGAATCCCAGTGGAAAGAGGGGAACCGGCCAGGCAGAGACAGCAAGGGCGGTTCGTTGCTCCAGAGCCTTTCCGTTCACCTTCCCACTCCTGGGCCAGACTACACTCAATCATATGACCCACTGAAGAGATGAGTCTTCAGTAGAGACTTAAAGGTTGAGACCAAGTTTGCGTCTCTGACATGGGTAGGCAGACCGTTCCATAAAAATGGAGCTCTATAGGAGAAAGCCCTGCCTCCAGCTGTTTGCTTAGAAATTCTAGGGACAATTAGGAGGCCTGCGTCTTGTGACCGTAGCGTACGTGTAGGTATGTACGGCAGGACCAAATCAGAGAGATAGGTAGGAGCAAGCCCATGTAATGCTTTGTAGGTTAGCAGTAAAACCTTGAAATCAGCCCTTGCTTTGACAGGAAGCCAGTGTAGAGAGGCTAGCACTGGAGTAATATGATCAAATTTTTTGGTTCTAGTCAGGATTCTAGCAGCCGTATTTAGCACTAACTGAAGTTTATTTAGTGCTTTATCCGGGTAGCCGGAAAGTAGAGCATTGCAGTAGTCTAACCTAGAAGTGACAAAAGCATGGATTAATTTTTCTGCATAATTTTTGGACAGAAATTTTCTGATTTTTGCAATGTTACGTAGATGGAAAAAAGCTGTCCTTGAAATGGTCTTGATATGTTATTCAAAAGAGAGATCAGGGTCCAGAGTAACGCCGAGGTCCTTCACAGTTTTATTTGAGACGACTGTACAACCATTAAGATGAATTATCAGATTCAACAGAATATTTCTTTGTTTCTTGGGACCTAGAACAAGCATCTCTGTTTTGTCCGAGTTTAAAAGTAGAACGTTTGCAGCCATCCACTTCCTTATATCTGAAACACATGCTTCTAGCAAGGGCAATTTTGGGGATTCACCATGTTTCATTGAAATGTACAGCTGATATCTTTCCGACAGATAAGATCTAAACCAGGCCAGAACTTGTCCGTGTAGACCAATTTGGGTTTCCAATCTCTCCAAAAGAATGTGGTGATCGATGGTATCAAAAGCAGCACTAAGGTCTAGGAGCACGAGGACAGATGCAGAGCCTCGGTCCGATGCCATTAAAATGTAATTTACCACCTTCACAAGTGCCGTCTCAGTGCTATGATGGGGTCTAAAACCAGACTGAAGCATTTCGTATACATTGTTTGTCTTCAGGAAGGCAGTTTGTTGTTGCGTAACAGCCTTTTCCAAAATTTTTGAGAGGAATTTAAGATTCGATATAGGCCGATAGTTTTTTATATTTTCTGGGTCAAGGTTTGGCTTTTTTCAAGAGAGGCTTTATTACTGCCACTTTTAGTGAGTTTGGTACACATCCGGTGGATAGAGAGCCGTTTATTATGTTCAACATAGGAGGGCCAAGCACAGGAAGCAGCTCTTTCAGTAGTTTAGTTGGAATAGGGTCCAGTATGCAGCTTGAAGGTTTAGAGGCCATGATTATTTTCATCATTGTGTCAAGAGATATAGTACTAAAACACTTGAGCGTCTCTCTTGATCCTAGGTCCTGGCAGAGTTGTGCAGACTCAGGACAACTGAGCTTTGAAGGAATACGCAGATTCCGTAATTTGCTTTCTAATAATCATAATCTTTTCCTCAAAGAAGTTCATGAATTTATCACTGCTAAAGTGAAAGTCATCCTCTCTTGGGGAATGCTGCTTTTTAGTTAGCTTTGCGACAGTATCAAAAAGGAATTTCGGATTGTTCTTATTTTCCTCAATTAAGTTAGAAAATAGGATGATTGAGCAGCAGTAAGGGCTCTTCGGTACTGCACAGTACTGTCTTTCCAAGCTAGTCGGAAGACTTGCAGTTTGGTGTGGCGCCATTTCCGTTCCAATTTTCTGGAAGCTTGCTTCAGAGCTCGGATATTTTCTGTGTACCAGGGAGCTAGTTTCTTATGAGAAATGTTTTTAGTTTTTAGGGGTGCAACTGCATCTAGGGTATTGCGCAAGGTTAAATTGAGTTCCTCAGTTAGGTGGTTAACTGATTTTTGTCCTCTGGCGTCCTTTGGTAGACAGAGGGAATCTGGAAGGACATCAAGGAATCTTTGTGTTGTCTGTGAATTTATAGCACGACGTTTGATGATCCTTGGTTGGGGTCTGAGCAGATTATTTGTTGCAATTGCAAACGTAATAAAATGGTGGTCCGATAGTCCAGGATTATGAGGAAAAACATTAAGATCCACAACATTTATTCCATGGGACAAAACTAGGTCCAGCGTATGACTGTGACAGTGAGTGGGTCCAGAGACATGTTGGACAAAACCCACTGAGTCGATGATGGCTCCGAAAGCCTTTTGGAGTGGGTCTGTGGACTTTTCCATGTGAATATTAAAGTCACCAAAGATTAGAATATTATCTGCTATGACTACACGGTCCGATAGGAATTCAGGGAACTCAGTGAGGAACGCTGTATATGGCCCAGGAGGCCTGTAAACAGTAGCTATAAAAAGTTATTGAGTAGGCTGCATAGATGTCATGACTAGAAGCTCAAAAGACGAAAACGTAATCATTTTTTTTTTTTGTAAATTGATATTTGCTATCGTAAATGTTAGCAACACCTCCGCCTTTGCGGGATGCACGGGGGATATGGTCGCTAGTGTAGCCAGGAGGTGAGGCCTCATTTAACACAGTAAATTCATCAGGCTTAAGCCATGTTTCAGTCAGGCCAATCACATCAAGATTATGATCAGTGATTAGTTCATTGACTATAATTGCCTTTGAAGTAAGGGATCTAACATTAAGTAGCCCTATTTTAAGATGTGAGGTATCATGATCTCTTTCAATAATGACAGGAATGGAGGTGGTCTTTATCCTAGTGAGATTGTGTTAGTGTTTAAATACTGGAGAGTTGAGACCAAATCACGGATGCTGGACAGAGTGGATTTCAGTTGTAACAAAAGACAGTTTTAATGAGTCAGAGATATCTTGTCCCGCAGTTTTACGTGCACAGATCTAGTTCATACAACTCGGCAAGGAGTCAGGTGAAAAAGAGGCCTTATACAACGGTTACATTCATTTTTATACATAGAATAAAGTAGGTGGAGTCTTGTCGTTTCGGTCTTCTTGACTGGTCGGAGGGTTGGAGGCGGGCCTTGCTCTAGCCAGAGCGGGCCCCATTGGTGCACAGCAAAAGTCCTTTGCTCTTGGGACCGGCCAGTAGAGGGAGATGAGATGTGTGTGTATACAAGGAGATATCTGTGTGTCTGGAAATCTGATACAGGAGAGCAGAGGGGGTCGTGAAAGAAGAGAACAGAGGGGGTCAGTCTTATGGCTGGGTGTATGTGTTCTTACGACGGAATGTCTTTGTTTATATGAGCTATGTGTATGAATATTTATATAACAATTGCTAAGGCGAACACCGCCATGTTTAGTTTTGCCCAACCTAGGTCGAGGCACAGACACGGTCTCAATGGTGATAGCTGAGCTGACTACACTGACTGTGCTAGTGGCAGACTCCACTATGCTGGCAGGCTGGCCAACAGCCTGCTGCCTGGCCTGCACCCTATTTCATTGTGGAGCTAGAGGAGTTAGAGCCCTGTCTATGTTGGTAGATAAAATGAGAGCACCCCTCCAGCTAGGATGGAGTCCGTCACTCCTCAGCAGGTCAGGCTTGGTCCTGTTTGTGGGTGAGTCCCAGAAAGAGGGCCAATTATCTACAAATTCTATCTTTTGGGAGGGGCAGAAAACAGTTTTCAACCAGCGATTGAGTTGTGAGACTGCTGTAGAGCTCATCACTCCCCCTAACTGGGAGGGGGCCAGAGACAATTACTCGATGCCGACACATCTTTCTAGCTGATTTACATGCTGAAGCTATGTTGCGCTTGGTGATCTCTGACTGTTTCATCCTAACATCGTTGGTGCCGACGTGGATAACAATATCTCTATACTCTCTACATTCGCCAGTTTTAGCTTTAGCCAGCACCATCTTCAGATTAGCCTTAACGTCGGTAGCCCTGCCCCCTGGTAAACAGTGTATGATCGCTGGATGATTTGTTTTAAGTCTAATACTGCGGGTAATGGAGTCGCCAATGACTAGAGTTTTCAATTTGTCAGAGCTAATGGTGGGAAGCTTCGGCGTCTAAGACCCCGTAACGGGAGGAGTAGAGACCAGAGAAGGCTCGGCCTCTGACTCTGACCCGCTGCTTAATGGGGAAAACCGGTTGAAAGTTTCTGTCGGCTGAATGAGCGACACCGGTTGAGCGTTCCTACAGCATTTCCTTCCAGAAACCGTGAGAAAGTTGTCCGGCTGCGGGGACTGTGCGAGGGGATTTATACTACTATCTGTACTTACTGGTGGCACAGACGCTGTTTCATCCTTTCCTACACTGAAATTACCCTTGCCTAGCGATTGCGTCTGAAGCTGGGCTTGTAGCACAGCTATCCTCGCCGTAAGGCGAGTACAGCGACTGCAATTAGAAGGCATCATGTTAATGTTATTACTTACTTCGGCTGTTGGAGGTCCTGACGAATCGTGTCCAGATAAAGCGTCCGGAGTGAAAAAGTTGAGGAAAAAAATATATATATATAAACGGTAATTAAAAAGTAAAAACCGTAAATTTGTCAGGTAGCAAAACAGGTTGGCAACAAAACGCACAGCAACTCGAAAACAAGTCTGCAAGTTGAACTGGGTCTTGATGAAGTAGGAGCCGCCGCTGCCTCCCGTGTCCTCAATCTTGCCCTTCTCGACATCCATACTGACCCATAACAGAAAAAAGTGCGTTAAAACTCATACCCCCAAGTGTTTATTTCTTGAGGGCTATGAAAGAAACTGGTGCAACATCTACAGCTGCTAACACCCACATTTAAAAACAAATCTAAGGCCAGTATGCAAAGACAAAACAATCTGCAGATTTCTCATGCTAGTGACTAGTTGGAGGCAAATGATCATGCAGAGACAACGGATTAAGCTGTCAAAAGCTGACCAACTCCAGTTATTTGTGTAAGTACAAAAGAGTACCACAGTATTAGTCATAATAACCATAAAACATAGCGGTCAAACAAGGAAATGGTTCCAACCGTATTTCCGCCATTCATTTTTCCCCATAGGGAATTTCAGAAACACCTAAAATAATGGATGTGTTTCATGTAGGCTTACCCTTGTGTGACTTTTCAATAACTGTGTAAATATCTGTAGGACAAGGTGACTTATCAATATATTTGCCTGTATTTAGCCACCCAAAATAAAATGCAAATGAGTTGTTAATGTGGCTATCGTAAAGAACTACAAACGCCATGATGATCTGGACGAGACTGCCGAGGCAAAGGTAAGAATCTCTGAATTAACTATGTTAGCTAAATTTAGTCATGAATTAATAGGCAAAATGCCTTTAAATTGACAATTCAAAGAGTTCAGTAATATGTTTCACCTCAAAGAAAAGTGGCATGTTTAAATATGAGATGAGGGCAAGCAGTTCAACACAGGTAGGTCACATTCACCATTTTGGACAGCATATTATGGTCTATTATGACATCACATCCACATACAGTGGGGCAAAAAAGTATTTAGTCAGCCACCAATTGTGCAAGTTCTCCCACTTAAAAAGATGAGAGAGGCCTGTAATTTACATCATAGGTACACTTCAACTATGCCATCAAAATGAGAGAAAATAATCAAAAAAATCACATTGTAGGATTTTTTAAATTTAATTTATTTGCAAATTTCACACACTGTTGCTGGTATTTTGGCCCATTCCTCCATGCAGATCTCCTCTAGAGCAATGATGTTTTGGGGCTGTTGCTGGGCAACACAGACTTTCAACTCCCTCCAAAGATTTTCTATGGGGTTGAGATCTGGAGACTGGCTAGGCCACTCCAGGACCTTGAAATGCTTCTTACGAAGCCACTCCTTCGTTGCCCGGGCGGTCTGTTTGGGATAATTGTCATGCTGAAAGACCCAGCCACGTTTCATCTTCAATGCCCTTGCTGATGGAAGGAGGTTTTCACTCAAAATCTCACGATACATGGTCCCATTCATTCTTTCCTTTACATGGATCAGTCGTCCTGGTCCCTTTGCAGAAAAACAGCCCCAAAGCATGATGTTTCCACCCCCATGCTTCACAGTAGGTATGGTGTTCTTTGGATGCAACTCAGCATTCTTTGTCCTCCAAACACGACGAGTTGAGGTTTTACCAAAAAGTTATATTTTGGTTTCATCTGACCATATGACATTCTCCCAATCTTCTTCTGGATCATCCAAATGCTCTCTAGCAAACTTCAGGCGGGCCTGGACATGTACTGGCTTAAGCAGGGGGACACGTCTGGCACTGCAGGATTTGAGTCCCTGGCGGCGTAGTGTGTTACTGATGGTAGGCTTTGTTACTTTGGTCCCAGCTCTCTGCAGGTCATTCACTAGGTCCCCCCATGTGGTTATGGGAATTTTGCTCACAGTTCTTGTGATCATTTTGACCCCACGGAGTGAGATCTTGCGTGGAGCCCCAGAACGAGGGAGATTATCAGTGGTCTTGTATGTCTTCCATTACCTAATAATTGCTCCCACCGTTGATTTCTTCAAACCAAGCTGCTTACCTATTGCAGATTCAGTCTTCCCAGCCTGGTGCAGGTCTACAATTTTGTTTCTGGTGTCCTTTGACAGCTCTTTGGTCTTGGCCATAGTGGAGTTTGGAGTGTGACTGTTTGAGGTTGTGTACAGGTGTCTTTTATACTGATAACAAGTTCAAACAGGTGCCTTTAATACAGGTAACGAGTGGAGGACAGAGGAGCCTCTTAATTAACCTCTTAGAGCTCCCCCCTACTTTGTGCAATTTCTGCCTGAAGACAAACCCCAATCTAACAGCCTGTAGATCAGGCACAGAACCAAGGTAATGCATATTCTTGGTCCATTTGAAAGAAAACACTCTGAAGTTTGTGTAAATGTGAATTGAATGTAGGAGAATATAACACAATAGATCTGGTTTAGATAAAACAATGGAAAAAAACATACAATTTTTTTTTGTATCATCATTTTTAAAATGAACAAGATAAAATAAACGTTCAGATAGGAAGATGGGGATAATTTCAGTGAAAAATATAAGAGGGCAACAGTACTTGTGCAAAGTTTCAGAATGATAACTTCCAAAATGAGTGTGCTACATGACATTTATCATGAAGTCACCCAGGTGTACCACACAAGTAGCCCAAATGTACCCAAGTGGCCAAATTGGTGAAGGTATACATTTTGAAACAAATAACTATATACAAAATGCCAAAATGGTATTCTAACACACGCCCCCAAAAAATGGAGAAAAAAATATGGGAAAAAAAATATGAAGAAAATAATACGTACATTTACAAAATAACATGGGTAACTATTTACACACTTTCAATATACCCCCCTAATTTATTTATATAGCCCTTCGTACATCAGCTAATATCTCAAAGTGCTGTACAGAAACCCAGCCTAAAACCCCAAACAGCAAGCAATGCAGGTGTAGAAGCACGGTGGCTAGGAAAAACTCCCTAGAAAGGCCAAAACCTAGGAAGAAACCTAGAGAGGAACCAGGCTATGAGGGGTCGCCAGTCGTCTTCTGGCTGTGCTGGGTGGAGATTATAACAGAACAGGCCGAGATTTTCAAACGTTCATAGATGACCAGTAGGGTCAAATAATAATAATCACAGTAGTTGTAGAGGATGCAACAGGACAGCACCTCAAGAGTGAATGTGAACAGTTTAGGGTTCCATAGCCGCAGGCAGAACAGTTGAAACTGGAACAGCAGCAAGGCCAGGTGGACTGGGGACAGCAAGGAGTCATCATGCCAGGTAGTCCTGACGCATGGTCCAGGGCTCAGGTCCTCCGAGAGAGAGAAAGAGAGAATTAGAGAGAGCATACTTAAATTCACACAGGACACCGGATAAGACAGAAGAACTACTCCAGATATAACAAACTGACCCTAGCCCCCCGACACATAAACTACTGCAGCATAAATACTGGAGGCTGAGACATGAGGGGTCAGGAGACACTGTGGCCCCATCCTTTGAGACCCCTGGACAGGGCCAAACAGGAAGGATATAACATCACTTTGCCAAAGCTTTACACAATATTGTGCTGCTGAGGTATAATAAACAGATACAGTGCCTTGCGAAAGTATTCGGCCCCCTTGAACTTTGCGACCTTTTGCCACATTTCAGGCTTCAAACATAAAGATCTAAAACTGTATTTTTTTGTGAAGAATCAACAACAAGTGGGTGTAAGGGCGTTCGTCTGTAGGAGGAAGAGAAGCGGACCAAAGCGCAGCGTGGTGGTTATTCATGTTTTAATAAATCACTACACATGAACAAACTAACAAAAACAAGAAATGTGAAAACGCAAAACAGTCCTATCCTGTGACACCAAACACAGTGACAGGAACAATCACCCACAAACACACAGTGAAACCCAGGCTACCTAAGTATGATTCTCAATCAGAGACAACTAATGACACCTGCCTCTGATTGAGAACCATACTAGGCCGAAAACATAGAAATGCCCCAAAACATAGAAAAACAAACAGACTGCCCACCCAACTCACGCCCTGACCATACTAAATAAATACAAAACAACAGAAATAGAGGTCAGAACGTGACAGTACCCCCCCCCCCAAAGGTGCGGACTCCGGCTGCAAAACCTTGACCTATAGGGGAGGGTCTGGGTGGGCGTCTGTCCGCGGTGGCGGCTCTGGCGCGGGACGCGGACCCCATTTCACCATTGTCTTAGTCCGCCTTATTGTCCGCCTCCCTGGCTTACTCACCATGACCACCCCTCTCAATGACCCCACTGGACAGAGGGGCTGCTCGGGACAGAGGGGCAGCTCGGGACAGAGGTGAAGCAGCTGCTCGGGACAGAGGGACAACTGCTCGGGACAGAGGGACAACTGCTCGGGACAGAGGGGCGATAGCAGCTCGGGACAGAGGGGCGATAGCAGCTCGGGACAGAGGGGCGGCAGCTGCTCGGGACAGAGGGGCGGCAGCAGCTTGGGACAGAGGGGCGACAGCAGCTTGGGACAGAGGGGCGACAGCTGCTCTGGACAGAGGGGCGGCAGCTGCTCGGGACAGAGGGGCGGCAGCAGCTTGGGACAGAGGGGCGACAGCTGCTCTGGACAGAGGGGCAGCTGCTCGGGCGGCCCCTGGCTGACTGACGGCACTGGCGGCCCCTGGCTTACTTGCGGCCCCTGGCTGACTGGCGGCACTGGCGGCCCCTGGCTTACTGGCGGCCCCTGGCTTACTGGCGGCACTGGCGGCCCCTGGCTGACTGGCGGCACTGGCGGCCCCTGGCTGACTGGCGGCACTGGCGGCCCCTGGCTGACTGGCGGCACTGGCGGTCCCTGGCTGACTGGCGGCACTGGCGGCCCCTGGCTGACTGGCGGCACTGGCGGCCCCTGGCTGACTGGCGGCACTGGCGGCCCCTGGCTGACTGGCGGCACTGGCGGCCCCTGGCTGACTGGCGGCACTGGCGGCCCCTGGCTGACGGGCGGCACTGGCGGCCCTGGGCAGACGGGCGGCACTGGCGGCGCTGGGCAGACGGGCGGCACTGGCGGCGCTGGGCAGACGGGCGGCACTGGCGGCGCTGGGCAGACGGGCGGCGCTGGCGGCGCTGGGCAGACGGGCGGCGTTGGTGGCGCTGGGCAGACGGGCGGCGTTGGTGGCGCTGGGCAGACGGGCGGCGTTGGCGGCGCTGGGCAGACGGGAGGCTCAGCTGGCGCTGGGCAGACGGGAAGCTCAGCTGGCGCTGGGCAGACGGGAAGCTCAGCTGGCGCTGGGCAGACGGGAAGCTCAGCTGGCGCTGGGCAGACGGGAAGCTCAGCTGGCGCTGGGCAGACGGGATGCTCAGCTGGCGCTGGGCAGACGGGAAGCTCAGCTGGCGCTGGGCAGACGGGAAGCTCAGCTGGCGCTGGGCAGACGGGAAGCTCCGGCAACGCTGGAGAAAAGGAAGGCCCTGGTAGCGCCGGAGAGGCGGGAGACTCCGGCAGCGGCGCCGGACAGGCGGGAGGCTCCGGCAGCGGCGCCGGACAGGCGGGAGGGTCCGGCAGAGGCGCCGGACAGGTGGGAGGCTCCGGCAGCGCTGGAGAGGAGGAAGCCCCTGTAAGGATGGGCCGGAGAGACCGCCTGGTACGGGGGGCTGCCACCGGAGGGCTGGTGCGTGGAGGTGGTGACGGATAGACCTGGCCGTGAAGGCGTACTGGAGATCTTGAGAGCAGGGCTGGCACCAACCGCCCTGGCTGGATCTTCACCCTAGCCCGGCAGATGTGGGGAGCTGGGATGTAGCGCACCGGGCTAAGCACGCGTACTGGGGACACCGTGCGCACAACTGCATAACACGGTGCCTGACCAGCACCACGCCCGCCACAGTTAGCACTGCTAGGAGCACTGTAGTGCTGAGATGGCACAGGACGTGCAAGGCTAGGGAGATGCACAGGAGGCCTGGTGCGTGAGGCTGGCACAGTCTTCACCAGACCCCTCGCACGCACCTCAGGATGAGTATGGAGAGCTGACCCCGGTGCCATTAAATCCCTGACACGCTCCGTCGGGCGAATGTCGTGCCTCATGCACCAAACCAGCAAGTCCCTCATATCACTCTCCTCCAATTTCCCCATTAACTCCTTCACAGTCTCTGCTTCGCTCACCTCCAACACCAGCTCTGGTTCTGAGCTCCTCCTTGGCTCCTCATGATAAACGGGGGGAGTTGGCTCAGGTCTGACTCCTGACTCTGCCACACTCCCCCTGTGCCCCCCCCCAAGAAATTTTTGGGGCTGACTCTCGGGCTTCCGTCCGCACCGCCGTGCTTGCTTCTCAGAATGCCGCCTCTCTGCTTTTGCTGCCTCCAGCTCGGCCTTGGGGCGGCAATATTCTCCTGGCTTAGCCCAGGGTCCTCTCCCGTCGAGGATTTCCTCCCATGTCCAGAATTCCTTACTACGTATCTCCTGCTGCCGCTGTTGCTTCTCCTGCTGCTCCTGCCTGTTGACACGCTGCTTGGTCCTGTTGTGGTGGGTGATTCTGTAAGGGCGTTCGTCTGTAGGAGGAAGAGAAGCGGACCAAAGCGCAGCGTGGTGGTTATTCATGTTTTAATAAATCACTACACATGAACAAACTAACAAAAACAAGAAATGTGAAAACGCAAAACAGTCCTATCCTGTGACACCAAACACAGTGACAGGAACAATCACCCACAAACACACAGTGAAATGAAACCCAGGCTACCTAAGTATGATTCTCAATCAGAGACAACTAATGACACCTGCCTCTGATTGAGAACCATACTAGGCCGAAAACATAGAAATGCCCCAAAACATAGAAAAACAAACATAGACTGCCCACCCAACTCACGCCCTGACCATACTAAATAAATACAAAACAACAGAAATAGAGGTCAGAACGTGACAGTGGGACACAATCATGAAGTGGAACGACATTTATTGGATATTTCAAACTTTTTTAACAAATCAAAAACTGAAAAATTGGGTGTGCAAAATTATTCAGCCCCCTTAAGTTAATACTTTGTAGCGCCACCTTTTGCTGCGATTACAGCTGTAAGTCACTTGGGGTACATCATTTCATCATATTACATTTTTAGATATTGCTTCTAAAATTTAAAAAAATCACAAATAATATTTTATACTATTAATTTCAAACAAGGGCATTAGCATGAGAAGAACTTACCAGTCCAAAACGGTGACATTGTTCCTCTTCTGCAGGCACCATTACAGATTATACATAGTGGCAACAACGGTGTCCTCTCCTCTCAAAAAATATTCCTCCACTAAATGAATCGTCCTACAACAACCTCTGTCTCACTTTTCCGATCAATTTCTTCTAAAATTGTGTGTACATCTGTATATCTAGACTTAGATTTAGCTTTCCCTGACTTAGTCGCCATACTGATTGATATATAAACAGCTGAATCTGCGCGTTTACCAAAACAACGCTGTGCGTAAAATGCGTAGCTCCTTCCGGAATAAAACTTCAATAGCGAATTACTCTCTTTACCGGAGTTTATGACATGAGTTGGTCTTCCAACACACAACCATTGCATACTGCTGTTTACCTCAGCTCATTGGCTATCTACCCAGCTAGATTTCAAGACGATCATTGGTCATTGGGTTAAAATACAGTCAATCAATGAAACAGTGGTCATATCAATGGTGCACAGTGATGTCATTACTTGTTGTCTTCAAATCAGTTTCTTTCAGTCAATACGTCCCGCGAAATGGCCACTCAGGTTTGGTTGTGTTACAAACAAACCAGTTGATTGCAATGTAACCAAACATGATTAGAAAGGTCACGTTCTGTGTGGGATATTTACCTGGAATGTGTCGTCGAAAATGGAATGAGACGGAATTCACGACACAAGCGGATCACAAAATGTTAATTGTTAGGCTATAAAAACAGATTTGATCAAACAAAAGATCATTAATTGTGTAACAATGAGCATTGGGATTGCAAACAGAAAAAGATCGTCAAAGGTAAACGATTTATTTTAATGCAGTATGAGATTTTGTTATGCCTGTGCTGGTTGAAATGGTTGTTTTTTTATGGGGCTCTATCCTCAGATAATCGCATCGTATTCTTTCGCAGTAAATCATTTTTCAAATCTGACAACGCAGTTGGATTAGCAAGATTCTAGGCTTTCGATACAAGTGAGACACTTGTATTTTCATGAATGTTTAATATGACTATTTATGTAGCGATCACCATATGTTGTGGAATTTCAGCCCGCTACCGGGTTTGTGCTCAGAGAGGTTAAGACTATTGACAACCTGAGGATTAATTATAAACATCGTTTGACATGTTTCGACAAACTTTATCGGTACCATGAGGATGTCTTCAGACTAAGCTGTTTTGGCTCTGTGAGTGTTTTGTCCAAAGGTCGAACATGTCATGGAAAGTCAAGGAAAATGCAAGTTCAGAAAGACAGCATAGTGAAGAAAGGTGAACATAAAAGCACCGTCCGAACAGGGACTTGAACCCTGAACCCTCAGATGAAAAGTCTGAAGCTCTACCGACTGAGCTATCCGGGCTCTCCTTTTGCTTATTGTCATACACCTAACCTGCCGGGCAGAGGCACGTTCTGACGAGGGGGCATTGTCAGATGGTACATTTCCTCAGAGAACCAGGTCTTCATTCCAAATGATACAGTCAACAAAATCTGAACTAGGCATCCCCTCCAAAAAACACATTGTACAAGACCTTGTGGCGCAAAGGTAGCGTGTCTGACTCCCGATCAGAAGGTTGCGTGATCAAATCACGTCGTGGTCAGGGATTATATGTGTGCAATCTCTGCCTTCTTTACACAACGAAGTCAATGAATCAGCACAAGAACCAATGTGGCTTTACAGAAACCACCAAACCAATGCTGCTTAAGATCACAATTGTCTCTCACAGAAGCATGGCACACTGCAAATTCCTAAATAACATGATGCTGTGTGATTGACAGTCTTCGAACAGGGAGTTGAACTCCTTTTGGCTTGGAGGCAGTATTTCGGCATATGGATGAGAAGCGTGCCCTGTTACTCAGGCCCAGAAGCTCGGATATGCATATAATTGGTAGATGTGGATATAAAACACTCTAAAGTTTCCAAAACTGTTAAAATCCTGTCTGTGAGTATAACAGAACTGATACGGCAGGCGAAAACCTGAGGAAAATCATTCCAGGAAGTGCGATTTTTTTTTGATGTGGGTAGTTTTCAATTGAATGCTTATTGAGTTTCTAATGGGTTCGGACCCAGATTGCAGTTCCTATGGCTTCCACTAGATGTCAACAGTCTTTAGACATTGTTTCAGGCTTCTTTTCTGAAAAATTACGAAGAACGAGACCTTTCTGTCAGTGCTTAGGAAGCATGCAGTGCTGGTTTGGGAGCGTGACCGTTGTTTTTCCTTTCTATTGAATACGCTATTGTCCGGTTGAAATGTTATCAATTATTAAGACAATAGACAACCTGAGGATTCATTTTAACATCGTTTGACATGTTTCTACAAACTTTAGCGGTACTATGAGGATGTCTTCAGACTAAGCTGTTTTGGCTCTGTGAGTGTTTTGTCCTCAGGTCGAACATGTCATGGAAAGTCAAGGAAAATGCAAGTTCAGAAAGACAGCGTAGTGAAGAAAGGTGAACATTAAAGGAGCGCCCGAGCAGGGACTTGAACCCTGGACCCTCAGATTAAAAGTCTGATGCTCTACCGACTGAGCTATCCGGGCTCTGCTTTTGCTTATTTTCATACACCTAATCCGCCGGGCAGAGGCACGTGCAGACGAAGGGGCATTGTCAGATGGTACATTTCCCCAGAGAACCAGGTCTTCATTCCAAATGATACAGTCAACGAAATCTGAACTAGGCATCCCCTCCAAAAAACACATTGTACAAGACCTCGTGCCGCAAAGGTAGCGTGTCTGACTCCAGATCAGAAGGTTGCGTGTTCAAATCACGTCGTGGTCAGGGATTTTATGTGTGCAACTCTGCCTTCTTTACACAGCGAAGTCAATGAATCAGCACAAGAACCCATGTGGCTTTACAGAAACCACCAAACCAATGCTGCTTAAGATCACAATTGTCTCTCACAGAAGCATGGCACACTGCAAATTCCTAAATAAGATGATGCTGTGTGATTGACAGACTTAAATCAGTCTTCGAACAGGGAGTTGAACTTCTGTTGGCTTGGAGGCAGTATTTCGGCATATGGATGAGAAGCGTGCCCTGTTACTCAGGCCCAGAAGCTCGGATATGCATATAATTGGTAGATGTGGATATAAAACACTCTAAAGTTTCCAAAACTGTTAAAATCCTGTCTGTGAGTATAACAGAACTGATACGGCAGGCGAAAACCTGAGGAAAATCATTCCAGGAAGTGCGATTTTTTTTTGATGTGGGTAGTTTTCAATTGAATGCTTATTGAGTTTCTAATGGGTTCGGACCCAGATTGCAGTTCCAATGGCTTCCACTAGATGTCAACAGTCTTTAGACATTGTTTCAGGCTTCTTTTCTGAAAAATTACGAAGAACGAGACCTTTCTGTCAGTGCTTAGGAAGCATGCAGTGCTGGTTTGGGAGCGTGACCGTTGTTTTTCCTTTCTATTGAATACGCTATTGTCCGGTTGAAATATTATCAATTATTAAGACAATAGACAACCTGAGGATTCATTTTAGCATCGTTTGACATGTTTCTACAAACTTTATCGGTACTATGAGGATGTCTTCAGACTAAGCTGTTTTGGCTCTGTGAGTGTTTTGTCCTCAGGTCGAACATGTCATGGAAAATGCAAGTTCAGAAAGACAGCGTAGTGAAGAAAGGTGAACATTAAAGGATCGCCCGAGCAGGGACTTGAACCCTGGACCCTCAGATTAAAAGTCTGATGCTCTCCCGACTGAGCTATCCGGGATCTGCTTTTGCTTATTTTCATACACCTAACCCGCCGGGCAGAGGCACGTGCTGACGAGGGGGCATTGTCAGATGGTACATTTCCCCAGAGAACCAGGTCTTCATTCCAAATGATACAGTCAACGAAATCTGAACTAGGCATCCCCTCCAAAAAACACATTGTACAAGACCTCGTGCCGCAAAGGTAGCGTGTCTGACTCCAGATCAGAAGGTTGCGTGTTCAAATCACGTCGTTGTCAGGGATTTTATGTGTGCAACTCTGCCTTCTTTACACAGCGAAGTCAATGAATCAGCACAAGAACCCATGTGGCTTTACAGAAACCACCAAACCAATGCTGCTTAAGATCACAATTGTCTCTCACAGAAGCATGGCACACTGCAAATTCCTAAATAAGATGATGCTGTGTGATTGACAGACTTAAATCAGTCTTCGAACAGGGAGTTGAACTTCTGTTGGCTTGGAGGCAGTATTTCGGCATATGGATGAGAAGCGTGCCCTGTTACTCAGGCCCAGAAGCTCGGATATGCATATAATTGGTAGATGTGGATATAAAACACTCTAAAGTTTCCAAAACTGTTAAAATCCTGTCTGTGAGTATAACAGAACTGATACGGCAGGCGAAAACCTGAGGAAAATCATTCCAGGAAGTGCGATTTTTTTTTGATGTGGGTAGTTTTCAATTGAATGCTTATTGAGTTTCTAATGGGTTCGGACCCAGATTGCAGTTCCTATGGCTTCCACTAGATGTCAACAGTCTTTAGACATTGTTTCAGGCTTCTGTTCTGAAAAATTACGAAGAAAGAGACCTTTCTGTCAGTGCTTAGGAAGCATGCAGTGCTGGTTTGGGAGCGTGACCGTTGTTTTTCCTTTCTATTGAATACGCTATTGTCCGGTTGAAATATTATCAATTATTAAGACAATAGACAACCTGAGGATTCATTTTAACATCGTTTGACATGTTTCTACAAACTTTATCGGTACTATGAGGATGTCTTCAGACTAAGCTGTTTTGGCTCTGTGAGTGTTTTGTCCTCAGGTCGAACATGTCATGGAAAGTCAAGGAAAATGCAAGTTCAGAAAGACAGCGTAGTGAAGAAAGGTGAACATTAAAGGATCGCCCGAACAGGGACTTGAACCCTCGACCCTCAGATTAAAAGTCTGATGCTCTACCGACTGAGCTATCCAGGCTCTGCTTTTGCTTATTTTCATACACCTAATCCGCCGGGCAGAGGCACGTGCAGACGAAGGGGCATTGTCAGATGGTACATTTCTACAGAGAACCAGGTCTTCATTCCAAATGATACAGTCAACGAAATCTGAACTAGGCATCCCCTCCAAAAAACACATTGTACAAGACCTCGTGCCGCAAAGGTAGCGTGTCTGACTCCAGATCAGAAGGTTGCGTGTTCAAATCACGTCGTGGTCAGGGATTTCATGCGTGCAACTCTGCCTTCTTTACACAGCGAAGTCAATGAATCAGCACAAGAACCAATGTGGCTTTACAGAAACCACCAAACCAATGTTGCTTAAGATCACAATTGTCTCTCACAGAAGCATGGCACACTGCAAATTCCTAAATAAGATGATGCTGTGTGATTGACAGACTTAAATCAGTCTTCGAACAGGGAGTTGAACTTCTTTTGGCTTGGAGGCAGTATTTCGGCATATGGATGAGAAGCGTGCCCTGTTACTCAGGCCCAGAAGCTCGGATATGCATATAATTGGTAGATGTGGATATAAAACACTCTAAAGTTTCCAAAACTGTTAAAATCCTGTCTGTGAGTATAACAGAACTGATACGGCAGGCGAAAACCTGAGGAAAATCATTCCAGGAAGTGCGATTTTTTTTTGATGTGGGTAGTTTTCAATTGAATGCTTATTGAGTTTCTAATGGGTTCGGACCCAGATTGCAGTTCCTATGGCTTCCACTAGATGTCAACAGTCTTTAGACATTGTTTCAGGCTTCTGTTCTGAAAAATTACGAAGAAAGAGACCTTTCTGTCAGTGCTTAGGAAGCATGCAGTGCTGGTTTGGGAGCGTGACCGTTGTTTTTCCTTTCTATTGAATACGCTATTGTCCGGTTGAAATATTATCAATTATTAAGACAATAGACAACCTGAGGATTCATTTTAACATCGTTTGACATGTTTCTACAAACTTTATCGGTACTATGAGGATGTCTTCAGACTAAGCTGTTTTGGCTCTGTGAGTGTTTTGTCCTCAGGTCGAACATGTCATGGAAAGTCAAGGAAAATGCAAGTTCAGAAAGACAGCGTAGTGAAGAAAGGTGAACATTAAAGGATTGCCCGAACAGGGACTTGAACCCTGGACCCTCAGATTAAAAGTCTGATGCTCTACCGACTGAGCTATCCGGGCTCTGCTTTTGCTTATTTTCATACACCTAATCCGCCGGGCAGAGGCACGTGCTGACGAGGGGGCATTGTCAGATGGTACATTTCCCCAGAGAACCAGGTCTTCATTCCAAATGATACAGTCAACGAAATCTGAACTAGGCATCCCCTCCAAAAAACACATTGTACAAGACCTCGTGCCGCAAAGGTAGCGTGTCTGACTCCAGATCAGAAGGTTGCGTGTTCAAATCACGTCGTGGTCAGGGATTTCATGCGTGCAACTCTGCCTTCTTTACACAGCGAAGTCAATGAATCAGCACAAGAACCAATGTGGCTTTACAGAAACCACCAAACCAATGTTGCTTAAGATCACAATTGTCTCTCACAGAAGCATGGCACACTGCAAATTCCTAAATAAGATGATGCTGTGTGATTGACAGACTTAAATCAGTCTTCGAACAGGGAGTTGAACTTCTTTTGGCTTGGAGGCAGTATTTTGGCATATGGATGAGAAGCGTGCCCTGTTACTCAGGCCCAGAAGCTCGGATATGCATATAATTGGTAGATGTGGATATAAAACACTCTAAAGTTTCCAAAACTGTTAAAATCCTGTCTGTGAGTATAACAGAACTGATACGGCAGGCGAAAACCTGAGGAAAATCATTCCAGGAAGTGCGATTTTTTTTTGATGTGGGTAGTTTTCAATTGAATGCTTATTGAGTTTCTAATGGGTTCGGACCCAGATTGCAGTTCCTATGGCTTCCACTAGATGTCAACAGTCTTTAGACATTGTTTCAGGCTTCTGTTCTGAAAAATTACGAAGAAAGAGACCTTTCTGTCAGTGCTTAGGAAGCATGCAGTGCTGGTTTGGGAGCGTGACCGTTGTTTTTCCTTTCTATTGAATACGCTATTGTCCGGTTGAAATATTATCAATTATTAAGACAATAGACAACCTGAGGATTCATTTTAACATCGTTTGACATGTTTCTACAAACTTTATCGGTACTATGAGGATGTCTTCAGACTAAGCTGTTTTGGCTCTGTGAGTGTTTTGTCCTCAGGTCGAACATGTCATGGAAAGTCAAGGAAAATGCAAGTTCAGAAAGACAGCGTAGTGAAGAAAGGTGAACATTAAAGGATCGCCCGAACAGGGACTTGAACCCTGGACCCTCAGATTAAAAGTCTGATGCTCTACCGACTGAGCTATCCGGGCTCTGCTTTTGCTTATTTTCATACACCTAATCCGCCGGGCAGAGGCACGTGCTGACGAGGGGGCATTGTCAGATGGTACATTTCCCCAGAGAACCAGGTCTTCATTCCAAATGATACAGTCAACGAAATCTGAACTAGGCATCCCCTCCAAAAAACACATTGTACAAGACCTCGTGCCGCAAAGGTAGCGTGTCTGACTCCAGATCAGAAGGTTGCGTGTTCAAATCACGTCGTGGTCAGGGATTTTATGCGTGCAACTCTGCCTTCTTTACACAGCGAAGTCAATGAATCAGCACAAGAACCAATGTGGCTTTACAGAAACCACCAAACCAATGTTGCTTAAGATCACAATTGTCTCTCACAGAAGCATGGCACACTGCAAATTCCTAAATAAGATGATGCTGTGTGATTGACAGACTTAAATCAGTATTCGAACAGGGAGTTGAATTTCTTTTGGCTTGGAGGCAGTATTTCGGCATATGGATGAGAAGCGTGCCCTGTTACTCAGGCCCAGAAGCTCGGATATGCATATAATTGGTAGATGTGGATATAAAACACTCTAAAGTTTCCAAAACTGTTAAAATCCTGTCTGTGAGTATAACAGAACTGATACGGCAGGCGAAAACCTGAGGAAAATCATTCCAGGAAGTGCGATTTTTTTTTGATGTGGGTAGTTTTCAATTGAATGCTTATTGAGTTTCTAATGGGTTCGGACCCAGATTGCAGTTCCTATGGCTTCCACTAGATGTCAACAGTCTTTAGACATTGTTTCAGGCTTCTGTTCTGAAAAATTACGAAGAAAGGGACCTTTCTGTCAGTGCTTAGGAAGCATGCAGTGCTGGTTTGGGAGCGTGACCGTTGTTTTTCCTTTCTATTGAATACGCTATTGTCCGGTTGAAATATTATCAATTATTAAGACAATAGACAACCTGAGGATTCATTTTAACATCGTTTGACATGTTTCTACAAACTTTATCGGTACTATGAGGATGTCTTCAGACTAAGCTGTTTTGGCTCTGTGAGTGTTTTGTCCTCAGGTCGAACATGTCATGGAAAGTCAAGGAAAATGCAAGTTCAGAAAGACAGCGTAGTGAAGAAAGGTGAACATTAAAGGATCACCCGAACAGGGACTTGAACCCTGGACCCTCAGATTAAAAGTCTGATGCTCTACCGACTGAGCTATCCGGGCTCTGCTTTTGCTTATTTTCATACACCTAATCCGCCGGGCAGAGGCACGTGCTGACGAGGGGGCATTGTCAGATGGTACATTTCCCCAGAGAACCAGGTCTTCATTCCAAATGATACAGTCAACGAAATCTGAACTAGGCATCCCCTCCAAAAAACACATTGTACAAGACCTAGTGGCGCAAAGGTAGCGTGTCTGACTCCAGATCAGAAGGTTGCGTGTTCAAATCACGTCATGGTCAGGGATTTTATGTGTGCAACTCTGCCTTCTTTACACAGCGAAGTCAATGAATCAGCACAAGAACCAATGTGGCTTTACAGAAACCACCAAACCAATGCTGCTTAAGATCACAATTGTCTCTCACAGAAGCATGGCACACTGCAAATTCCTAAATAAGATGATGCTGTGTGATTGACAGACTTAAATCAGTCTTCGAACAGGGAGTTGAACTTCTTTTGGCTTGGAGGCAGTATTTCGGCATATGGATGAGAAGCGTGCCCTGTTACTCAGGCCCAGAAGCTCGGATATGCATATAATTGGTAGATGTGGATATAAAACACTCAAAAGTTTCCAAAACTGTTAAAATCCTGTCTGTGAGTATAACAGAACTGATACGGCAGGCGAAAACCTGAGGAAAATCATTCCAGGAAGTGCGATTTGTTTTTGATGTGGGTAGTTTTCAATTGAATGCTTATTGAGTTTCTAATGGGTTCGGACCCAGATTGCAGTTCCTATGGCTTACACTAGATGTCAACAGTCTTTAGACATTGTTTCAGGCTTCTTTTCTGAAAAATTACGAAGAAAGAGACCTTTCTGTCAGTGCTTAGGAAGCATGCAGTGCTGGTTTGAGAGCGTGACCGTTGTTTTTCCTTTCTATTGAAAACGCTATTGTCCGGTTGAAATATTATCAATTATTAAGACAATAGACAACCTGAGGATTCATTTTAACATCGTTTGACATGTTTCTACAAACTTTATCGGTACTATGAGGATGTCTTCAGACTAAGCTGTTTTGGCTCTGTGAGTGTTTTGTCCTCAGGTCGAACATGTCATGGAAAGTCAAGGAAAATGCAAGTTCAGAAAGACAGCGTAGTGAAGAAAGGTGAACATTAAAGGATCGCCCGAACAGGGACTTGAACCCTGGACCCTCAGATTAAAAGTCTGATGCTCTACCGACTGAGCTATCCGGGCTCTGCTTTTGCTTATTTTCATACACCTAATCCGCCGGGCAGAGGCACGTGCTGACGAGGGGGCATTGTCAGATGGTACATTTCCCCAGAGAACCAGGTCTTCATTCCAAATGATACAGTCAACGAAATCTGAACTAGGCATCCCCTCCAAAAAACACATTGTACAAGACCTCGTGCCGCAAAGGTAGCGTGTCTGACTCCAGATCAGAAGGTTGCGTGTTCAAATCACGTCGTGGTCAGGGATTTTATGCATGCAACTCTGCGTTCTTTACACAGCGAAGTCAATGAATCAGCACAAGAACCAATGTGGCTTTACAGAAACCACCAAACCAATGTTGCTTAAGATCACAATTGTCTCTCACAGAAACATGGCACACTGCAAATTCCTAAATAAGATGATGCTGTGTGATTGACAGACTTAAATCAGTCTTCGAACAGGGAGTTGAACTTCTTTTGGCTTGGAGGCAGTATTTCGGCATATGGATGAGAAGCGTGCCCTGTTACTCAGGCCCAGAAGCTCGGATATGCATATAATTGGTAGATGTGGATATAAAACACTCAAAAGTTTCCAAAACTGTTAAAATCCTGTCTGTGAGTATAACAGAACTGATACGGCAGGCGAAAACCTGAGGAAAATCATTCCAGGAAGTGCGATTTGTTTTTGATGTGGGTAGTTTTCAATTGAATGCTTATTGAGTTTCTAATGGGTTCGGACCCAGATTGCAGTTCCTATGGCTTACACTAGATGTCAACAGTCTTTAGACATTGTTTCAGGCTTCTTTTCTGAAAAATTACGAAGAAAGAGACCTTTCTGTCAGTGCTTAGGAAGCATGCAGTGCTGGTTTGAGAGCGTGACCGTTGTTTTTCCTTTCTATTGAAAACGCTATTGTCCGGTTGAAATATTATCAATTATTAAGACAATAGACAACCTGAGGATTCATTTTAACATCGTTTGACATGTTTCTACAAACTTTATCGGTACTATGAGGATGTCTTCAGACTAAGCTGTTTTGGCTCTGTGAGTGTTTTGTCCTCAGGTCGAACATGTCATGGAAAGTCAAGGAAAATGCAAGTTCAGAAAGACAGCGTAGTGAAGAAAGGTGAACATTAAAGGATCGCCCGAACAGGGACTTGAACCCTGGACCCTCAGATTAAAAGTCTGATGCTCTACCGACTGAGCTATCCGGGCTCTGCTTTTGCTTATTTTCATACACCTAATCCGCCGGGCAGAGGCACGTGCTGACGAGGGGGCATTGTCAGATGGTACATTTCCCCAGAGAACCAGGTCTTCATTCCAAATGATACAGTCAACGAAATCTGAACTAGGCATCCCCTCCAAAAAACACATTGTACAAGACCTCGTGCCGCAAAGGTAGCGTGTCTGACTCCAGATCAGAAGGTTGCGTGTTCAAATCACGTCGTGGTCAGGGATTTTATGCGTGCAACTCTGCCTTCTTTACACAGCGAAGTCAATGAATCAGCACAAGAACCAATGTGGCTTTACAGAAACCACCAAACCAATGTTGCTTAAGATCACAATTGTCTCTCACAGAAGCATGGCACACTGCAAATTCCTAAATAAGATGATGCTGTGTGATTGACAGACTTAAATCAGTATTCGAACAGGGAGTTGAATTTCTTTTGGCTTGGAGGCAGTATTTCGGCATATGGATGAGAAGCGTGCCCTGTTACTCAGGCCCAGAAGCTCGGATATGCATATAATTGGTAGATGTGGATATAAAACACTCTAAAGTTTCCAAAACTGTTAAAATCCTGTCTGTGAGTATAACAGAACTGATACGGCAGGCGAAAACCTGAGGAAAATCATTCCAGGAAGTGCGATTTTTTTTTGATGTGGGTAGTTTTCAATTGAATGCTTATTGAGTTTCTAATGGGTTCGGACCCAGATTGCAGTTCCTATGGCTTCCACTAGATGTCAACAGTCTTTAGACATTGTTTCAGGCTTCTGTTCTGAAAAATTACGAAGAAAGGGACCTTTCTGTCAGTGCTTAGGAAGCATGCAGTGCTGGTTTGGGAGCGTGACCGTTGTTTTTCCTTTCTATTGAATACGCTATTGTCCGGTTGAAATATTATCAATTATTAAGACAATAGACAACTTGAGGATTCATTTTAACATCGTTTGACATGTTTCTACAAACTTTATCGGTACTATGAGGATGTCTTCAGACTAAGCTGTTTTGGCTCTGTGAGTGTTTTGTCCTCAGGTCGAACATGTCATGGAAAGTCAAGGAAAATGCAAGTTCAGAAAGACAGCGTAGTGAAGAAAGGTGAACATTAAAGGATCGCCCAAACAGGGACTTGAACCCTCGACCCTCAGATTAAAAGTCTGATGCTCTACCGACTGAGCTATCCAGGCTCTGCTTTTGCTTATTTTCATACACCTAATCCGCCGGGCAGAGGCACGTGCAGACGAAGGGGCATTGTCAGATGGTACATTTCCCCAGAGAACCGGGTCTTCATTCCAAATGATACAGTCAACGAAATCTGAACTAGGCATCCCCTCCAAAAAACACATTGTACAAGACCTCGTGCCGCAAAGGTAGCGTGTCTGACTCCAGATCAGAAGGTTGCGTGTTCAAATCACGTCGTGGTCAGGGATTTTATGTGTGCAACTCTGCCTTCTTTACACAGCGAAGTCAATGAATCAGCACAAGAACCAATGTGGCTTTACAGAAACCACCAAACCAATGCTGCTTAAGATCACAATTGTCTCTCACAGAAGCATGGCACACTGCAAATTCCTAAATAAGATGATGCTGTGTGATTGACAGACTTAAATCAGTCTTCGAACAGGGAGTTGAACTTCTTTTGGCTTGGAGGCAGTATTTCGGCATATGGATGAGAAGCGTGCCCTGTTACTCAGGCCCAGAAGCTCGGATATGCATATAATTGGTAGATGTGGATATAAAACACTCTAAAGTTTCCAAAACTGTTAAAATCCTGTCTGTGAGTATAACAGAACTGATACGGCAGGCGAAAACCTGAGGAAAATCATTCCAGGAAGTGCGATTTTTTTTTGATGTGGGTAGTTTTCAATTGAATGCTTATTGAGTTTCTAATGGGTTCGGACCCAGATTGCAGTTCCTATGGCTTCCACTAGATGTCAACAGTCTTTAGACATTGTTTCAGGCTTCTGTTCTGAAAAATTACGAAGAAAGAGACCTTTCTGTCAGTGCTTAGGAAGCATGCAGTGCTGGTTTGGGAGCGTGACCGTTGTTTTTCCTTTCTATTGAATACGCTATTGTCCGGTTGAAATATTATCAATTATTAAGACAATAGACAACCTGAGGATTCATTTTAACATCGTTTGACATGTTTCTACAAACTTTATCGGTACTATGAGGATGTCTTCAGACTAAGCTGTTTTGGCTCTGTGAGTGTTTTGTCCTCAGGTCGAACATGTCATGGAAAGTCAAGGAAAATGCAAGTTCAGAAAGACAGCGTAGTGAAGAAAGGTGAACATTAAAGGATCGCCTGAACAGGGACTTGAACCCTGGACCCTCAGATTAAAAGACTGATGCTCTACCGACTGAGCTATCCGGGCTCTGCTTTTGCTTATTTTCATACACCTAATCCGCCGGGCAGAGGCACGTGCTGACGAGGGGGCATTGTCAGATGGTACATTTCCCCAGAGAACCAGGTCTTCATTCCAAATGATACAGTCAACGAAATCTGAACTAGGCATCCCCTCCAAAAAACACATTGTACAAGACCTAGTGCCGCAAAGGTAGCGTGTCTGACTCCAGATCAGAAGGTTGCGTGTTCAAATCACGTCGTGGTCAGGGATTTTATGCGTGCAACTCTGCCTTCTTTACACAGCGAAGTCAATGAATCAGCACAAGAACCAATGTGGCTTTACAGAAACCACCAAACCAATGTTGCTTAAGATCACAATTGTCTCTCACAGAAGCATGGCACACTGCAAATTCCTAAATAAGATGATCCTGTGTGATTGACAGACTTAAATCTGTCTTCGAACAGGGAGTTGAACTTCTTTTGGCTTGGAGGCAGTATTTCGGCATATGGATGAGAAGCGTGCCCAGAAGCTCGGATATGCATATAATTGGTAGATGTGGATATAAAACACTCTAAAGTTTCCAAAACTGTTAAAATCCTGTCTGTGAGTATAACAGAACTGATACGGCAGGCGAAAACCTGAGGAAAATCATTCCAGGAAGTGCAATTTTTTTTTGATGTGGGTAGTTTTCAATTGAATGCTTATTGAGTTTCTAATGGGTTCGGACCCAGATTGCAGTTCCTATGGCTTCCACTAGATGTCAACAATCTTTAGACATTGTTTCAGGCTTCTGTTCTGAAAAATTACGAAGAAAGAGACCTTTCTGTCAGTGCTTAGGAAGCATGCAGTGCTGGTTTGCGAGCGTGACCGTTGTTTTTCCTTTCTATTGAATACGCTATTGTCCGGTTGAAATATTATCAATTATTAAGACAATAGACAACCTGAGGATTCATTTTAACATCGTTTGACATGTTTCTACAAACTTTATCGGTACTATGAGGATGTCTTCAGACTAAGCTGTTTTGGCTCTGTGAGTGTTTTGTCCTCAGGTCGAACATGTCATGGAAAGTCAAGGAAAATGCAAGTTCAGAAAGACAGCGTAGTGAAGAAAGGTGAACATTAAAGGATCACCCGAACAGGGACTTGAACCCTGGACCCTCAGATTAAAAGTCTGATGCTCTACCGACTGAGCTATCCGGGCTCTGCTTTTTCTTATTTTCATACACCTAATCCGCCGGGCAGAGGCACGTGCTGACGAGGGGGCATTGTCAGATGGTACATTTCCCCAGAGAACCAGGTCTTCATTCCAAATGATACAGTCAACGAAATCTGAACTAGGCATCCCCTCCAAAAAACACATTGTACAAGACCTCGTGCCGCAAAGGTAGCGTGTCTGACTCCAGATCAGAAGTGTTGCGTGTTCAAATCACGTCGTGGTCAGGGATTTTATGTGTGCAACTCTGCCTTCTTTACACAGCGAAGTCAATGAATCAGCACAAGAACCAATGTGGCTTTACAGAAACCACCAAACCAATGCTGCTTAAGATCACAATTGTCTCTCACAGAAGCATGGCACACTGCAAATTCCTAAATAAGATGATGCTGTGTGATTGACAGACTTAAATCTGTCTTCGAACAGGGAGTTGAACTTCTTTTGGCTTGGAGGCAGTATTTCGGCATATGGATGAGAAGCGTGCCCAGAAGCTCGGATATGCATATAATTGGTAGATGTGGATATAAAACACTCTAAAGTTTCCAAAACTGTTAAAATCCTGTCTGTGAGTATAACAGAACTGATACGGCAGGCGAAAACCTGAGGAAAATCATTCCAGGAAGTGCAATTTTTTTTTGATGTGGGTAGTTTTCAATTGAATGCTTATTGAGTTTCTAATGGGTTCGGACCCAGATTGCAGTTCCTATGGCTTCCACTAGATGTCAACAGTCTTTAGACATTGTTTCAGGCTTCTGTTCTGAAAAATTACGAAGAAAGAGACCTTTCTGTCAGTGCTTAGGAAGCATGCAGTGCTGGTTTGGGAGCGTGACCGTTGTTTTTCCTTTCTATTGAATACGCTATTGTCCGGTTGAAATATTATCAATTATTAAGACAATAGACAACCTGAGGATTCATTTTAACATCGTTTGACATGTTTCTACAAACTTTATCGGTACTATGAGGATGTCTTCAGACTAAGCTGTTTTGGCTCTGTGAGTGTTTTGTCCTCAGGTCGAACATGTCATGGAAAGTCAAGGAAAATGCAAGTTCAGAAAGACAGCGTAGTGAAGAAAGGTGAACATTAAAGGATCGCCCGAACAGGGACTTGAACCCTGGACCCTCAGATTAAAAGTCTGATGCTCTACCGACTGAGCTACCCGGGCTCCGCTTTTGCTTATTTTCATACACCTAATCCGCCGGGCAGAGGCACGTGCTGACGAGGGGGCATTGTCAGATGGTACATTTCCCCAGAGAACCAGGTCTTCATTCCAAATGATACAGTCAACGAAATCTGAACTAGGCATCCCCTCCAAAAAACACATTGTACAAGACCTCGTGCCGCAAAGGTAGCGTGTCTGACTCCAGATCAGAAGTGTTGCGTGTTCAAATCACGTCGTGGTAAGTGATTTTATGCGTGCAACTCTGCCTTCTTTACACAGCGAAGTCAATGAATCAGCACAAGAACCAATGTGGCTTTACAGAAACCACCAAACCAATGCTGCTTAAGATCACAATTGTCTCTCACAGAAGCATGGCACACTGCAAATTCCTAAATAAGATGATGCTGTGTGATTGACAGACTTAAATCTGTCTTCGAACAGGGAGTTGAACTTCTTTTGGCTTGGAGGCAGTATTTCGGCATATGGATGAGAAGCGTGCCCAGAAGCTCGGATATGCATATAATTGGTAGATGTGGATATAAAACACTCTAAAGTTTCCAAAACTGTTAAAATCCTGTCTGTGAGTATAACAGAACTGATACGGCAGGCGAAAACCTGAGGAAAATCATTCCAGGAAGTGCAATTTTTTTTTGATGTGGGTAGTTTTCAATTGAATGCTTATTGCGTTTCTAATGGGTTCGGACCCAGATTGCAGTTCCTATGGCTTCCACTAGATGTCAACAGTCTTTAGACATTGTTTCAGGCTTCTGTTCTGAAAAATTACGAAGAAAGAGACCTTTCTGTCAGTGCTTAGGAAGCATGCAGTGCTGGTTTGGGAGCGTGACCGTTGTTTTTCCTTTCTATTGAATACGCTATTGTCCGGTTGAAATATTATCAATTATTAAGACAATAGACAACCTGAGGATTCATTTTAACATCGTTTGACATGTTTCTACAAACTTTATCGGTACTATGAGGATGTCTTCAGACTAAGCTGTTTTGGCTCTGTGAGTGTTTTGTCCTCAGGTCGAACATGTCATGGAAAGTCAAGGAAAATGCAAGTTCAGAAAGACAGCGTAGTGAAGAAAGGTGAACATTAAAGGATCGCCCGAACAGGGACTTGAACCCTGGACCCTCAGATTAAAAGTCTGATGCTCTACCGACTGAGCTATCCGGGCTCTGCTTTTGCTTATTTTCATACACCTAATCCGCCGGGCAGAGGCACGTGCTGACGAGGGGGCATTGTCAGATGGTACATTTCCCCAGAGAACCAGGTCTTCATTCCAAATGATACAGTCAACGAAATCTGAACTAGGCATCCCCTCCAAAAAACACATTGTACAAGACCTCGTGCCGCAAAGGTAGCGTGTCTGACTCCAGATCAGAAGGTTGCGTGTTCAAATCACGTCGTGGTAAGGGATTTTATGCGTGCAACTCTGCCTTCTTTACACAGCGAAGTCAATGAATCAGCACAAGAACCAATGTGGCTTTACAGAAACCACCAAACCAATGTTGCTTAAGATCACAATTGTCTCTCACAGAAGCATGGCACACTGCAAATTCCTAAATAAGATGATGCTGTGTGATTGACAGACTTAAATCAGTCTTCGAACAGGGAGTTGAACTTCTTTTGGCTTGGAGGCAGTATTTCGGCATATGGATGAGAAGCGTGCCCTGTTACTCAGGCCCAGAAGCTCGGATATGCATATAATTGGTAGATGTGGATATAAAACACTCTAAAGTTTCCAAAACTGTTAAAATCCTGTCTGTGAGTATAACAGAACTGATACGGCAGGCGAAAACCTGAGGAAAATCATTCCAGGAAGTGCGATTTTTTTTTGATGTGGGTAGTTTTCAATTGAATGCTTATTGCGTTTCTAATGGGTTCGGACCCAGATTGCAGTTCCTATGGCTTACACTAGATGTCAACAGTCTTTAGACATTGTTTCAGGCTTCTTTTCTGAAAAATTACGAAGAAAGAGACCTTTCTGTCAGTGCTTAGGAAGCATGCAGTGCTGGTTTGAGAGCGTGACCGTTGTTTTTCCTTTCTATTGAAAACGCTATTGTCCGGTTGAAATATTATCAATTATTAAGACAATAGACAACCTGAGGATTCATTTTAACATCGTTTGACATGTTTCTACAAACTTTATCGGTACTATGAGGATGTCTTCAGACTAAGCTGTTTTGGCTCTGTGAGTGTTTTGTCCTCAGGTCGAACATGTCATGGAAAGTCAAGGAAAATGCAAGTTCAGAAAGACAGCGTGGTGAAGAAAGGTGAACATTAAAGGATCACCCGAACAGGGACTTGAACCCTGGACCCTCAGATTAAAAGTCTGATGCTCTACCGACTGAGCTATCCGGGCTCTGCTTTTGCTTATTTTCATACACCTAACCCGCCGGGCAGAGGCACGTGCTGACGAGGGGGCATTGTCAGATGGTACATTTCCCCAGAGAACCAGGTCTTCATTCCAAATGATACAGTCAACGAAATCTGAACTAGGCATCCCCTCCAAAAAACACATTGTACAAGACCTCGTGGCGCAAAGGTAGCGCGTCTGATCAGAAGGTTGTGTATTCAAATCACATCGTGGTCAGGGATTTAATGTTTGCAATCTATGCCTTCTTTACACAGCGAAGTTAATGAATCAGCACAAGAACCAATGTGGCTTTACAGAAACCACCAAACCAATGCTGCTTAACATCACAATTGTCTCTCACAGAAGCATGGCACACTGCAAATTCCTAAATAAGATGATGCTGTGTGATTGACAGACTTAAATCAGTCTTCGAACAGGGAGTTGAACTTCTTTTGGCTTGGAGGCAGTATTTCGGCATATGGATGAGAAGCGTGCCCTGTTACTCAGGCCCAGAAGCTTGGATATGCATATAATTGGTAGATGTGGATATAAAACACTCTAAAGTTTCCAAAACTGTTAAAATCCTGTCTGTGAGTATAACAGAACTGATACGGCAGGCGAAAACCTGAGGAAAATCATTCCAGGAAGTGCGATTTTTTTTTGATGTGGGTAGTTTTCAATTGAATGCTTATTGAGTTTCTAATGGGTTCGGACCCAGATTGCAGTTCCTATGGCTTACACTAGATGTCAACAGTCTTTAGACATTGTTTCAGGCTTCTTTTCTGAAAAATTACGAAGAACGAGACCTTTCTGTCAGTGCTTAGGAAGCATGCAGTGCTGGTTTGGGAACGTGACCGTTGTTTTTCCTTTCTATTGAATACGCTATTGTCCGGTTGAAATATTATCAATTATTAAGACAATAGACAACCTGAGGATTCATTTTAACATCGTTTGACATGTTTCTACAAACTTTATCGGTACTATGAGGATGTCTTCAGACTAAGCTGTTTTGGCTCTGTGAGTGTTTTGTCCTCAGGTCGAACATGTCATGGAAAGTCAAGGAAAATGCAAGTTCAGAAAGGTGAACATTAATGGATCGCCCGAACAGGGACTTGAACCCTGGACCCTCAGATTAAAAGTCTGATGCTCTACCGACTGAGCTATCCGGGCTCTGCTTTTGCTTATTTTCATACACCTAACCCGCCGGGCAGAGGCACGTGCTGACGAGGGGGCATTGTCAGATGGTACATTTCCCCAGAGAACCAGGTCTTCATTCCAAATGATACAGTCAACGAAATCTGAACTAGGCATCCCCTCCAAAAAACACATTGTACGAGCCCTCGTGGCGCAAAGGTAGCGCGTCTGACTCCAGATCAGAAGGTTGTGTATTCAAATCACATCGTGTTCAGGGATTTAATGTTTGCAATCTCTGCTTTCTTTACACAGCGAAGTCAATGAATCAGCACAAGAACCAATGTGGCTTTACAGAAACCACCAAACCAATGCTGCTTAAGATCACAATTGTCTCTCACAGAAGCATGGCACACTGCAAAATTCCTAAATAAGATGATGCTGTGTGATTGACAGACTTAAATCAGTCTTCGAACAGGGAGTTGAACTTCTTTTGGCTTGGAGGCAGTATTTCGGCATATGGATGAGAAGCGTGCCCTGTTACTCAGGCCCAGAAGCTTGGATATGCATATAATTGGTAGATGTGGATATAAAACACTCTAAAGTTTCCAAAACTGTTAAAATCCTGTCTGTGAGTATAACAGAACTGATACGGCAGGCGAAAACCTGAGGAAAATCATTCCAGGAAGTGCGATTTGTTTTTGATGTGGGTAGTTTTCAATTGAATGCTTATTGAGTTTCTAATGGGTTCGGACCCAGATTGCAGTTCCTATGGCTTCCACTAGATGTCAACAGTCTTTAGACATTGTTTCAGGCTTCTTTTCTGAAAAATTACGAAGAACGAGACCTTTCTGTCAGTGCTTAGGAAGCATGCAGTGCTGGTTTGGGAGCGTGACCATTGTTTTTCCTTTCTATTGAATACGCTATTGTCAGGTTGAAATATTATCAATTATTAAGACAATCGACAACCTGAGGATTAATTTTAACATCGTTTGACATGTTTCTACAAACTTAATCGGTACTATGAGGATGTCTTCAGACTAAGCTGTTTTGGCTCTGTGAGTGTTTTGTCCTCAGGTCGAACATGTCATGGAAAATGCAAGTTCAGAAAGACAGCGTAGTGAAGAAAGGTGAACATTAAAGGATCGCCCGAACAGGGACTTGAACCCTGGACCCTCAGATTAAAAGTCTGATGCTCTACCGACTGAGCTATCCGGGCTCTGCTTTTGCTTATTTTCATACACCTAACCCGCCGGGCAGAGGCACGTGCTGACGAGGGGGCATTGTCAGATGGTACATTTCCCCAGAGAACCAGGTCTTCATTCCAAATGATACAGTCAACGAAATCTGAACTAGGCATCCCCTCCAAAAAACACATTGTACAAGACCTCGTGGCGCAAAGGTAGCGCGTCTGATCAGAAGGTTGTGTATTCAAATCACATCGTGGTCAGGGATTTAATGTTTGCAATCTATGCCTTCTTTACACAGCGAAGTTAATGAATCAGCACAAGAACCAATGTGGCTTTACAGAAACCACCAAACCAATGCTGCTTAAGATCACAATTGTCTCTCACAGAAGCATGGCACACTGCAAATTCCTAAATAAGATGATGCTGTGTGATTGACAGACTTAAATCAGTCTTCGAACAGGGAGTTGAACTTCTTTTGGCTTGGAGGCAGTATTTCGGCATATGGATGAGAAGCGTGCCCTGTTACTCAGGCCCAGAAGCTCGGATATGCATATAATTGGTAGATGTGGATATAAAACACTCTAAAGTTTCCAAAACTGTTAAAATCCTGTCTGTGAGTATAACAGAACTGATACGGCAGGCGAAAACCTGAGGAAAATCATTCCAGGAAGTGCGATTTTTTTTGGATGTGGGTAGTTTTCAATTGAATGCTTATTGAGTTTCTAATGGGTTCGGACCCAGATTGCAGTTCCTATGGCTTACACTAGATGTCAACAGTCTTTAGACATTGTTTCAGGCTTCTTTTCTGAAAAATTACGAAGAACGAGACCTTTCTGTCAGTGCTTAGGAAGCATGCAGTGCTGGTTTGGGAACGTGACCGTTGTTTTTCCTTTCTATTGAATACGCTATTGTCCGGTTGAAATATTATCAATTATTAAGACAATAGACAACCTGAGGATTCATTTTAACATCGTTTGACATGTTTCTACAAACTTTATCGGTACTATGAGGATGTCTTCAGACTAAGCTGTTTTGGCTCTGTGAGTGTTTTGTCCTCAGGTCGAACATGTCATGGAAAGTCAAGGAAAATGCAAGTTCAGAAAGGTGAACATTAATGGATCGCCCGAACAGGGACTTGAACCCTGGACCCTCAGATTAAAAGTCTGATGCTCTACCGACTGAGCTATCCGGGCTCTGCTTTTGCTTATTTTCATACACCTAACCCGCCGGGCAGAGGCACGTGCTGACAAGGGGGCATTGTCAGATGGTACATTTCCCCAGAGAACCAGGTCTTCATTCCAAATGATACAGTCATCGAAATCTGAACTAGGCATCCCCTCCAAAAAACACATTGTACGAGCCCTCGTGGCGCAAAGGTAGCGCGTCTGACTCCAGATCAGAAGGTTGTGTATTCAAATCACATCGTGTTCAGGGATTTAATGTTTGCAATCTCTGCCTTCTTTACACAGCGAAGTCAATGAATCAGCACAAGAACCAATGTGGCTTTACAGAAACCACCAAACCAATGCTGCTTAAGATCACAATTGTCTCTCACAGAAGCATGGCACACTGCAAAATTCCTAAATAAGATGATGCTGTGTGATTGACAGACTTAAATCAGTCTTCGAACAGGGAGTTGAACTTCTTTTGGCTTGGAGGCAGTATTTCGGCATATGGATGAGAAGCGTGCCCTGTTACTCAGGCCCAGAAGCTTGGATATGCATATAATTGGTAGATGTGGATATAAAACACTCTAAAGTTTCCAAAACTGTTAAAATCCTGTCTGTGAGTATAACAGAACTGATACGGCAGGCGAAAACCTGAGGAAAATCATTCCAGGAAGTGCAATTTTTTTTTGATGTGGGTAGTTTTCAATTGAATGCTTATTGATTCTAATGGGTTCGGACCCAGATTGCAGTTCCTATGGCTTCCACTAGATGTCAACAGTCTTTAGACATTGTTTCAGGCTTCTTTTCTGAAAAATTACGAAGAACGAGACCTTTCTGTCAGTGCTTAGGAAGCATGCAGTGCTGGTTTGGGAGCGTGACCATTGTTTTTCCTTTCTATTGAATACGCTATTGTCCGGTTGAAATATTATCAATTATTAAGACAATCGACAACCTGAGGATTCATTTTAACATCGTTTGACATGTTTCTACAAACTTAATCGGTACTATGAGGATGTCTTCAGACTAAGCTGTTTTGGCTCTGTGAGTGTTTTGTACTCAGGTCGAACATGTCATGGAAAATGCAAGTTCAGAAAGACAGCGTAGTGAAGAAAGGTGAACATTAAAGGATCGCCCGAACAGGGACTTGAACCCTGGACCCTCAGATTAAAAGTCTGATGCTCTACCGACTGAGCTATCCGGGCTCTGCTTTTGCTTATTTTCATACACCTAACCCGCCGGGCAGAGGCACGTGCTGACGAGGGGGCATTGTCAGATGGTACATTTCCCCAGAGAACCAGGTCTTCATTCCAAATGATACAGTCAACGAAATCTGAACTAGGCATCCCCTCCAAAAAACACATTGTACAAGACCTCGTGGCGCAAAGGTAGCGCGTCTGATCAGAAGGTTGTGTATTCAAATCACATCGTGGTCAGGGATTTAATGTTTGCAATCTATGCCTTCTTTACACAGCGAAGTTAATGAATCAGCACAAGAACCAATGTGGCTTTACAGAAACCACCAAACCAATGCTGCTTAAGATCACAATTGTCTCTCACAGAAGCATGGCACACTGCAAATTCCTAAATAAGATGATGCTGTGTGATTGACAGACTTAAATCAGTCTTCGAACAGGGAGTTGAACTTCTTTTGGCTTGGAGGCAGTATTTCGGCATATGGATGAGAAGCGTGCCCTGTTACTCAGGCCCAGAAGCTCGGATATGCATATAATTGGTAGATGTGGATATAAAACACTCTAAAGTTTCCAAAACTGTTAAAATCCTGTCTGTGAGTATAACAGAACTGATACGGCAGGCGAAAACCTGAGGAAAATCATTCCAGGAAGTGCAATTTTTTTTGGATGTGGGTAGTTTTCAATTGAATGCTTATTGAGTTTCTAATGGGTTCGGACCCAGATTGCAGTTCCTATGGCTTACACTAGATGTCAACAGTCTTTAGACATTGTTTCAGGCTTCTTTTCTGAAAAATTACGAAGAACGAGACCTTTCTGTCAGTGCTTAGGAAGCATGCAGTGCTGGTTTGGGAACGTGACCGTTGTTTTTCCTTTCTATTGAATACGCTATTGTCCGGTTGAAATATTATCAATTATTAAGACAATAGACAACCTGAGGATTCATTTTAACATCGTTTGACATGTTTCTACAAACTTTATCGGTACTATGAGGATGTCTTCAGACTAAGCTGTTTTGGCTCTGTGAGTGTTTTGTCCTCAGGTCGAACATGTCATGGAAAGTCAAGGAAAATGCAAGTTCAGAAAGGTGAACATTAATGGATCGCCCAAACAGGGACTTGAACCCTGGACCCTCAGATTAAAAGTCTGATGCTCTACCGACTGAGCTATCCGGGCTCTGCTTTTGCTTATTTTCATACACCTAACCCGCCGGGCAGAGGCACGTGCTGACAAGGGGGCATTGTCAGATGGTACATTTCCCCAGAGAACCAGGTCTTCATTCCAAATGATACAGTCAACGAAATCTGAACTAGGCATCCCCTCCAAAAAACACATTGTACGAGCCCTCGTGGCGCAAAGGTAGCGCGTCTGACTCCAGATCAGAAGGTTGTGTATTCAAATCACATCGTGTTCAGGGATTTAATGTTTGCAATCTCTGCCTTCTTTACACAGCGAAGTCAATGAATCAGCACAAGAACCAATGTGGCTTTACAGAAACCACCAAACCAATGCTGCTTAAGATCACAATTGTCTCTCACAGAAGCATGGCACACTGCAAAATTCCTAAATAAGATGATGCTGTGTGATTGACAGACTTAAATCAGTCTTCGAACAGGGAGTTGAACTTCTTTTGGCTTGGAGGCAGTATTTCGGCATATGGATGAGAAGCGTGCCCTGTTACTCAGGCCCAGAAGCTTGGATATGCATATAATTGGTAGATGTGGATATAAAACACTCTAAAGTTTCCAAAACTGTTAAAATCCTGTCTGTGAGTATAACAGAACTGATACGGCAGGCGAAAACCTGAGGAAAATCATTCCAGGAAGTGCAATTTTTTTTTGATGTGGGTAGTTTTCAATTGAATGCTTATTGATTCTAATGGGTTCGGACCCAGATTGCAGTTCCTATGGCTTCCACTAGATGTCAACAGTCTTTAGACATTGTTTCAGGCTTCTTTTCTGAAAAATTACGAAGAACGAGACCTTTCTGTCAGTGCTTAGGAAGCATGCAGTGCTGGTTTGGGAGCGTGACCATTGTTTTTCCTTTCTATTGAATACGCTATTGTCCGGTTGAAATATTATCAATTATTAAGACAATCGACAACCTGAGGATTCATTTTAACATCGTTTGACATGTTTCTACAAACTTAATCGGTACTATGAGGATGTCTTCAGACTAAGCTGTTTTGGCTCTGTGAGTGTTTTGTCCTCAGGTCGAACATGTCATGGAAAATGCAAGTTCAGAAAGACAGCGTAGTGAAGAAAGGTGAACATTAAAGGATCGCCCGAACAGGGACTTGAACCCTGGACCCTCAGATTAAAAGTCTGATGCTCTACCGACTGAGCTATCCGGGCTCTGCTTTTGCTTATTTTCATACACCTAACCCGCCGGGCAGAGGCACGTGCTGACGAGGGGGCATTGTCAGATGGTACATTTCCCCAGAGAACCAGGTCTTCATTCCAAATGATACAGTCAACGAAATCTGAACTAGGCATCCCCTCCAAAAAACACATTGTACAAGACCTCGTGGCGCAAAGGTAGCGCGTCTGATCAGAAGGTTGTGTATTCAAATCACATCGTGGTCAGGGATTTAATGTTTGCAATCTATGCCTTCTTTACACAGCGAAGTTAATGAATCAGCACAAGAACCAATGTGGCTTTACAGAAACCACCAAACCAATGCTGCTTAAGATCACAATTGTCTCTCACAGAAGCATGGCACACTGCAAATTCCTAAATAAGATGATGCTGTGTGATTGACAGACTTAAATCAGTCTTCGAACAGGGAGTTGAACTTCTTTTGGCTTGGAGGCAGTATTTCGGCATATGGATGAGAAGCGTGCCCTGTTACTCAGGCCCAGAAGCTCGGATATGCATATAATTGGTAGATGTGGATATAAAACACTCTAAAGTTTCCAAAACTGTTAAAATCCTGTCTGTGAGTATAACAGAACTGATACGGCAGGCGAAAACCTGAGGAAAATCATTCCAGGAAGTGCGATTTTTTTTGGATGTGGGTAGTTTTCAATTGAATGCTTATTGAGTTTCTAATGGGTTCGGACCCAGATTGCAGTTCCTATGGCTTACACTAGATGTCAACAGTCTTTAGACATTGTTTCAGGCTTCTTTTCTGAAAAATTACGAAGAACGAGACCTTTCTGTCAGTGCTTAGGAAGCATGCAGTGCTGGTTTGGGAACGTGACCGTTGTTTTTCCTTTCTATTGAATACGCTATTGTCCGGTTGAAATATTATCAATTATTAAGACAATAGACAACCTGAGGATTCATTTTAACATCGTTTGACATGTTTCTACAAACTTTATCGGTACTATGAGGATGTCTTCAGACTAAGCTGTTTTGGCTCTGTGAGTGTTTTGTCCTCAGGTCGAACATGTCATGGAAAGTCAAGGAAAATGCAAGTTCAGAAAGACAGCGTAGTGAAGAAAGGTGAACATTAAAGGATCGCCCGAACAGGGACTTGAACCCTGGACCCTCAGATTAAAAGTCTGATGCTCTACCGACTGAGCTATCCGGGCTCTGCTTTTGCTTATTTTCATACACCTAACCCGCCGGGCAGAGGCACGTGCTGACGAGGGGGCATTGTCAGATGGTACATTTCCCCAGAGAACCAGGTCTTCATTCCAAATGATATAGTCAACGAAATCTGAACTAGGCATCCCCTCCAAAAAACACATTGTACAAGACCTCGTGCCGCAAAGGTAGCGTGTCTGACTCCAGATCAGAAGGTTGCGTGTTCAAATCACGTCGTGGTCAGGGATTTTATGTGTGCAACTCTGCCTTCTTTACACAGCGAAGTCAATGAATCAGCACAAGAACCAATGTGGCTTTACAGAAACCACCAAACCAATGCTGCTTAAGATCACAATTGTCTCTCACAGGCGAAACCCTGAGGAAAATCATTCCAGGAAGTGCAATTTTTTTTTTGATGTGGGTAGTTTTCAATTGAATGCTTATTGAGTTTCTAATGGGTTCGGACCCAGATTGCAGTTCCTATGGCTTCCACTAGATGTCAACAGTCTTTAGACATTGTTTCAGGCTTCTTTTCTGAAAAATTACGAAGAACGAGACCTTTCTGTCAGTCCTTAGGAAGCATGCAGTGCTGGTTTGGGAGCGTGGCCGTTGTTTTTCCTTTCTATTGAATACGCTATTGTCCGGTTGAAATATTATCAATTATTAAGACAATAGACAACCTGAGGATTCATTTTAACATCATTTGACATGTTTCTACAAACTTTATCGGTACTATGAGGATGTCTTCAGACTAAGCTGTTTTGGCTCTGTGAGTGTTTTGTCCTCAGGTCGAACATGTCATGGAAAGTCAAGGAAAATGCAAGTTCAGAAAGACAGCGTAGTGAAGAAAGGTGAACATTAAAGGATCGCCCGAACAGGGACTTGAACCCTGGACCCTCAGATTAAAAGTCTGATGCTCTACCGACTGAGCTATCCGGGCTCTGCTTTTGCTTATTTTCATACACCTAACCCGCCGGGCAGAGGCACGTGCTGACGAGGGGGCATTGTCAGATGGTACATTTCCCCAGAGAACCAGGTCTTCATTCCAAATGATATAGTCAACGAAATCTGAACTAGGTATCCCCTCCAAAAAACACATTGTACAAGACCTCGTGCCGCAAAGGTAGCGTGTCTGACTCCAGATCAGAAGGTTGCGTGTTCAAATCACGTCGTGGTCAGGGATTTTATGTGTGCAACTCTGCCTTCTTTACACAGCGAAGTCAATGAATCAGCACAAGAACCAATGTGGCTTTACAGAAACCACCAAACCAATGCTGCTTAAGATCACAATTGTCTCTCACAGAAGCATGGCACACTGCAAATTCCTAAATAAGATGATGCTGTGTGATTGACACACTTAAATCAGTCTTCGAACAGGGAGTTGAACTTCTTTTGGCTTGGAGGCAGTATTTCGGCATGTGGATGAGAAGCGTGCCCTGTTACTCAGGCCCAGAAGCTCGGATATGCATATAATTGGTAGATGTGGATATAAAACACTCTAACGTTTCCAAAACTGTTAAAATCCTGTCTGTGAGTATAACAGAACTGATACGGCAGGCGAAAACCTGAGGAAAATCATTCCAGGAAGTGCGATTTTTTTTTGATGTGGGTAGTTTTCAATTGAATGCTTATTGAGTTTCTAATGGGTTCGGACCCAGATTGCAGTTCCTATGGCTTCCACTAGATGTCAACAGTCTATAGACATTGTTTCAGGCTTCTTTTCTGAAAAATTACGAAGAACGAGACCTTTCTGTCAGTGCTTAGGAAGCATGCAGTGCTGGTTTGGGAGCGTGACCGTTGTTTTTCCTTTCTATTGAATACGCTATTGTCCGGTTTAAATATGATCAATTATTAAGACAATAGACAACCTGAGGATTCATTTCAACATCGTTTGACATGTTTCTACAAACTTTATCGGTACTATGAGGATGTCTTCAGAATAAGCTGTTTTGGCTCTGTGAGTGTTTTTGTCCTCAGGTCGAACATGTCATGGAAAGTCAAGGAAAATGCAAGTTCAGAAAGACAGCGTAGTGAAGAAAGGTGAACATTAAAGGATCGCCCGAACAGGAACTTGAACCCTGGACCCTCAGATTAAAAGTCTGATGCTCTACCGACTGAGCTATCCGGGCTCTGCTTTTGCTTATTTTCATACACCTAACCCGCCGGGCAGAGGCACGTGCTGACGAGGGGGCATTGTCAGATGGTACATTTCCCCAGAGAACCAGGTCTTCATTCCAAATGATACAGTCAACGAAATCTGAACTAGGCATCCCCTCCAAAAAACACATTGTACAAGACCTCGTGCCGCAAAGGTAGCGCGTCTAACTCCAGAGCAGAAGGTTGTGTGTTCAAATTACATCGTGGTCAGGGATTTTATGTGTGCAACTCTGCCTTCTTTACACAGCGAAGTCAATGAATCAGCACAAGAACCAATGTGGCTTTACAGAAACCACCAAACCAATGCTGCTTAAGATCACAATTGTCTCTCACAGGCGAAACCCTGAGGAAAATCATTCCAGGAAGTGCAATTTTTTTTTTGATGTGGGTAGTTTTCAATTGAATGCTTATTGAGTTTCTAATGGGTTCGGACCCAGATTGCAGTTCCTATGGCTTCCACTAGATGTCAACAGTCTTTAGACATTGTTTCAGGCTTCTTTTCTGAAAAATTACGAAGAACGAGACCTTTCTGTCAGTCCTTAGGAAGCATGCAGTGCTGGTTTGGGAGCGTGGCCGTTGTTTTTCCTTTCTATTGAATACGCTATTGTCCGGTTGAAATATTATCAATTATTAAGACAATAGACAACCTGAGGATTCATTTTAACATCATTTGACATGTTTCTACAAACTTTATCGGTACTATGAGGATGTCTTCAGACTAAGCTGTTTTGGCTCTGTGAGTGTTTTGTCCTCAGGTCGAACATGTCATGGAAAGTCAAGGAAAATGCAAGTTCAGAAAGACAGCGTAGTGAAGAAAGGTGAACATTAAAGGATCGCCCGAACAGGGACTTGAACCCTGGACCCTCAGATTAAAAGTCTGATGCTCTACCGACTGAGCTATCCGGGCTCTGCTTTTGCTTATTTTCATACACCTAACCCGCCGGGCAGAGGCACGTGCTGACGAGGGGGCATTGTCAGATGGTACATTTCCCCAGAGAACCAGGTCTTCATTCCAAATGATACAGTCAACAAAATCTGAACTAGGCATCCCCTCCAAAAAACACATTGTACAAGACCTCGTGCCGCAAAGGTAGCGTGTCTGACTCCAGATCAGAAGGTTGCGTGTTCAAATCACGTCGTGGTCAGGGATTTTATGTGTGCAACTCTGCCTTCTTTACACAGCGAAGTCAATGAATCAGCACAAGAACCAATGTGGCTTTACAGAAACCACCAAACCAATGCTGCTTAAGATCACAATTGTCTCTCACAGAAGCATGGCACACTGCAAATTCCTAAATAAGATGATGCTGTGTGATTGACAGACTTAAATCAGTCTTCGAACAGGGAGTTGAACTTCTTTTGGCTTGGAGGCAGTATTTCGGGAAATATGGATGAGAAGCGTGCCCTGTTACTCAGGCCCAGAAGCTCGGATATGCATATAATTGGTAGATGTGGATATAAAACACTCTAAAGTTTCCAAAACTGTTAAAATCCTGTCTGTGAGTATAACAGAACTGATACGGCAGGCGAAAACCTGAGGAAAATCATTCCAGGAAGTGCGATTTTTTTTTGATGTGGGTAGTTTTCAATTGAATGCTTATTGAGTTTCTAATGGGTTCGGACCCAGATTGCAGTTCCTATGGCTTCCACTAGATGTCAACAGTCTATAGACATTGTTTCAGGCTTCTTTTCTGAAAAATTACGAAGAACGAGACCTTTCTGTCAGTGCTTAGGAAGCATGCAGTGCTGGTTTGGGAGCGTGACCGTTGTTTTTCCTTTCTATTGAATACGCTATTGTCCGGTTGAAATATGATCAATTATTAAGACAATAGACAACCTGAGGATTCATTTTAACATCGTTTGACATGTTTCTACAAACTTTATCGGTACTATGAGGATGTCTTCAGAATAAGCTGTTTTGGCTCTGTGAGTGTTTTTGTCCTCAGGTCGAACATGTCATGGAAAGTCAAGGAAAATGCAAGTTCAGAAAGACAGCGTAGTGAAGAAAGGTGAACATTAAAGGATCGCCCGAACAGGAACTTGAACCCTGGACCCTCAGATTAAAAGTCTGATGCTCTACCGACTGAGCTATCCGGGCTCTGCTTTTGCTTATTTTCATACACCTAACCCGCCGGGCAGAGGCACGTGCTGACGAGGGGGCATTGTCAGATGGTACATTTCCCCAGAGAACCAGGTCTTCATTCCAAATGATACAGTCAACGAAATCTGAACTAGGCATCCCCTCCAAAAAACACATTGTACAAGACCTCGTGGCGCAAAGGTAGCGCGTCTAACTCCAGAGCAGAAGGTTGTGTGTTCAAATTACATCGTGGTCAGGGATTTACTGTGTGCAACCTCTGGCTTCTTTACTCAGCGAAGTCAATGAATCAGCACAAGAACCAATGTGGCTTTACAGAAACCACCAAACGAATGCTGCTTAAGATCACAATTGTCTCTCACAGGTGAAACCCTGAGGAAAATCATTCCAGGAAGTGCGATTTTTTTTTTGTTGATGTGGGTAGTTTTCAATTGAATGCTTATTGAGTTTCTAATGGGTTCGGACCCAGATTGCAGTTCCTATGGCTTCCACTAGATGTCAACAGTCTTTAGACATTGTTTCAGGCTTCTTTTCTGAAAAATTACGAAGAACGAGACCTTTCTGTCAGTCCTTAGGAAGCATGCAGTGCTGGTTTGGGAGCGTGGCCGTTGTTTTTCCTTTCTATTGAATACGCTATTGTCCGGTTGAAATATGATCAATTATTAAGACAATAGACAACCTGAGGATTCATTTTAACATCGTTTGACATGTTTCTACAAACTTTATCGGTACTATGAGGATGTCTTCAGAATAAGCTGTTTTGGCTCTGTGAGTGTTTTGTCCTCAGGTCGAACATGTCATGGAAAGTCAAGGAAAATGCAAGTTCAGAAAGACAGCGTAGTGAAGAAAGGTGAACATTAAAGGATCGCCCGAACAGGAACTTGAACCCTGGACCCTCAGATTAAAAGTCTGATGCTCTACCGACTGAGCTATCCGGGCTCTGCTTTTGCTTATTTTCATACACCTAACCCGCCGGGCAGAGGCACGTGCTGACGAGGGGGCATTGTCAGATGGTACATTTCCCCAGAGAACCAGGTCTTCATTCCAAATGATACAGTCAACAAAATCTGAACTAGGCATCCCCTCCAAAAAACACATTGTACAAGACCTCGTGGCGCAAAGGTAGCGCGTCTGACTCCAGAGCAGAAGGTTGTGTGTTCAAATCACATCGTGGTCAGGGATTTAATGTGTGCAATCTCTGCCTTCTTTACACAGCGAAGTCAATGAATCAGCACAAGAACCAATGTGGCTTTACAGAAACCACCAAACCAATGCTGCTTAAGATCACAATTGTCTCTCACAGAAGCATGGCACACTGCGAATTCCTAAATAAGATGATGCTGTGTGATTGACAGACTTAAATCAGTCTTCGAACAGGGAGTTGAACTTCTTTTGGCTTGGAGGTAGTATTTCGGCATGTGGATGAGAAGCGTGCCCTGTTACTCAGGCCCAGAAGCTCGGATATGCATATAATTGGTAGATGTGGATATAAAACACTCTAAAGTTTCCAAAACTGTTAAAATCCTGTCTGTGAGTATAACAGAACTGATACGGCAGGCGAAAACCTGAGGAAAATCATTCCAGGAAGTGCGATTTTTTTTTGATGTGGGTAGTTTTCAATTGAATGCTTATTGAGTTTCTAATGGGTTCGGACCCAGATTGCAGTTCCTATGGCTTCCACTAGATGTCAACAGTCTTTAGACATTGTTTCAGGCTTCTTTTCTGAAAAATTACGAAGAACGAGACCTTTCTGTAAGTCCGTAGGAAGCATGCAGTGCTGGTTTGGGAGCGTGACCGTTGTTTTTCCTTTCTATTGAATACGCTATTGTCCGGTTGAAATATGATCAATTATTAAGACAATAGACAACCTGAGGATTCATTTTAACATCGTTTGACATGTTTCTACAAACTTTATCGGTACTATGAGGATGTCTTCAGAATAAGCTGTTTTGGCTCTGTGAGTGTTTTTGTCCTCAGGTCGAACATGTCATGGAAAGTCAAGGAAAATGCAAGTTCAGAAAGACAGCGTAGTGAAGAAAGGTGAACATTAAAGGATCGCCCGAACAGGAACTTGAACCCTGGACCCTCAGATTAAAAGTCTGATGCTCTACCGACTGAGCTATCCGGGCTCTGCTTTTGCTTATTTTCATACACCTAACCCGCCGGGCAGAGGCACGTGCTGACGAGGGGGCATTGTCAGATGGTACATTTCCCCAGAGAACCAGGTCTTCATTCCAAATGATACAGTCAACAAAATCTGAACTAGGCATCCCCTCCAAAAAACACATTGTACAAGACCTCGTGGCGCAAAGGTAGCGCGTCTGACTCCAGAGCAGAAGGTTGTGTGTTCAAATCACATCGTGGTCAGGGATTTAATGTGTGCAATCTCTGCCTTCTTTACACAGTGAAGTCAATGAATCAGCACAAGAACCAATGTGGCTTTACAGAAACCACCAAACCAATGCTGCTTAAGATCACAATTGTCTCTCACAGAAGCATGGCACACTGCGAATTCCTAAATAAGATGATGCTGTGTGATTGACAGACTTAAATCAGTCTTCGAACAGGGAGTTGAACTTCTTTTGGCTTGGAGGTAGTATTTCGGCATGTGGATGAGAAGCGTGCCCTGTTACTCAGGCCCAGAAGCTCGGATATGCATATAATTGGTAGATGTGGATATAAAACACTCTAAAGTTTCCAAAACTGTTAAAATCCTGTCTGTGAGTATAACAGAACTGATACGGCAGGCGAAAACCTGAGGAAAATCATTCCAGGAAGTGCGATTTTTTTTTGATGTGGGTAGTTTTCAATTGAATGCTTATTGAGTTTCTAATGGGTTCGGACCCAGATTGCAGTTCCTATGGCTTCCACTAGATGTCAACAGTCTTTAGACATTGTTTCAGGCTTCTTTTCTGAAAAATTACGAAGAACGAGACCTTTCTGTCAGTCCGTAGGAAGCATGCAGTGCTGGTTTGGGAGCGTGACCGTTGTTTTTCCTTTCTATTGAATACGCTATTGTCCGGTTGAAATATTATCAATTATTAAGACAATAGACAACCTGAGGATTCATTTTAACATCATTTGACATGTTTCTACAAACTTTATCGGTACTATGAGGATGTCTTCAGACTAAGCTGTTTTGGCTCTGTGAGTGTTTTGTCCTCAGGTCGAACATGTCATGGAAAGTCAAGGAAAATGCAAGTTCAGAAAGACAGCGTAGTGAAGAAAGGTGAACATTAAAGGATCGCCCGAAAAGGGACTTGAACCCTGGACCCTCAGAATAAAAGTCTGATGCTCTACCGACTGAGCTATCCGGGCTCTGCATTTGCTTATTTTCATACACCTAACCCGCCGGGCAGAGGCACGTGCTGACGAGGGGGCATTGTCAGATGGTACATTTCCCCAGAGAACCAGGTCTTCATTCCAAATGATACAGTCAACGAAATCTGAACTAGGCATCCCCTCCAAAAAACACATTGTACAAGACCTCGTGCCGCAAAGGTAGCGTGTCTGACTCCAGATCAGAAGGTTGCGTGTTCAAATCACGTCGTGGTCAGGGATTTTATGTGTGCAACTCTGCCTTCTTTACACAGCGAAGTCAATGAATCGGCACAAGAACCAATGTGGCTTTACAGAAACCACCAAACCAATGCTGCTTAAGATCACAATTGTCTCTCACAGAAGCATGGCACACTGCAAATTCCTAAATAAGATGATGCTGTGTGATTGACAGACTTAAATCAGTCTTCGAACAGGGAGTTGAACTTCTTTTGGCTTGGAGGCAGTATTTCGGCATGTGGATGAGAAGCGTGCCCTGTTACTCAGGACCAGAAGCTCCGATATGCATATAATTGGTAGATGTGGATATAAAACACTCTAAAGTTTCCAAAACTGTTAAAATCCTGTCTGTGAGTATAACAGAACTGATACGGCAGGCGAAAACCTGAGGAAAATCATTCCAGGAAGTGCGATTTTTTTTTGATGTGGGTAGTTTTCAATTGAATGCTTATTGAGTTTCTAATGGGTTCGGACCCAGATTGCAGTTCCTATGGCTTCCACTAGATGTCAACAGTCTTTAGACATTGTTTCAGGCTTCTTTTCTGAAAAATTACGAAGAACGAGACCTTTCTGTCAGTCCTTAGGAAGCATGCAGTGCTGATTTGGGAGCGTGACCGTTGTTTTTCCTTTCTATTGAATACGCTATTGTCCGGTTGAAATATTATCAATTATTAAGACAATAGACAACCTGAGGATTCATTTTAACATCATTTGACATGTTTCTACAAACTTTATCGGTACTATGAGGATGTCTTCAGACTAAGCTGTTTTGGCTCTGTGAGTGTTTTGTCCTCAGGTCGAACATGTCATGGAAAGTCAAGGAAAATGCAAGTTCAGAAAGACAGCGTAGTGAAGAAAGGTGAACATTAAAGGATCGCCCGAAAAGGGACTTGAACCCTGGACCCTCAGAATAAAAGTCTGATGCTCTACCGACTGAGCTATCCGGGCTCTGCTTTTGCTTATTTTCATACACCTAACCCGCCGGGCAGAGGCACGTGCTGACGAGGGGGCATTGTCAGATGGTACATTTCCCCAGAGAACCAGGTCTTCATTCCAAATGATACAGTCAACGAAATCTGAACTAGGCATCCCCTCCAAAAAACACATTGTACAAGACCTCGTGCCGCAAAGGTAGCGTGTCTGACTCCAGATCAGAAGGTTGTGTGTTCAAATCACGTCGTGGTCAGGGATTTTATGTGTGCAACTCTGCCTTCTTTACACAGCGAAGTCAATGAATCAGCACAAGAACCAATGTGGCTTTACAGAAACCACCAAACCAATGCTGCTTAAGATCACAATTGTCTCTCACAGAAGCATGGCACACTGCAAATTCCTAAATAAGATGATGCTGTGTGATTGACAGACTTAAATCAGTCTTCGAACAGGGAGTTGAACTTCTTTTGGCTTGGAGGCAGTATTTCGGGAAATATGGATGAGAAGCGTGCCCTGTTACTCAGGCCCAGAAGCTCGGATATGCATATAATTGGTAGATGTGGATATAAAACACTCTAAAGTTTCCAAAACTGTTAAAATCCTGTCTGTGAGTATAACAGAACTGATACGGCAGGCGAAAACCTGAGGAAAATCATTCCAGGAAGTGCGATTTTTTGTTTTGATGTGGGTAGTTTTCAATTGAATGCTTATTGAGTTTCTAATGGGTTCGGACCCAGATTGCAGTTCCTATGGCTTCCACTAGATGTCAACAGTCTTTAGACATTGTTTCAGGCTTCTTTTCTGAAAAATTACGAAGAACGAGACCTTTCTGTCAGTCCTTAGGAAGCATGCAGTGCTGATTTGGGAGCGTGACCGTTGTTTTTCCTTTCTATTGAATACGCTATTGTCCGGTTGAAATATTATCAATTATTAAGACAATAGACAACCTGAGGATTCATTTTAACATCATTTGACATGTTTCTACAAACTTTATCGGTACTATGAGGATGTCTTCAGACTAAGCTGTTTTGGCTCTGTGAGTGTTTTGTCCTCAGGTCGAACATGTCATGGAAAGTCAAGGAAAATGCAAGTTCAGAAAGACAGCGTAGTGAAGAAAGGTGAACATTAAAGGATCGCCCGAAAAGGGACTTGAACCCTGGACCCTCAGAATAAAAGTCTGATGCTCTACCGACTGAGCTATCCGGGCTCTGCTTTTGCATATTTTCATACACCTAACCCGCCGGGCAGAGGCACGTGCTGACGAGGGGGCATTGTCAGATGGTACATTTCCCCAGAGAACCAGGTCTTCATTCCAAATGATACAGTCAACGAAATCTGAACTAGGCATCCCCTCCAAAAAACACATTGTACAAGACCTCGTGCCGCAAAGGTAGCGTGTCTGACTCCAGATCAGAAGGTTGCGTGTTCAAATCACGTCGTGGTCAGGGATTTTATGTGTGCAACTCTGCCTTCTTTACACAGCGAAGTCAATGAATCAGCACAAGAACCAATGTGGCTTTACAGAAACCACCAAACCAATGCTGCTTAAGATCACAATTGTCTCTCACAGAAGCATGGCACACTGCAAATTCCTAAATAAGATGATGCTGTGTGATTGACAGACTTAAATCAGTCTTCGAACAGGGAGTTGAACTTCTTTTGGCTTGGAGGCAGTATTTCGGGAAATATGGATGAGAAGCGTGCCCTGTTACTCAGGCCCAGAAGCTCGGATATGCATATAATTGGTAGATGTGGATATAAAACACTCTAAAGTTTCCAAAACTGTTAAAATCCTGTCTGTGAGTATAACAGAACTGATACGGCAGGCGAAAACCTGAGGAAAATCATTCCAGGAAGTGCGATTTTTTGTTTTGATGTGGGTAGTTTTCAATTGAATGCTTATTGAGTTTCTAATGGGTTCGGACCCAGATTGCAGTTCCTATGGCTTCCACTAGATGTCAACAGTCTTTAGACATTGTTTCAGGCTTCTTTTCTGAAAAATTACGAAGAACGAGACCTTTCTGTCAGTCCTTAGGAAGCATGCAGTGCTGATTTGGGAGCGTGACCGTTGTTTTTCCTTTCTATTGAATACGCTATTGTCCGGTTGAAATATTATCAATTATTAAGACAATAGACAACCTGAGGATTCATTTTAACATCATTTGACATGTTTCTACAAACTTTATCGGTACTATGAGGATGTCTTCAGACTAAGCTGTTTTGGCTCTGTGAGTGTTTTGTCCTCAGGTCGAACATGTCATGGAAAGTCAAGGAAAATGCAAGTTCAGAAAGACAGCGTAGTGAAGAAAGGTGAACATTAAAGGATCGCCCGAAAAGGGACTTGAACCCTGGACCCTCAGAATAAAAGTCTGATGCTCTACCGACTGAGCTATCCGGGCTCTGCTTTTGCATATTTTCATACACCTAACCCGCCGGGCAGAGGCACGTGCTGACGAGGGGGCATTGTCAGATGGTACATTTCCCCAGAGAACCAGGTCTTCATTCCAAATGATACAGTCAACGAAATCTGAACTAGGCATCCCCTCCAAAAAACACATTGTACAAGACCTCGTGCCGCAAAGGTAGCGTGTCTGACTCCAGATCAGAAGGTTGCGTGTTCAAATCACGTCGTGGTCAGGGATTTTATGTGTGCAACTCTGCCTTCTTTACACAGCGAAGTCAATGAATCAGCACAAGAACCAATGTGGCTTTACAGAAACCACCAAACCAATGCTGCTTAAGATCACAATTGTCTCTCACAGAAGCATGGCACACTGCAAATTCCTAAATAAGATGATGCTGTGTGATTGACAGACTTAAATCAGTCTTCGAACAGGGAGTTGAACTTCTTTTGGCTTGGAGGCAGTATTTCGGGAAATATGGATGAGAAGCGTGCCCTGTTACTCAGGCCCAGAAGCTCGGATATGCATATAATTGGTAGATGTGGATATAAAACACTCTAAAGTTTCCAAAACTGTTAAAATCCTGTCTGTGAGTATAACAGAACTGATACGGCAGGCGAAAACCTGAGGAAAATCATTCCAGGAAGTGCGATTTTTTGTTTTGATGTGGGTAGTTTTCAATTGAATGCTTATTGAGTTTCTAATGGGTTCGGACCCAGATTGCAGTTCCTATGGCTTCCACTAGATGTCAACAGTCTTTAGACATTGTTTCAGGCTTCTTTTCTGAAAAATTACGAAGAACGAGACCTTTCTGTCAGTCCTTAGGAAGCATGCAGTGCTGGTTTGGGAGCGTGACCGTTGTTTTTCCTTTCTATTGAATACGCTATTGTCCGGTTGAAATATTATCAATTATTAAGACAATAGACAACCTGAGGATTCATTTTAACATCATTTGACATGTTTCTACAAACTTTATCGGTACTATGAGGATGTCTTCAGACTAAGCTGTTTTGGCTCTGTGAGTGTTTTGTCCTCAGGTCGAACATGTCATGGAAAGTCAAGGAAAATGCAAGTTCAGAAAGACAGCGTAGTGAAGAAAGGTGAACATTAAAGGATCGCCCGAAAAGGGACTTGAACCCTGGACCCTCAGAATAAAAGTCTGATGCTCTACCGACTGAGCTATCCGGGCTCTGCTTTTGCTTATTTTCATACACCTAACCCGCCGGGCAGAGGCACGTGCTGACGAGGGGGCATTGTCAGATGGTACATTTCCCCAGAGAACCAGGTCTTCATTCCAAATGATACAGTCAACGAAATCTGAACTAGGCATCCCCTCCAAAAAACACATTGTACAAGACCTCGTGCCGCAAAGGTAGCGTGTCTGACTCCAGATCAGAAGGTTGTGTGTTCAAATCACGTCGTGGTCAGGGATTTTATGTGTGCAACTCTGCCTTCTTTACACAGCGAAGTCAATGAATCAGCAAAAGAACCAATGTGGCTTTACAGAAACCACCAAACCAATGCTGCTTAAGATCACAATTGTCTCTCACAGAAGCATGGCACGCTGCAAATTCCTAAATAAGATGATGCTGTGTGATTGACAGACTTAAATCAGTCTTCGAACAGGGAGTTGAACTTCTTTTGGCTTGGAGGCAGTATTTCGGCATGTGGATGAGAAGCGTGCCCTGTTACTCAGGCCCAGAAGCTCGGATATGCATATAATTGGTAGATGTGGATATAAAACACTCTAAAGTTTCCAAAACTGTTAAAATCCTGTCTGTGAGTATAACAGAACTGATACGGCAGGCGAAAACCCGAGGAAAATCATTCCAGGAAGTGCGATTTTTTTTTGATGTGGGTAGTTTTCAATTGAATGCTTATTGAGTTTCTAATGGGTTCACCCCCAGATTGCAGTTCCTATGGCTTCCACTAGATGTCAACAGTCTTTAGACATTGTTTCAGGCTTCTTTTCTGAAAAATTACGAAGAACGAGACCTTTCTGTCAGTCCTTAGGAAGCATGCAGTGCTGGTTTGGGAGCGTGACCGTTGTTTTTCCTTTCTATTGAATACGCTATTGTCCGGTTGAAATATTATCAATTATTAAGACAATAGACAACCTGAGGATTCATTTTAACATCATTTGACATGTTTCTACAAACTTTATCGGTACTATGAGGATGTCTTCAGACTAAGCTGTTTTGACTCTGTGAGTGTTTTGTCCTCAGGTCGAACATGTCATGGAAAGTCAAGGAAAATGCAAGTTCAGAAAGACAGCGTAGTGAAGAAAGGTGAACATTAAAGGATCGCCCGAACAGGGACTTGAACCCTGGACCCTCAGATTAAAAGTCTGATGCTCTACCGACTGAGCTATCCGGGCTCTGCTTTTGCTTATTTTCATACACCTAACCCGCCGGGCAGAGGCACGTGCTGACGAGGGGGCATTGTCAGATGGTACATTTCCCCAGAGAACCAGGTCTTCATTCCAAATGATACAGTCAACGAAATCTGAACTAGGCATCCCCTCCAAAAAACACATTGTACAAGACCTCGTGCCGCAAAGGTAGCGTGTCTGACTCCAGATCAGAAGGTTGCGTGTTCAAATCACGTCGTGGTCAGGGATTTTATGTGTGCAACTCTGCCTTCTTTACACAGCGAAGTCAATGAATCAGCACAAGAACCAATGTGGCTTTACAGAAACCACCAAACCAATGCTGCTTAAGATTACAATTGTCTCTCACAGAAGCATGGCACACTGCAAATTCCTAAATAAGATGATGCTGTGTGATTGACAGACTTAAATCAGTCTTCGAACAGGGAGTTGAACTTCTTTTGGCTTGGAGGCAGTATTTCGGCATGTGGATGAGAAGCGTGCCCTGTTACTCAGGCCCAGAAGCTCGGATATGCATATAATTGGTAGATGTGGATATAAAACACTCTAAAGTTTCCAAAACTGTTAAAATCCTGTCTGTGAGTATAACAGAACTGATACTGCAGGCGAAAACCTGAGGAAAATCATTCCAGGAAGTGCGATTTTTTGTTTTGATGTGGGTAGTTTTCAATTGAATGCTTATTGAGTTTCTAATGGGTTCGGACCCAGATTGCAGTTCCTATGGCTTCCACTAGATGTCAACAGTCTTTAGACATTGTTTCAGGCTTCTTTTCTGAAAAATTACGAAGAACGAGACCTTTCTGTCAGTGCTTAGGAAGCATGCAGTGCTGGTTTGGGAGCGTGACCGTTGTTTTTCCTTTCTATTGAATACGCTATTGTCCGGTTGAAATATTATCAATTATTAAGACAATAGACAACCTGAGGATTCATTTTAACATCATTTGACATGTTTCTACAAACTTTATCGGTACTATGAGGATGTCTTCAGACTAAGCTGTTTTGGCTCTGTGAGTGTTTTGTCCTCAGGTCGAACATGTCATGGAAAGTCAAGGAAAATGCAAGTTCAGAAAGACAGCGTAGTGAAGAAAGGTGAACATTAAAGGATCGCCCGAAAAGGGACTTGAACCCTGGAACCTCAGAATAAAAGTCTGATGCTCTACCGACTGAGCTATCCGGGCTCTGCTTTTGCTTATTTTCATACACCTAACCCGCCGGGCAGAGGCACGTGCTGACGAGGGGGCATTGTCAGATGGTACATTTCCCCAGAGAACCAGGTCTTCATTCCAAATAATACAGTCAACGAAATCTGAACTAGGCATCCCCTCCAAAAAACACATTGTACAAGACCTCGTGCCGCAAAGGTAGCGTGTCTGACTCCAGATCAGAAGGTTGTGTGTTCAAATCACGTCGTGGTCAGGGATTTTATGTGTGCAACTCTGCCTTCTTTACACAGCGAAGTCAATGAATCAGCAAAAGAACCAATGTGGCTTTACAGAAACCACCAAACCAATGCTGCTTAAGATCACAATTGTCTCTCACAGAAGCATGGCACGCTGCAAATTCCTAAATAAGATGATGCTGTGTGATTGACAGACTTAAATCAGTCTTCGAACAGGGAGTTGAACTTCTTTTGGCTTGGAGGCAGTATTTCGGGAAATATGGATGAGAAGCGTGCCCTGTTACTCAGGCCCAGAAGCTCGGATATGCATATAATTGGTAGATGTGGATATAAAACACTCTAAAGTTTCCAAAACTGTTAAAATCCTGTCTGTGAGTATAACAGAACTGATACGGCAGGCGAAAACCCGAGGAAAATCATTCCAGGAAGTGCGATTTTTTTTTGATGTGGGTAGTTTTCAATTGAATGCTTATTGAGTTTCTAATGGGTTCACCCCCAGATTGCAGTTCCTATGGCTTCCACTAGATGTCAACAGTCTTTAGACATTGTTTCAGGCTTCTTTTCTGAAAAATTACGAAGAACGAGACCTTTCTGTCAGTCCTTAGGAAGCATGCAGTGCTGGTTTGGGAGCGTGACCGTTGTTTTTCCTTTCTATTGAATACGCTATTGTCCGGTTGACAACCTGAGGATTCATTTTAACATCATTTGACATGTTTCTACAAACTTTATCGGTACTATGAGGATGTCTTCAGACTAAGCTGTTTTGACTCTGTGAGTGTTTTGTCCTCAGGTCGAACATGTCATGGAAAGTCAAGGAAAATGCAAGTTCAGAAAGACAGCGTAGTGAAGAAAGGTGAACATTAAAGGATCGCCCGAACAGGGACTTGAACCCTGGACCCTCAGATTAAAAGTCTGATGCTCTACCGACTGAGCTATCCGGGCTCTGCTTTTGCTTATTTTCATACACCTAACCCGCCGGGCAGAGGCACGTGCTGACGAGGGGGCATTGTCAGATGGTACATTTCCCCAGAGAACCAGGTCTTCATTCCAAATGATACAGTCAACGAAATCTGAACTAGGCATCCCCTCCAAAAAACACATTGTACAAGACCTCGTGCCGCAAAGGTAGCGTGTCTGACTCCAGATCAGAAGGTTGCGTGTTCAAATCACGTCGTGGTCAGGGATTTTATGTGTGCAACTCTGCCTTCTTTACACAGCGAAGTCAATGAATCAGCACAAGAACCAATGTGGCTTTACAGAAACCACCAAACCAATGCTGCTTAAGATTACAATTGTCTCTCACAGAAGCATGGCACGCTGCAAATTCCTAAATAAGATGATGCTGTGTGATTGACAGACTTAAATCAGTCTTCGAACAGGGAGTTGAACTTCTTTTGGCTTGGAGGCAGTATTTCGGCATGTGGATGAGAAGCGTGCCCTGTTACTCAGGCCCAGAAGCTCGGATATGCATATAATTGGTAGATGTGGATATAAAACACTCTAAAGTTTCCAAAACTGTTAAAATCCTGTCTGTGAGTATAACAGAACTGATACGGCAGGCGAAAACCCGAGGAAAATCATTCCAGGAAGTGCGATTTTTTTTTGATGTGGGTAGTTTTCAATTGAATGCTTATTGAGTTTCTAATGGGTTCACCCCCAGATTGCAGTTCCTATGGCTTCCACTAGATGTCAACAGTCTTTAGACATTGTTTCAGGCTTCTTTTCTGAAAAATTACGAAGAACGAGACCTTTCTGTCAGTCCTTAGGAAGCATGCAGTGCTGGTTTGGGAGCGTGACCGTTGTTTTTCCTTTCTATTGAATACGCTATTGTCCGGTTGAAATATTATCAATTATTAAGACAATAGACAACCTGAGGATTCATTTTAACATCATTTGACATGTTTCTACAAACTTTATCGGTACTATGAGGATGTCTTCAGACTAAGCTGTTTTGACTCTGTGAGTGTTTTGTCCTCAGGTCGAACATGTCATGGAAAGTCAAGGAAAATGCAAGTTCAGAAAGACAGCGTAGTGAAGAAAGGTGAACATTAAAGGATCGCCCGAACAGGGACTTGAACCCTGGACCCTCAGATTAAAAGTCTGATGCTCTACCGACTGAGCTATCCGGGCTCTGCTTTTGCTTATTTTCATACACCTAACCCGCCGGGCAGAGGCACGTGCTGACGAGGGGGCATTGTCAGATGGTACATTTCCCCAGAGAACCAGGTCTTCATTCCAAATGATACAGTCAACGAAATCTGAACTAGGCATCCCCTCCAAAAAACACATTGTACAAGACCTCGTGCCGCAAAGGTAGCGTGTCTGACTCCTGATCAGAAGGTTGCGTGTTCAAATCACGTCGTGGTCAGGGATTTTATGTGTGCAACTCTGCCTTCTTTACACAGCGAAGTCAATGAATCAGCACAAGAACCAATGTGGCTTTACAGAAACCACCAAACCAATGCTGCTTAAGATCACAATTGTCTCTCACAGAAGCATGGCACACTGCAAATTCCTAAATAAGATGATGCTGTGTGATTGACAGACTTAAATCAGTCTTCGAACAGGGAGTTGAACTTCTTTTGGCTTGGAGGCAGTATTTTGGCATATGGATGAGAAGCGTGCCCTGTTACTCAGGCCCAGAAGCTCGGATATGCATATAATTGGTAGATGTGGATATGAAACACTCTAAAGTTTCCAAAACTGTTAAAATCCTGTCTGTGAGTATAACAGAACTGATACGGCAGGCGAAAACCTGAGGAAAATCATTCCAGGAAGTGCTATTTTTTTTTGATGTGGGTAGTTTTCAATTGAATGCTTATTGAGTTTCTAATGGGTTCGGACCCAGATTGCAGTTCCTATGGTTTCCACTAGATGTCAACAGTCTTTAGACATTGTTTCAGACTTCTTTTCTGAAAAATTACGAAGAACGAGACCTTTCTGTCAGTCCTTAGGAAGCATGCAGTGCTGGTTTGGGAGCGTGGCCGTTGTTTTTCCTTTCTATTGAATACGCTATTGTCCGGTTGAAATATTATCAATTATTAAGACAATAGACAACCTGAGGATTCATTTTAACATCATTTGACATGTTTCTACAAACTTTATCGGTACTATGAGGATGTCTTCAGACTAAGCTGTTTTGACTCTGTGAGTGTTTTGTCCTCAGGTCGAACATGTCATGGAAAGTCAAGGAAAATGCAAGTTCAGAAAGACAGCGAAGAAAGGTGAACATTAAAGGATCGCCCGAACAGGGACTTGAACCCTGGACCCTCAGATTAAAAGTCTGATGCTCTACCGACTGAGCTATCCGGGCTCTGCTTTTGCTTATTTTCATACACCTAACCCGCCGGGCAGAGGCACGTGCTGACGAGGGGGCATTGTCAGATGGTACATTTCCCCAGAGAACCAGGTCTTCATTCCAAATGATACAGTCAACGAAATCTGAACTAGGCATCCCCTCCAAAAAACACATTGTACAAGACCTCGTGCCGCAAAGGTAGCGTGTCTGACTCCAGATCAGAAGGTTGCGTGTTCAAATCACGTCGTGGTCAGGGATTTTATGTGTGCAACTCTGCCTTCTTTACACAGCGAAGTCAATGAATCAGCACAAGAACCAATGTGGCTTTACAGAAACCACCAAACCAATGCTGCTTAAGATCACAATTGTCTCTCACAGAAGCATGGCACACTGCAAATTCCTAAATAAGATGATGCTGTGTGATTGACAGACTTAAATCAGTCTTCGAACAGGGAGTTGAACTTCTTTTGGCTTGGAGGCAGTATTTTGGCATATGGATGAGAAGCGTGCCCTGTTACTCAGGCCCAGAAGCTCGGATATGCATATAATTGGTAGATGTGGATATAAAACACTCTAAAGTTTCCAAAACTGTTAAAATCCTGTCTGTGAGTATAACAGAACTGATACGGCAGGCGAAAACCTGAGGAAAATCATTCCAGGAAGTGCGATTTTATTTTGATGTGGGTAGTTTTCAATTGAATGCTTATTGAGTTTCTAATGGGTTCGGACCCAGATTGCAGTTCCTATGGCTTCCACTAGATGTCAACAGTCTTTAGACATTGTTTCAGGCTTCTTTTCTGAAAAATTACGAAGAACGAGACCTTTCTGTCAGTCCTTAGGAAGCATGCAGTGCTGGTTTGGGAGCGTGACCGTTGTTTTTCCTTTCTATTGAATACGCTATTGTCCGGTTGAAATATTATCAATTATTAAGACAATAGACAACCTGAGGATTCATTTTAACATCATTTGACATGTTTCTACAAACTTTATCGGTACTATGAGGATGTCTTCAGACTAAGCTGTTTTGGCTCTGTGAGTGTTTTGTCCTCAGGTCGAACATGTCATGGAAAGTCAAGGAAAATGCAAGTTCAGAAAGACAGCGTAGTGAAGAAAGGTGAACATTAAAGGATTGCCCGAACAGGGACTTGAACCCTGGACCCTCAGATTAAAAGTCTGATGCTCTACCGACTGAGCTATCCGGGCTCTGCTTTTGCTTATTTTCATACACCTAACCCGCCGGGCAGTGGCACGTGCTGACGAGGGGGCATTGTCAGATGGTACATTTCCCCAGAGAACCAGGTCTTCATTCCAAATGATACAGTCAACGAAATCTGAACTAGGCATCCCCTCCAAAAAACACATTGTACAAGACCTTGTGCCGCAAAGGTAGCGTGTCTGACTCCAAATCAGAAGGTTGCGTGTTCAAATCACGTCGTGGTCAGGGATTTTATGTGTGCAACTCTGCCTTCTTTACACAGCGAAGTCAATGAATCAGCACAAGAACCAATGTGGCTTTACAGAAACCACCAAACCAATGCTGCTTAAGATCACAATTGTCTCTCACAGAAGCATGGCACACTGCAAATTCCTAAATAAGATGATGCTGTGTGATTGACAGACTTAAATCAGTCTTCGAACAGGGAGTTGAACTTCTTTTGGCTTGGAGGCAGTATTTCGGCATGTGGATGAGAAGCGTGCCCTGTTACTCAGGCCCAGAAGCTCGGATATGCATATAATTGGTAGATGTGGATATAAAACACTCTAAAGTTTCCAAAACTGTTAAAATCCTGTCTGTGAGTATAACAGAACTGATACGGCAGGCGAAAACCCGAGGAAAATCATTCCAGGAAGTGCGATTTTTTTTGATGTGGGTAGTTTTCAATTGAATGCTTATTGAGTTTCTAATGGGTTCGACCCCAGATTGCAGTTCCTATGGCTTCCACTAGATGTCAACAGTCTTTAGACATTGTTTCAGGCTTCTTTTCTGAAAAATTACGAAGAACGAGACCTTTCTGTCAGTCCTTAGGAAGCATGCAGTGCTGGTTTGGGAGCGTGACCGTTGTTTTTCCTTTCTATTGAATACGCTATTGTCCGGTTGAAATATTATCAATTATTAAGACAATAGACAACCTGAGGATTCATTTTAACATCATTTGACATGTTTCTACAAACTTTATCGGTACTATGAGGATGTCTTCAGACTAAGCTGTTTTGGCTCTGTGAGTGTTTTGTCCTCAGGTCGAACATGTCATGGAAAGTCAAGGAAAATGCAAGTTCAGAAAGACAGCGTAGTGAAGAAAGGTGAACATTAAAGGATCGCCCGAACAGGGACTTGAACCCTGGACCCTCAGATTCAAAGTCTGATGCTCTACCGACTGAGCTATCCGGGCTCTGCTTTTGCTTATTTTCATACACCTAACCCGCCGGGCAGAGGCACGTGCTGACGAGGGGGCATTGTCAGATGGTACATTTCCCCAGAGAACCAGGTCTTCATTCCAAATGATACAGTCAACGAAATCTGAACTAGGCATCCCCTCCAAAAAACACATTGTACAAGACCTCGTGCCGCAAAGGTAGCGTGTCTGACTCCTGATCAGAAGGTTGCGTGTTCAAATCACGTCGTGGTCAGGGATTTTATGTGTGCAACTCTGCCTTCTTTACACAGCGAAGTCAATGAATCAGCACAAGAACCAATGTGGCTTTACAGAAACCACCAAACCAATGCTGCTTAAGATCACAATTGTCTCTCACAGAAGCATGGCACACTGCAAATTCCTAAATAAGATGATGCTGTGTGATTGACAGACTTAAATCAGTCTTCGAACAGGGAGTTGAACTTCTTTTGGCTTGGAGGCAGTATTTTGGCATATGGATGAGAAGCGTGCCCTGTTACTCAGGCCCAGAAGCTCGGATATGCATATAATTGGTAGATGTGGATATAAAACACTCTAAAGTTTCCAAAACTGTTAAAATCCTGTCTGTGAGTATAACAGAACTGATACGGCAGGCGAAAACCTGAGGAAAATCATTCCAGGAAGTGCGATTTTATTTTGATGTGGGTAGTTTTCAATTGAATGCTTATTGAGTTTCTAATGGGTTCGGACCCAGATTGCAGTTCCTATGGCTTCCACTAGATGTCAACAGTCTTTAGACATTGTTTCAGGCTTCTTTTCTGAAAAATTACGAAGAACGAGACCTTTCTGTCAGTCCTTAGGAAGCATGCAGTGCTGGTTTGGGAGCGTGACCGTTGTTTTTCCTTTCTATTGAATACGCTATTGTCCGGTTGAAATATTATCAATTATTAAGACAATAGACACCCTGAGGATTCATTTTAACATCATTTGACATGTTTCTACAAACTTTATCGGTACTATGAGGATGTCTTCAGACTAAGCTGTTTTGGCTCTGTGAGTGTTTTGTCCTCAGGTCGAACATGTCATGGAAAGTCAAGGAAAATGCAAGTTCAGAAAGACAGCGTAGTGAAGAAAGGTGAACATTAAAGGATCGCCCGAAAAGGGACTTGAACCCTGGACCCTCAGAATAAAAGTCTGATGCTCTACCGACTGAGATATCCGGGCTCTGCTTTTGCTTATTTTCATACACCTAACCCGCCGGGCAGAGGCACGTGCTGACGAGGGGGCATTGTCAGATGGTACATTTCCCCAGAGAACCAGGTCTTCATTCCAAATGATACAGTCAACGAAATCTGAACTAGGCATCCCCTCCAAAAAACACATTGTACAAGACCTCGTGCCGCAAAGGTAGCGTGTCTGACTCCTGATCAGAAGGTTGCGTGTTCAAATCACGTCGTGGTCAGGGATTTTATGTGTGCAACTCTGCCTTCTTTACACAGCGAAGTCAATGAATCAGCACAATAACCAATGTGGCTTTACAGAAACCACCAAACCAATGCTGCTTAAGATCACAATTGTCTCTCACAGAAGCATGGCACACTGCAAATTCCTAAATAAGATGATGCTGTGTGATTGACAGACTTAAATCAGTCTTCGAACAGGGAGTTGAACTTCTTTTGGCTTGGAGGCAGTATTTTGGCATATGGATGAGAAGCGTGCCCTGTTACTCAGGCCCAGAAGCTCGGATATGCATATAATTGGTAGATGTGGATATAAAACACTCTAAAGTTTCCAAAACTGTTAAAATCCTGTCTGTGAGTATAACAGAACTGATACGGCAGGCGAAAACCTGAGGAAAATCATTCCAGGAAGTGCGATTTTTATTTTGATGTGGGTAGTTTTCAATTGAATGCTTATTGAGTTTCTAATGGGTTCGGACCCAGATTGCAGTTCCTATGGCTTCCACTAGATGTCAACAGTCTTTAGACATTGTTTCAGGCTTCTTTTCTGAAAAATTACGAAGAACGAGACCTTTCTGTCAGTCCTTAGGAAGCATGCAGTGCTGGTTTGGGAGCGTGACCGTTGTTTTTCCTTTCTATTGAATACGCTATTGTCCGGTTGAAATATTATCAATTATTAAGACAATAGACACCCTGAGGATTCATTTTAACATCATTTGACATGTTTCTACAAACTTTATCGGTACTATGAGGATGTCTTCAGACTAAGCTGTTTTGGCTCTGTGAGTGTTTTGTCCTCAGGTCGAACATGTCATGGAAAGTCAAGGAAAATGCAAGTTCAGAAAGACAGCGTAGTGAAGAAAGGTGAACATTAAAGGATCGCCCGAAAAGGGACTTGAACCCTGGACCCTCAGAATAAAAGTCTGATGCTCTACCGACTGAGATATCCGGGCTCTGCTTTTGCTTATTTTCATACACCTAACCCGCCGGGCAGAGGCACGTGCTGACGAGGGGGCATTGTCAGATGGTACATTTCCCCAGAGAACCAGGTCTTCATTCCAAATGATACAGTCAACGAAATCTGAACTAGGCATCCCCTCCAAAAAACACATTGTACAAGACCTCGTGCCGCAAAGGTAGCGTGTCTGACTCCAGATCAGAAGGTTGTGTGTTCAAATCACGTCGTGGTCAGGGATTTTATGTGTGCAACTCTGCCTTCTTTACACAGCGAAGTCAATGAATCAGCACAAGAACCAATGTGGCTTTACAGAAACCACCAAACCAATGCTGCTTAAGATCACAATTGTCTCTCACAGAAGCATGGCACGCTGCAAATTCCTAAATAAGATGATGCTGTGTGATTGACAGACTTAAATCAGTCTTCGAACAGGGAGTTGAACTTCTTTTGGCTTGGAGGCAGTATTTCGGCAATATGGATGAGAAGCGTGCCCTGTTACTCAGGCCCAGAAGCTCGGATATGCATATAATTGGTAGATGTGGATATAAAACACTCTAAAGTTTCCAAAACTGTTAAAATCCTGTCTGTGAGTATAACAGAACTGATACGGCAGGCGAAAACCTGAGGAAAATCATTCCAGGAAGTGCGATTTTTTGTTTTGATGTGGGTAGTTTTCAATTGAATGCTTATTGAGTTTCTAATGGGTTCGGACCCAGATTGCAGTTCCTATGGCTTCCACTAGATGTCAACAGTCTTTAGACATTGTTTCAGGCTTCTTTTCTGAAAAATTACGAAGAACGAGACCTTTCTGTCAGTCCTTAGGAAGCATGCAGTGCTGATTTGGGAGCGTGACCGTTGTTTTTCCTTTCTATTGAATACGCTATTGTCCGGTTGAAATATTATCAATTATTAAGACAATAGACAACCTGAGGATTCATTTTAACATCATTTGACATGTTTCTACAAACTTTATCGGTACTATGAGGATGTCTTCAGACTAAGCTGTTTTGGCTCTGTGAGTGTTTTGTCCTCAGGTCGAACATGTCATGGAAAGTCAAGGAAAATGCAAGTTCAGAAAGACAGCGTAGTGAAGAAAGGTGAACATTAAAGGATCGCCCGAAAAGGGACTTGAACCCTGGACCCTCAGAATAAAAGTCTGATGCTCTACCGACTGAGCTATCCGGGCTCTGCTTTTGCTTATTTTCATACACCTAACCCGCCGGGCAGAGGCACGTGCTGACGAGGGGGCATTGTCAGATGGTACATTTCCCTAGAGAACCAGATCTTCATTCCAAATGATACAGTCAACGAAATCTGAACTAGGCATCCCCTCCAAAAAACACATTGTACAAGACCTCGTGCCGCAAAGGTAGCGTGTCTGACTCCAGATCAGAAGGTTGCGTGTTCAAATCACGTCGTGGTCAGGGATTTTATGTGTGCAACTCTGCCTTCTTTACACAGCGAAGTCAATGATTCAGCACAAGAACCAATGTGGCTTTAGAGAAACCACCAAACCAATGCTGCTTAAGATCACAATTGTCTCTCACAGAAGCATGGCACACTGCAAATTCCTAAATAAGATGATGCTGTGTGATTGACAGACTTAAATCAGTCTTCGAACAGGGAGTTGAACTTCTTTTGGCTTGGAGGCAGTATTTCGGGAAATATGGATGAGAAGCGTGCCCTGTTACTCAGGCCCAGAAGCTCGGATATGCATATAATTGGTAGATGTGGATATAAAACACTCTAAAGTTTCCAAAACTGTTAAAATCCTGTCTGTGAGTATAACAGAACTGATACGGCAGGCGAAAACCTGAGGAAAATCATTCCAGGAAGTGCGAATTTTTTGTTTTGATGTGGGTAGTTTTCAATTGAATGCTTATTGAGTTTCTAATGGGTTCGGACCCAGATTGCAGTTCCTATGGCTTCCACTAGATGTCAACAGTCTTTAGACATTGTTTCAGGCTTCTTTTCTGAAAAATTACGAAGAACGAGACCTTTCTGTCAGTCCTTAGGAAGCATGCAGTGCTGGTTTGGGAGCGTGACCGTTGTTTTTCCTTTCTATTGAATACGCTATTGTCCGGTTGAAATATTATCAATTATTAAGACAATAGACAACCTGAGGATTCATTTTAACATCATTTGACATGTTTCTACAAACTTTATCGGTACTATGAGGATGTCTTCAGACTAAGCTGTTTTGGCTCTGTGAGTGTTTTGTCCTCAGGTCGAACATGTCATGGAAAGTCAAGGAAAATGCAAGTTCAGAAAGACAGCGTAGTGAAGAAAGGTGAACATTAAAGGATCGCCCGAACAGGGACTTGAACCCTGGACCCTCAGAATTAAAAGTCTGACGCTCTACCGACTGAGCTATCCGGGCTCTGCTTTTGCTTATTTTCATACACCTAACCCGCCGGGCAGAGGCACGTGCTGACGAGGGGGCATTGTCAGATGGTACATTTCCCCAGAGAACCAGGTCTTCATTCCAAATGATACAGTCAACGAAATCTGAACTAGGCATCCCCTCCAAAAAACACATTGTACAAGACCTCGTGCCGCAAAGGTAGCGTGTCTGACTCCAGATCAGAAGGTTGTGTGTTCAAATCACGTCGTGGTCAGGGATTTTATGTGTGCAACTCTGCCTTCTTTACACAGCGAAGTCAATGAATCAGCAAAAGAACCAATGTGGCTTTACAGAAACCACCAAACCAATGCTGCTTAAGATCACAATTGTCTCTCACAGAAGCATGGCACGCTGCAAATTCCTAAATAAGATGATGCTGTGTGATTGACAGACTTAAATCAGTCTTCGAACAGGGAGTTGAACTTCTTTTGGCTTGGAGGCAGTATTTCGGGAAATATGGATGAGAAGCGTGCCCTGTTACTCAGGCCCAGAAGCTCGGATATGCATATAATTGGTAGATGTGGATATAAAACACTCTAAAGTTTCCAAAACTGTTAAAATCCTGTCTGTGAGTATAACAGAACTGATACGGCAGGCGAAAACCCGAGGAAAATCATTCCAGGAAGTGCGATTTTTTTTTTGATGTGGGTAGTTTTCAATTGAATGCTTATTGAGTTTCTAATGGGTTCGACCCCAGATTGCAGTTCCTATGGCTTCCACTAGATGTCAACAGTCTTTAGACATTGTTTCAGGCTTCTTTTCTGAAAAATTACGAAGAACGAGACCTTTCTGTCAGTGCTTAGGAAGCATGCAGTGCTGGTTTGGGAACGTGACCGTTGTTTTTCCTTTCTATTGAATATGCTATTGTCCGGTTGAAATATTATCAATTATTAAGACAATAGACAACCTGAGGATTGATTTTAACATCGTTTGACATGTTTCTACAAACTTTATCGGTACTATGAGGATGTCTTCAGACTAAGCTGTTTTGGCTCTGTGAGTGTTTTGTCCTCAGGTCGAACATGTCATGGAAAGTCAAGGAAAATGCAAGTTCAGAAAGACAGCGTAGTGAAGAAAGGTGAACTTTAAAGGATCGCCCGAACAGGGACTTGAACCCTGGACCCTCAGATTAAAAGTCTGACACTCTACCGACTGAGCTATCCGGGCTCTGCTTTTGCTTATTTTCATACACCTAACCCGCCGGGCAGAGGCACGTGCTGACGAGGGGGCATTGTCAGATGGTACATTTCCCCAGAGAACCAGGTCTTCATTCCAAATGATACAGTCAACGAAATCTGAACTAGGCATCCCCTCCAAAAAACACATTGTACAAGACCTCGTGCCGCAAAGGTAGCGTGTCTGACTCCAGATCAGAAGGTTGCGTGTTCAAATCACGTCGTGGTCAGGGATTTTATGTGTGCAACTCTGCCTTCTTTACACAGCGAAGTCAATGAATCAGCACAAGAACCAATGTGGCTTTACAGAAACCACCAAACCAATGCTGCTTAAGATCACAATTGTCTCTCACAGAAGCATGGCACACTGCAAATTCCTAAATAAGATGATGCTGTGTGATTGACAGACTTAAATCAGTCTTCGAACAGGGAGTTGAAATTCTTTTGGCTTGGAGGCAGTATTTTGGCATGTGGATGAGAAGCGTGCCCTGTTACTCAGGCCCAGAAGCTCGGATATGCATATAATTGGTAGATGTGGATATAAAACACTCTAAAGTTTCCAAAACTGTTAAAATCCTGTCTGTGAGTATAACAGAACTGATACGGCAGGCGAAAACCTGAGGAAAATCATTCCAGGAAGTGCGATTTTATTTTGATGTGGGTAGTTTTCAATTGAATGCTTATTGAGTTTCTAATGAGTTCGGACCCAGATTGCAGTTCCTATGGCTTCCACTAGATGTCAACAGTCTTTAGACATTGTTTCAGGCTTCTTTTCTGAAAAATTACGAAGAACGAGACCTTTCTGTCAGTGCTTAGGAAGCATGCAGTGCTGGTTTGGGAACGTGACCGTTGTTTTTCCTTTCTATTGAATATGCTATTGTCCGGTTGAAATATTATCAATTATTAAGACAATAGACAACCTGAGGATTCATTTTAACATCGTTTGACATGTTTCTACAAACTTTATCGGTACTATGAGGATGTCTTCAGACTAAGCTGTTTTGGCTCTGTGAGTGTTTTGTCCTCAGGTCGAACATGTCATGGAAAGTCAAGGAAAATGCAAGTTCAGAAAGACAGCGTAGTGAAGAAAGGTGCCCGAACAGGGACTTGAACCCTGGACCCTCAGAATAAAAGTCTGATGCTCTACCGATTGAGCTATCCGGGCTCTGCTTTTGCTTACTTTCATACACCTAACCCGCCGGGCAGAGGCACGTGCTGACGAGGGGGCATTGTCAGATGGTACATTTCCCCAGAGAACCAGGTCTTCATTCCAAATGATACAGTCAACGAAATCTGAACTAGGCATCCCCTCCAAAAAACACATTGTACAAGACCTCGTGGCGCAAAGGTAGCGCGTCTGACTCCAGATCAGTAGGTTGTGTATTCAAATCATATCGTGGTCAGGAATTTAATGTTTGCAAATTCTGCCTTCTTTACACAGCGAAGTCAATGAATCAGCACAAGAACCAATGTGGCATTACTGAAACCACCAAACCAATACTGCTTAAGATCACAATTGTCTCTCACAGAAGCATGGCACACTGCAAATTCCTAAATAAGATGATGCTGTGTGATTGACAGACTTAAATCAGTCTTCGAACAGGGAGTTGAACTTCTTTTGGCTTGGAGGCAGTATTTCGGGAAATATGGATGAGAAGCGTGCCCTGTTACTCAGGCCCAGACGCTCGGATATGCATATAATTGGTAGATATGGATATAAAACACTCTAAAGTTTCCAAAACTGTTAAAATCCTGTCTGTGAGTATAACAGAACTGATACGGCAGGCGAAAACCTGAGGAAAATCATTCCAGGAAGTGCGATTTTTTTTTTGATGTGGGTAGTTTTCAATTGAATGCTTATTGAGTTTCTAATGGGTTCGGACCCAGATTGCAGTTCCTATGGCTTCCACTAGATGTCAACAGTCTTTAGACATTGTTTCAGGCTTCTTTTCTGAAAAATTACGAAGAACGAGACCTTTCTGTCAATGTTTCTACAAACTTTATCGGTACTATGAGGATGTCTTCAGACTAAGCTGTTTTGGCTCTGTGAGTGTTTTGTCCTCAGGTCGAACATGTCATGGAAAGTCAAGGAAAATGCAAGTTCAGAAAGACAGCGTAGCGAAGAAAGGTGAACATTAAAGCATCGCCCGAACAGGGACTTGAACCCTGGACCCTCAGATTAAAAGTCTGATGCTCTACCGACTGAGCTATCCAGGCTCTGATTTTGCTTATTTTCATACACCTAACCCTCCGGGCTCTGCTTTTGCTTATTTTCATACACCTAACCTGCCGGGCAGAGGCACGTTCTGACGAGGGGGCATTGTCAGATGGTACATTTCCCCAGAGAACCAGGTTTTCATTCCAAATGATACAGTCAACTAAATCTGAACTAGGCATCATGCATGAAGCATGCAGTGCTGGTTTGCGAGCGTGACCGAGTGCGCACCCTTCGTTGTTTTTCCTTTCTATTGAATACGCTATTGTCCGGTTGAAATATTATCAATTATTAAGACAATAGACAACCTGAGGATTCATTTTGACATTGTTTGACATGTTTCTACAAACTTTATCGGTATAGTGAGGATGTCTTCAGACTAAGCTGTTTTGGCTCTGTGAGTGTTTTGTCCTCAGGTCGAACATGTCATGGAAAGTCAAGGAAAATGCAATTTTTCTTATGCTTATTTTCATACACCTAACCTGCCGGGCAGAGGCACGTTCTGACGAGGGGGCATTGTCAGATGGTACATTTCCCCAGAGAACCAGGTTTTCATTCCAAATGATACAGTCAACTAAATCTGAACTAGGCATCCCCTCCAAAAAACATTGTACAAAACCTCGTGGCTCCAAAGGTAGCGCGTCTGACTCCAGATCAGAAGGTTGCGTGTTCAAATCGCGTCGTGGTCAGGGATTTTATGTGTGCAATCTCTGCCTTCTTTACACAGCGAAGTCAATGAATCAGCACAAGAACCAATGTGGCTTTTCAGAAACCACCAAACCAATGCTGCTTAAGATTACAATTGTCTCTCACAGAAGCATGGCACACTGCAAATTCCTAAATAAGATGATGCTGTGTGATTGACAGACTTAAATCAGTCTTCGAACAGGGAGTTGAACTAATTTTTGGCTTGGGGGCAGTATTTCGGCATATGGATGAGAAGCGTGCCCTGTTACTCAGGCCCAGAAGCTCGGATATGCATATAATTGGTAGATGTGGATATAAAACACTCTAAAGTTTCCAAAACTGTTAAAATCCTGTCTGTGAGTATAACATAACTAATACGGCAGGCGAAAACCTGAGGAAAATCATTCCAGGAAGTGCGATTTGTTTTTGATGTGGGTAGTTTTCAATTGAATGCTTATTGAGTTTCTAATGGGTTCGGACCCAGATTGCAGTTCCTATGGCTTCCACTAGATGTCAACAGTCTTTAGACATTGTTTCAGGCTTCTTTTCTGAAAAATTACGAAGAACGAGACCTTTCTGTCAATGTTTCTACAAACTTTATCGGTACTATGAGGATGTCTTCAGACTAAGCTGTTTTGGCTCTGTGAGTGTTTTGTCCTCAGGTCGAACATGTCATGGAAAGTCAAGGAAAATGCAAGTTCAGAAAGACAGCGTAGCGAAGAAAGGTGAACATTAAAGCATCGCCCGAACAGGGACTTGAAACCTGGACCCTCAGATTAAAAGTCTGATGCTCTACCGACTGAGCTATCCGGGCTCTGCTTTTGCTTATTTTCATACACCTAACCCGCCGGGCAGAGTCACGTGCTGACGAGGGGGCATTGTCAGATGGTACATTTCCCCAGAGAACCAGGTCTTCATTCCAAATGATACAGTCAACGAAATCTGAACTAGGCATCCCCTCCAAAAACCACATTGTACAAGACCTCGTGGCGCAAAGGTAGCGTGTCTGACTCCAGATCAGAAGGTTGCGTGTTCAAATCGCGTCGTGTTCAGGGATTTTATGTGTGCAATCTCTGCCTTCTTTACACAGTGAAGTCAATGAATCAGCACCAAGAACCAATGTGGCTTTTCAGAAACCACAAATTACAATTGTCTCTCACAGAAGCATGGCACACTGCAAATTCCTAAATAAGATGATGCTGTGTGATTGACAGACTTAAATCAGTCTTCGAAAAGGGAGTTGAACTAATTTTTGGCTTGGGGGCAGTATTTCGGCATATGGATGAGAAGCGTGCCCTGTTACTCAGGCCCAGAAGCTCGGATATGCATATAATAGATGTGGATATAAAACACTCTAAAGTTTCCAAAACTGTTAAAATCCTGTCTGTGAGTATAACATAACTAATACGGCAGGCGAAAACCTGAGGAAAATCATTCCAGGAAGTGCGATTTGTTTTTGATGTGGGTAGTTTTCAATTGAATGCTTATTGAGTTTCTAATGGGTTCGGACCCAGATTGCAGTTCCTATGGCTTCCACTAGATGTCAACAGTCTTTAGACATTGTTTCAGGCTTCTTTTCTGAAAAATTACGAAGAACGAGACCTTTCTGTCAATGTTTCTACAAACTTTATCGGTACTATGAGGATGTCTTCAGACTAAGCTGTTTTGGCTCTGTGAGTGTTTTGTCCTCAGGTCGAACATGTCATGGAAAGTCAAGGAAAATGCAAGTTCAGAAAGACAGCGTAGTGAAGAAAGGTGAACATTAAAGCATCACCCGAACAGGGACTTGAACCCTGGACCCTCAGATTAAAAGTCTGATGCTCTACCGACTGAGCTATCCGGGCTCTGCTTTTGCTTATTTTCATACACCTAACCCGCCGGGCAGAGTCACGTGCTGACGAGGGGGCATTGTCAGATGGTACATTTCCCCAGAGAACCAGGTCTTCATTCCAAATGATACAGTCAACAAAATCTGAACTAGGCATCCCCTCCAAAAACCACATTGTACAAGACCTCGTGGCGCAAAGGTAGTGTGTCTGACTCCAGATCAGAAGCTTGCGTGTTCAAATCACGTCGTGGTCAGGGATTTTATGTGTGCAACTCTGCCTTCTTTACACAGCAAAGTCAATGAATCAGCACAAGAACCAATGTGGCTTTACAGAAACCACCAAACCAATGCTGCTTAAGATCACAATTGTCTCTCACAGAAGCATGGCACACTGCAAATTCCTAAAAAGATGATGCTGTGTGATTGACAGACTTAAATCAGTCTTCGAACATGGAGTTGAACTTCTTTTGGCTTGGAGGCAGTATTTCGGCATATGGATGAGAAGCGTGCACAGAAGCGTACTCAGGCCCAGAAGCTCGGATATGCATATAATTGGTAGATGTGGATATAAAACACTCTAGAGTTTCCAAAACTGTTAAAATCCTGTCTGTGAGTATAACAGAACTGATACAGCAGGCGAAAACCTGAGGAAAATCATTCCAGGAAGTGCGATTTGTTTTTGATGTGGGTAGTTTTCAATTGAATGCTCATTGAGTTTCTAATGGGTTCGGACCCAGATTGCAGTTCCTATGGCTTCCACTATATGTCAACAGTCTTTAGACATTGTTTCAGGCTTCTTTTCTGAAAAATTACGAAGAACGAGACCTTTCTGTCAATGTTTCTACAAACTTTATCGGTACTATGAGGATGTCTTCAGACTAAGCTGTTTTGGCTCTGTGAGTGTTTTGTCCTCAGGTCGAACATGTCATGGAAAGTCAAGGAAAATGCAAGTTCAGAAAGACAGCGTAGCGAAGAAAGGTGAACATTAAAGCATCGCCCGAACAGGGACTTGAACCCTGGACCCTCAGATTAAAAGTCTGATGCTCTACCGACTGAGCTATCCGGGCTCTGATTTTGCTTATTTTCATACACCTAACCTGCCGGGCAGAGGCACGTTCTGACGAGGGGGCATTGTCAGATGGTACATTTCCCCAGAGAACCAGGTTTTCATTCCAAATGATACAGTCAACTAAATCTGAACTAGGCATCATGCAGGAAGCATGCAGTGCTGGTTTGCGAGCGTGACCGAGTGCGCACCCTTCGTTGTTTTTCCTTTCTATTGAATACGCTATTGTCCGGTTGAAATATTATCAATTATTAAGACAATAGACAACCTGAGGATTCATTTTGACATTGTTTGACATGTTTCTACAAACTTTATCGGTACTATGAGGATGTCTTCAGACTAAGCTGTTTTGGCTCTGTGAGTGTTTTGTCCTCAGGTCGAACATGTCATGGAAAGTCAAGGAAAATGCAAGTTCAGAAAGACAGCGTAGTGAAGAAAGGTGAACATTAAAGCATCGCCCGAACAGGGACTTGAACCCTGGACCCTCAGATTAAAAGTCTGATGCTCTACCGACTGAGCTATCCGGGCTCTGATTTTGCTTATTTTCATACACCTAACCCTCCGGGCTCTGCTTTTGCTTATTTTCATACACCTAACCTGCCGGGCAGAGGCACGTTCTGACGAGGGGGCATTGTCAGATGGTACATTTCCCCAGAGAACCAGGTTTTCATTCCAAATGATACAGTCAACTAAATCTGAACTAGGCATCCCCTCCAAAAAAACATTGTACAAGACCTCGTGGCGCAAAGGTAGCGCGTCTGACTCCAGATCAGAAGGTTGCGTGTTCAAATCGCGTCGTGGTCAGGGATTTTATGTGTGCAATCTCTGCCTTCTTTACACAGCGAAGTCAATGAATCAGCACAATTCAGAAACCACCAAACCAATGCTGCTTAAAATTACAATTGTCTCTCACAGAAGCATGGCACACTGCAAATTCCTAAATAAGATGATGCTGTGTGATTGACAGACTTAAATCAGTCTTCGAACAGGGAGTTGAACTAATTTTTGGCTTGGGGGCAGTATTTCGGCATATGGATGAGAAGCGTGCCCTGTTACTCAGGCCCAGAAGCTCGGATATGCATATAATTGGTAGATGTGGATATAAAACACTCTAAAGTTTCCAAAACTGTTAAAATCCTGTCTGTGAGTATAACATAACTAATACGGCAGGCGAAAACCTGAGGAAAATCATTCCAGGAAGTGCGATTTGTTTTTGATGTGGGTAGTTTTCAATTGAATGCTTATTGAGTTTCTAATGGGTTCGGACCCAGATTGCAGTTCCTATGGCTTCCACTAGATGTCAACAGTCTTTAGACATTGTTTCAGGCTTCTTTTCTGAAAAATTACGAAGAACGAGACCTTTCTGTCAATGTTTCTACAAACTTTATCGGTACTATGAGGATGTCTTCAGACTAAGCTGTTTTGGCTCTGTGAGTGTTTTGTCCTCAGGTCGAACATGTCATGGAAAGTCAAGGAAAATGCAAGTTCAGAAAGACAGCGTAGCGAAGAAAGGTGAACATTAAAGCATCACCCGAACAGGGACTTGAACCCTGGACCCTCAGATTAAAAGTCTGATGCTCTACCGACTGAGCTATCCGGGCTCTGCTTTTGCTTATTTTCATACACCTAACCCTCCGGGCTCTGCTTTTGCTTATTTTCATACACCTAACCTGCCGGGCATGGCAGGTACATGGTACATTTCCCCAGAGAACCAGGTTTTCATTCCAACTGATACAGTCAACTAAATCTGAACTAGGCATCATGCAGGAAGCATGCAGTGCTGGTTTGCGAGCGTGACCGAGTGCGCACCCTTCGTTGTTTTTCCTTTCTATTGAATACGCTATTGTCCGGTTGAAATATTATCAATTATTAAGACAATAGACAACCTGAGGATTCATTTTGACATTGTTTGACATGTTTCTACAAACTTTATCGGTACTATGAGGATGTCTTCAGACTAAGCTGTTTTGGCTCTGTGAGTGTTTTGTCCTCAGGTCGAACATGTCATGGAAAGTCAAGGAAAATGCAATTTTTCTTATGCTTATTTTCATACACCTAACCTGCCGGGCAGAGGCACGTTCTGACGAGGGGGCATTGTCAGATGGTACATTTCCCCAGAGAACCAGGTTTTCATTCCAAATGATACAGTCAACTAAATCTGAACTAGGCATCCCCTCCAAAAAACATTGTACAAGACCTCGTGGCGCAAAGGTAGCGCGTCTGACTCCAGATCAGAAGGTTGCGTGTTCAAATCGCGTCGTTGTCAGGGATTTTATGTGTGCAATCTCTGCCTTCTTTACACAGCGAAGTCAATGAATCAGCACAATTCAGAAACCACCAAACCAATGCTGCTTAAAATTACAATTGTCTCTCACAGAAGCATGGCACACTGCAAATTCCTAAATAAGATGATGCTGTGTGATTGACAGACTTAAATCAGTCTTCGAACAGGGAGTTGAACTAATTTTTGGCTTGGGGGCAGTATTTCGGCATATGGATGAGAAGCGTGCCCTGTTACTCAGGCCCAGAAGCTCGGATATGCATATAATTGGTAGATGTGGATATAAAACACTCTAAAGTTTCCAAAACTGTTAAAATCCTGTCTGTGAGTATAACATAACTAATACGGCAGGCGAAAACCTGAGGAAAATCATTCCAGGAAGTGCGATTTGTTTTTGATGTGGGTAGTTTTCAATTGAATGCTTATTGAGTTTCTAATGGGTTCGGACCCAGATTGCAGTTCCTATGGCTTCCACTAGATGTCAACAGTCTTTAGACATTGTTTCAGGCTTCTTTTCTGAAAAATTACGAAGAACGAGACCTTTCTGTCAATGTTTCTACAAACTTTATCGGTACTATGAGGATGTCTTCAGACTAAGCTGTTTTGGCTCTGTGAGTGTTTTGTCCTCAGGTCGAACATGTCATGGAAAGTCAAGGAAAATGCAAGTTCAGAAAGACAGCGTAGCGAAGAAAGGTGAACATTAAAGCATCGCCCAAACAGGGACTTGAACCCTGGACCCTCAGATTAAAAGTCTGATGCTCTACCGACTGAGCTATCCGGGCTCTGATTTTGCTTATTTTCATACACCTAACCCTCCGGGCTCTGCTTTTGCTTATTTTCATACACCTAACCTGCCGGGCAGAGGCACGTTCTGACGAGGGGGCATTGTCAGATGGTACATTTCCCCAGAGAACCAGGTTTTCATTCCAAATGATACAGTCAACTAAATCTGAACTAGGCATCATGCAGGAAGCATGCAGTGCTGGTTTGCGAGCGTGACCGAGTGCGCACCCTTCGTTGTTTTTCCTTTCTATTGAATACGCTATTGTCCGGTTGAAATATTATCAATTATTAAGACAATAGACTACCTGAGGATTCATTTTGACATTGTTTGACATGTTTCTACAAACTTTATCGGTACTATGAGGATGTCTTCAGACTAAGCTGTTTTGGCTCTGTGAGTGTTTTGTCCTCAGGTCGAACATGTCATGGAAAGTCAAGGAAAATGCAAGTTCAGAAAGACAGCTTAGTGAAGAAAGGTGAACATTAAAGCATCGCCCGAACAGGGACTTGAACCCTGGACCCTCAGATTAAAAGTCTGATGCTCTACCGACTGAGCTATCCGGGCTCTGATTTTGCTTATTTTCATACACCTAACCCTCCGGGCTCTGCTTTTGCTTATTTTCATACACCTAACCTGCCGGGCAGAGGCACGTTCTGACGAGGGGGCATTGTCAGATGGTACATTTCCCCAGAGAACCAGGTTTTCATTCCAAATGATACAGTCAACTAAATCTGAACTAGGCATCCCCTCCAAAAAAACATTGTACAAGACCTCGTGGCGCAAAGGTAGCGCGTCTGACTCCAGATCAGAAGGTTGCGTGTTCAAATCGCGTCGTGGTCAGGGATTTTATGTGTGCAATCTCTGCCTTCTTTACACAGCGAAGTCAATGAATCAGCACAAGAACCAATGTGGCTTTTCAGAAACCACCGCTTAAAATTACAATTGTCTCTCACAGAAGCATGGCACACTGCAAATTCCTAAATAAGATGATGCTCTGTGATTGACAGACTTAAATCAGTCTTCGAACAGGGAGTTGAACTAATTTTGGGCTTGGGGGCAGTATTTCGGCATATGGATGAGAAGCGTGCCCTGTTACTCAGGCCCAGAAGCTCGGATATGCATATAATTGGTAGATGTGGATATAAAACACTCTAAAGTTTCCAAAACTGTTAAAATCCTGTCTGTGAGTATAACATAACTAATACGGCAGGCGAAAACCTGAGGAAAATCATTCCAGGAAGTGCGATTTGTTTTTGATGTGGGTAGTTTTCAATTGAATGCTTATTGAGTTTCTAATGGGTTCGGACCCAGATTGCAGTTCCTATGGCTTCCACTAGATGTCAACAGTCTTTAGACATTGTTTCAGGCTTCTTTTCTGAAAAATTACGAAGAACGAGACCTTTCTGTCAATGTTTCTACAAACTTTATCGGTACTATGAGGATGTCTTCAGACTAAGCTGTTTTGGCTCTGTGAGTGTTTTGTCCTCAGGTCGAACATGTCATGGAAAGTCAAGGAAAATGCAAGTTCAGAAAGACAGCGTAGCGAAGAAAGGTGAACATTAAAGCATCGCCCGAACAGGGACTTGAACCCTGGACCCTCCAAAAAAACATTGTACAAGACCTCGTGGCGCAAAGGTAGCGCGTCTGACTCCAGATCAGAAGGTTGCGTGTTCAAATCGCGTCGTGGTCAGGGATTTTATGTGTGCAATCTCTGCCTTCTTTACACAGCGAAGTCAATGAATCAGCACAAGAACCAATGTGGCTTTTCAGAAACCACCGCTTAAAATTACAATTGTCTCTCACAGAAGCATGGCACACTGCAAATTCCTAAATAAGATGATGCTGTGTGATTGACAGACTTAAATCAGTCTTCGAACAGGGAGTTGAACTAATTTTGGGCTTGGGGGCAGTATTTCGGCATATGGATGAGAAGCGTGCCCTGTTACTCAGGCCCAGAAGCTCGGATATGCATATAATTGGTAGATGTGGATATAAAACACTCTAAAGTTTCCAAAACTGTTAAAATCCTGTCTGTGAGTATAACATAACTAATACGGCAGGCGAAAACCTGAGGAAAATCATTCCAGGAAGTGCGATTTGTTTTTGATGTGGGTAGTTTTCAATTGAATGCTTATTGAGTTTCTAATGGGTTCGGACCCAGATTGCAGTTCCTATGGCTTCCACTAGATGTCAACAGTCTTTAGACATTGTTTCAGGCTTCTTTTCTGAAAAATTACGAAGAACGAGACCTTTCTGTCAATGTTTCTACAAACTTTATCGGTACTATGAGGATGTCTTCAGACTAAGCTGTTTTGGCTCTGTGAGTGTTTTGTCCTCAGGTCGAACATGTCATGGAAAGTCAAGGAAAATGCAAGTTCAGAAAGACAGCGTAGCGAAGAAAGGTGAACATTAAAGCATCGCCCAAACAGGGACTTGAACCCTGGACCCTCAGATTAAAAGTCTGATGCTCTACCGACTGAGCTATCCGGGCTCTGATTTTGCTTATTTTCATACACCTAACCCTCCGGGCTCTGCTTTTGCTTATTTTCATACACCTAACCTGCCGGGCAGAGGCACGTTCTGACGAGGGGGCATTGTCAGATGGTACATTTCCCCAGAGAACCAGGTTTTCATTCCAAATGATACAGTCAACTAAATCTGAACTAGGCATCATGCAGGAAGCATGCAGTGCTGGTTTGCGAGCGTGACCGAGTGCGCACCCTTCGTTGTTTTTCCTTTCTATTGAATACGCTATTGTCCGGTTGAAATATTATCAATTATTAAGACAATAGACTACCTGAGGATTCATTTTGACATTGTTTGACATGTTTCTACAAACTTTATCGGTACTATGAGGATGTCTTCAGACTAAGCTGTTTTGGCTCTGTGAGTGTTTTGTCCTCAGGTCGAACATGTCATGGAAAGTCAAGGAAAATGCAAGTTCAGAAAGACAGCGTAGTGAAGAAAGGTGAACATTAAAGCATCGCCCGAACAGGGACTTGAACCCTGGACCCTCAGATTAAAAGTCTGATGCTCTACCGACTGAGCTATCCGGGCTCTGATTTTGCTTATTTTCATACACCTAACCCTCCGGGCTCTGCTTTTGCTTATTTTCATACACCTAACCTGCCGGGCAGAGGCACGTTCTGACGAGGGGGCATTGTCAGATGGTACATTTCCCCAGAGAACCAGGTTTTCATTCCAAATGATACAGTCAACTAAATCTGAACTAGGCATCCCCTCCAAAAAAACATTGTACAAGACCTCGTGGCGCAAAGGTAGCGCGTCTGACTCCAGATCAGAAGGTTGCGTGTTCAAATCGCGTCGTGGTCAGGGATTTTATGTGTGCAATCTCTGCCTTCTTTACACAGCGAAGTCAATGAATCAGCACAAGAACCAATGTGGCTTTTCAGAAACCACCGCTTAAAATTACAATTGTCTCTCACAGAAGCATGGCACACTGCAAATTCCTAAATAAGATGATGCTGTGTGATTGACAGACTTAAATCAGTCTTCGAACAGGGAGTTGAACTAATTTTGGGCTTGGGGGCAGTATTTCGGCATATGGATGAGAAGCGTGCCCTGTTACTCAGGCCCAGAAGCTCGGATATGCATATAATTGGTAGATGTGGATATAAAACACTCTAAAGTTTCCAAAACTGTTAAAATCCTGTCTGTGAGTATAACATAACTAATACGGCAGGCGAAAACCTGAGGAAAATCATTCCAGGAAGTGCGATTTGTTTTTGATGTGGGTAGTTTTCAATTGAATGCTTATTGAGTTTCTAATGGGTTCGGACCCAGATTGCAGTTCCTATGGCTTCCACTAGATGTCAACAGTCTTTAGACATTGTTTCAGGCTTCTTTTCTGAAAAATTACGAAGAACGAGACCTTTCTGTCAATGTTTCTACAAACTTTATCGGTACTATGAGGATGTCTTCAGACTAAGCTGTTTTGGCTCTGTGAGTGTTTTGTCCTCAGGTCGAACATGTCATGGAAAGTCAAGGAAAATGCAAGTTCAGAAAGACAGCGTAGCGAAGAAAGGTGAACATTAAAGCATCGCCCGAACAGGGACTTGAACCCTGGACCCTCCAAAAAAACATTGTACAAGACCTCGTGGCGCAAAGGTAGCGCGTCTGACTCCAGATCAGAAGGTTGTGTGTTCAAATCGCGTCGTGGTCAGGGATTTTATGTGTGCAATCTCTGCCTTCTTTACACAGCGAAGTCAATGAATCAGCACAAGAACCAATGTGGCTTTTCAGAAACCACCGCTTAAAATTACAATTGTCTCTCACAGAAGCATGGCACACTGCAAATTCCTAAATAAGATGATGCTGTGTGATTGACAGACTTAAATCAGTCTTCGAACAGGGAGTTGAACTAATTTTGGGCTTGGGGGCAGTATTTCGGCATATGGATGAGAAGCGTGCCCTGTTACTCAGGCCCAGAAGCTCGGATATGCATATAATTGGTAGATGTGGATATAAAACACTCTAAAGTTTCCAAAACTGTTAAAATCCTGTCTGTGAGTATAACATAACTAATACGGCAGGCGAAAACCTGAGGAAAATCATTCCAGGAAGTGCGATTTGTTTTTGATGTGGGTAGTTTTCAATTGAATGCTTATTGAGTTTCTAATGGGTTCGGACCCAGATTGCAGTTCCTATGGCTTCCACTAGATGTCAACAGTCTTTAGACATTGTTTCAGGCTTCTTTTCTGAAAAATTACGAAGAACGAGACCTTTCTGTCAATGTTTCTACAAACTTTATCGGTACTATGAGGATGTCTTCAGACTAAGCTGTTTTGGCTCTGTGAGTGTTTTGTCCTCAGGTCGAACATGTCATGGAAAGTCAAGGAAAATGCAAGTTCAGAAAGACAGCGTAGCGAAGAAAGGTGAACATTAAAGCATCGCCCAAACAGGGACTTGAACCCTGGACCCTCAGATTAAAAGTCTGATGCTCTACCGACTGAGCTATCCGGGCTCTGATTTTGCTTATTTTCATACACCTAACCCTCCGGGCTCTGCTTTTGCTTATTTTCATACACCTAACCTGCCGGGCAGAGGCACGTTCTGACGAGGGGGCATTGTCAGATGGTACATTTCCCCAGAGAACCAGGTTTTCATTCCAAATGATACAGTCAACTAAATCTGAACTAGGCATCATGCAGGAAGCATGCAGTGCTGGTTTGCGAGCGTGACCGAGTGCGCACCCTTCGTTGTTTTTCCTTTCTATTGAATACGCTATTGTCCGGTTGAAATATTATCAATTATTAAGACAATAGACTACCTGAGGATTCATTTTGACATTGTTTGACATGTTTCTACAAACTTTATCGGTACTATGAGGATGTCTTCAGACTAAGCTGTTTTGGCTCTGTGAGTGTTTTGTCCTCAGGTCGAACATGTCATGGAAAGTCAAGGAAAATGCAAGTTCAGAAAGACAGCGTAGTGAAGAAAGGTGAACATTAAAGCATCGCCCGAACAGGGACTTGAACCCTGGACCCTCAGATTAAAAGTCTGATGCTCTACCGACTGAGCTATCCGGGCTCTGATTTTGCTTATTTTCATACACCTAACCCTCCGGGCTCTGCTTTTGCTTATTTTCATACACCTAACCTGCCGGGCAGAGGCACGTTCTGACGAGGGGGCATTGTCAGATGGTACATTTCCCCAGAGAACCAGGTTTTCATTCCAAATGATACAGTCAACTAAATCTGAACTAGGCATCCCCTCCAAAAAAACATTGTACAAGACCTCGTGGCGCAAAGGTAGCGCGTCTGACTCCAGATCAGAAGGTTGCGTGTTCAAATCGCGTCGTGGTCAGGGATTTTATGTGTGCAATCTCTGCCTTCTTTACACAGCGAAGTCAATGAATCAGCACAAGAACCAATGTGGCTTTTCAGAAACCACCGCTTAAAATTACAATTGTCTCTCACAGAAGCATGGCACACTGCAAATTCCTAAATAAGATGATGCTGTGTGATTGACAGACTTAAATCAGTCTTCGAACAGGGAGTTGAACTAATTTTGGGCTTGGGGGCAGTATTTCGGCATATGGATGAGAAGCGTGCCCTGTTACTCAGGCCCAGAAGCTCGGATATGCATATAATTGGTAGATGTGGATATAAAACACTCTAAAGTTTCCAAAACTGTTAAAATCCTGTCTGTGAGTATAACATAACTAATACGGCAGGCGAAAACCTGAGGAAAATCATTCCAGGAAGTGCGATTTGTTTTTGATGTGGGTAGTTTTCAATTGAATGCTTATTGAGTTTCTAATGGGTTCGGACCCAGATTGCAGTTCCTATGGCTTCCACTAGATGTCAACAGTCTTTAGACATTGTTTCAGGCTTCTTTTCTGAAAAATTACGAAGAACGAGACCTTTCTGTCAATGTTTCTACAAACTTTATCGGTACTATGAGGATGTCTTCAGACTAAGCTGTTTTGGCTCTGTGAGTGTTTTGTCCTCAGGTCGAACATGTCATGGAAAGTCAAGGAAAATGCAAGTTCAGAAAGACAGCGTAGCGAAGAAAGGTGAACATTAAAGCATCGCCCGAACAGGGACTTGAACCCTGGACCCTCCAAAAAAACATTGTACAAGACCTCGTGGCGCAAAGGTAGCGCGTCTGACTCCAGATCAGAAGGTTGCGTGTTCAAATCGCGTCGTGGTCAGGGATTTTATGTGTGCAATCTCTGCCTTCTTTACACAGCGAAGTCAATGAATCAGCACAAGAACCAATGTGGCTTTTCAGAAACCACCGCTTAAAATTACAATTGTCTCTCACAGAAGCATGGCACACTGCAAATTCCTAAATAAGATGATGCTGTGTGATTGACAGACTTAAATCAGTCTTCGAACAGGGAGTTGAACTAATTTTGGGCTTGGGGGCAGTATTTCGGCATATGGATGAGAAGCGTGCCCTGTTACTCAGGCCCAGAAGCTCGGATATGCATATAATTGGTAGATGTGGATATAAAACACTCTAAAGTTTCCAAAACTGTTAAAATCCTGTCTGTGAGTATAACATAACTAATACGGCAGGCGAAAACCTGAGGAAAATCATTCCAGGAAGTGCGATTTGTTTTTGATGTGGGTAGTTTTCAATTGAATGCTTATTGAGTTTCTAATGGGTTCGGACCCAGATTGCAGTTCCTATGGCTTCCACTAGATGTCAACAATCTTTAGACATTGTTTCAGGCTTCTTTTCTGAAAAATTACGAAGAACGAGACCTTTCTGTCAATGTTTCTACAAACTTTATCGGTACTATGAGGATGTCTTCAGACTAAGCTGTTTTGGCTCTGTGAGTGTTTTGTCCTCAGGTCGAACATGTCATGGAAAGTCAAGGAAAATGCAAGTTCAGAAAGACAGCGTAGCGAAGAAAGGTGAACATTAAAGCATCGCCCAAACAGGGACTTGAACCCTGGACCCTCAGATTAAAAGTCTGATGCTCTACCGACTGAGCTATCCGGGCTCTGATTTTGCTTATTTTCATACACCTAACCCTCCGGGCTCTGCTTTTGCTTATTTTCATACACCTAACCTGCCGGGCAGAGGCACGTTCTGACGAGGGGGCATTGTCAGATGGTACATTTCCCCAGAGAACCAGGTTTTCATTCCAAATGATACAGTCAACTAAATCTGAACTAGGCATCATGCAGGAAGCATGCAGTGCTGGTTTGCGAGCGTGACCGAGTGCGCACCCTTCGTTGTTTTTCCTTTCTATTGAATACGCTATTGTCCGGTTGAAATATTATCAATTATTAAGACAATAGACTACCTGAGGATTCATTTTGACATTGTTTGACATGTTTCTACAAACTTTATCGGTACTATGAGGATGTCTTCAGACTAAGCTGTTTTGGCTCTGTGAGTGTTTTGTCCTCAGGTCGAACATGTCATGGAAAGTCAAGGAAAATGCAAGTTCAGAAAGACAGCGTAGTGAAGAAAGGTGAACATTAAAGCATCGCCCGAACAGGGACTTGAACCCTGGACCCTCAGATTAAAAGTCTGATGCTCTACCGACTGAGCTATCCGGGCTCTGATTTTGCTTATTTTCATACACCTAACCTTCCGGGCTCTGCTTTTGCTTATTTTCATACACCTAACCTGCCGGGCAGAGGCACGTTCTGACGAGGGGGCATTGTCAGATGGTACATTTCCCCAGAGAACCAGGTTTTCATTCCAAATGATACAGTCAACTAAATCTGAACTAGGCATCCCCTCCAAAAAAACATTGTACAAGACCTCGTGGCGCAAAGGTAGCGCGTCTGACTCCAGATCAGAAGGTTGCGTGTTCAAATCGCGTCGTGGTCAGGGATTTTATGTGTGCAATCTCTGCCTTCTTTACACAGCGAAGTCAATGAATCAGCACAATTCAGAAACCACCAAACCAATGCTGCTTAAAATTACAATTGTCTCTCACAGAAGCATGGCACACTGCAAATTCCTAAATAAGATGATGCTGTGTGATTGACAGACTTAAATCAGTCTTCGAACAGGGAGTTGAACTAATTTTGGGCTTGGGGGCAGTATTTCGGCATATGGATGAGAAGCGTGCCCTGTTACTCAGGCCCAGAAGCTCGGATATGCATATAATTGGTAGATGTGGATATAAAACACTCTAAAGTTTCCAAAACTGTTAAAATCCTGTCTGTGAGTATAACATAACTAATACGGCAGGCGAAAACCTGAGGAAAATCATTCCAGGAAGTGCGATTTGTTTTTGATGTGGGTAGTTTTCAATTGAATGCTTATTGAGTTTCTAATGGGTTCGGACCCAGATTGCAGTTCCTATGGCTTCCACTAGATGTCAACAGTCTTTAGACATTGTTTCAGGCTTCTTTTCTGAAAAATTACAAAGAACGAGACCTTTCTGTCAATGTTTCTACAAACTTTATCGGTACTATGAGGATGTCTTCAGACTAAGCTGTTTTGGCTCTGTGAGTGTTTTGTCCTCAGGTCGAACATGTCATGGAAAGTCAAGGAAAATGCAAGTTCAGAAAGACAGCGTAGCGAAGAAAGGTGAACATTAAAGCATCGCCCGAACAGGGACTTGAACCCTGGACCCTCCAAAAAAACATTGTACAAGACCTCGTGGCGCAAAGGTAGGGCGTCTGACTCCAGATCAGAAGGTTGCGTGTTCAAATCGCGTCGTGGTCAGGGATTTTATGTGTGCAATCTCTGCCTTCTTTACACAGCGAAGTCAATGAATCAGCACAAGAACCAATGTGGCTTTTCAGAAACCACCGCTTAAAATTACAATTGTCTCTCACAGAAGCATGGCACACTGCAAATTCCTAAATAAGATGATGCTGTGTGATTGACAGACTTAAATCAGTCTTCGAACAGGGAGTTGAACTAATTTTGGGCTTGGGGGCAGTATTTCGGCATATGGATGAGAAGCGTGCCCTGTTACTCAGGCCCAGAAGCTCGGATATGCATATAATTGGTAGATGTGGATATAAAACACTCTAAAGTTTCCAAAACTGTTAAAATCCTGTCTGTGAGTATAACATAACTAATACGGCAGGCGAAAACCTGAGGAAAATCATTCCAGGAAGTGCGATTTGTTTTTGATGTGGGTAGTTTTCAATTGAATGCTTATTGAGTTTCTAATGGGTTCGGACCCAGATTGCAGTTCCTATGGCTTCCACTAGATGTCAACAGTCTTTAGACATTGTTTCAGGCTTCTTTTCTGAAAAATTACGAAGAACGAGACCTTTCTGTCAATGTTTCTACAAACTTTATCGGTACTATGAGGATGTCTTCAGACTAAGCTGTTTTGGCTCTGTGAGTGTTTTGTCCTCAGGTCGAACATGTCATGGAAAGTCAAGGAAAATGCAAGTTCAGAAAGACAGCGTAGCGAAGAAAGGTGAACATTAAAGCATCGCCCGAACAGGGACTTGAACCCTGGACCCTCAGATTAAAAGTCTGATGCTCTACCGACTGAGATATCCGGGCTCTGATTTTGCTTATTTTCATACACCTAACCCTCCGGGCTCTGCTTTTGCTTATTTTCATACACCTAACCTGCCGGGCAGAGGCACGTTCTGACGAGGGGGCATTGTCAGATGGTACATTTCCCCAGAGAGCCAGGTTTTCATTCCAAATGATACAGTCAACTAAATCTGAACTAGGCATCATGCAGGAAGCATGCAGGAAGCATGCAGTGCTGGTTTGCGAGCGTGACCGAGTGCGCACCCTTCGTTGTTTTTCCTTTCTATTGAATACGCTATTGTCCGGTTGAAATATTATCAATTATTAAGACAATAGACAACCTGAGGATTCATTTTGACATTGTTTGACATGTTTCTACAAACTTTATCGGTCAACTAAATCTGAACTAGGCATCCCCTCAAAAAAACATTGTACAAGACCTCGTGGCGCAAAGGTAGAGCGTCTGACTCCAGATCAGAAGGTTGCGTGTTCAAATCGCGTCGTGGTCAGGGATTTTTTGTGTGCAATCTCTGCCTTCTTTACACAGCGAAGTCAATGAATCAGCACAAGAACCAATGTGGCTTTTCAGAAACCACCAAACCAATGCTGCTTAAAATTACAATTGTCTCTCACAGAAGCATGGCACACTGCAAATTCCTAAATAAGATGATGCTGTGTGATTGACAGACTTAAATCAGTCTTCGAACAGGGAGTTGAACTAATTTTGGGCTTGGGGGCAGTATTTCGGCATATGGATGAGAAGCGTGCCCTGTTACTCAGGCCCAGAAGCTCGGGTATGCATATAATTGGTAGATGTGGATATAAAACACTCTAAAGTTTCCAAAACTGTTAAAATCCTGTCTGTGAGTATAACATAACTAATACGGCAGGCGAAAACCTGAGGAAAATCATTCCAGGAAGTGCGATTTGTTTTTGATGTGGGTAGTTTTCAATTGAATGCTTATTGAGTTTCTAATGGGTTCGGACCCAGATTGCAGTTCCTATGGCTTCCACTAGATGTCAACAGTCTTTAGACATTGTTTCAGGCTTCTTTTCTGAAAAATTACGAAGAACGAGACCTTTCTGTCAATGTTTCTACAAACTTTATCGGTACTATGAGGATGTCTTCAGACTAAGCTGTTTTGGCTCTGTGAGTGTTTTGTCCTCAGGTCGAACATGTCATGGAAAGTCAAGGAAAATGCAAGTTCAGAAAGACAGCGTAGCGAAGAAAGGTGAACATTAAAGCATCGCCCAAACAGGGACTTGAACCCTGGACCCTCAGATTAAAAGTCTGATGCTCTACCGACTGAGCTATCCGGGCTCTGATTTTGCTTATTTTCATACACCTAACCCTCCGGGCTCTGCTTTTGCTTATTTTCATACACCTAACCTGCCGGGCAGAGGCACGTTCTGACGAGGGGGCATTGTCAGATGGTACATTTCCCCAGAGAACCAGGTTTTCATTCCAAATGATACAGTCAACTAAATCTGAACTAGGCATCATGCAGGAAGCATGCAGTGCTGGTTTGCGAGCGTGACCGAGTGCGCACCCTTCGTTGTTTTTCCTTTCTATTGAATACGCTATTGTCCGGTTGAAATATTATCAATTATTAAGACAATAGACAACCTGAGGATTCATTTTGACATTGTTTGACATGTTTCTACAAACTTTATCGGTACTATGAGGATGTCTTCAGACTAAGCTGTTTTGGCTCTGTGAGTGTTTTGTCCTCAGGTCGAACATGTCATGGAAAGTCAAGGAAAATGCAAGTTCAGAAAGACAGCGTAGTGAAGAAAGGTGAACATTAAAGCATCGCCCGAACAGGGACTTGAACCCTGGACCCTCAGATTAAAAGTCTGATGCTCTACCGACTGAGCTATCCGGGCTCTGATTTTGCTTATTTTCATACACCTAACCCTCCGGGCTCTGCTTTTGCTTATTTTCATACACCTAACATGCCGGGCAGAGGCACGTTCTGACGAGGGGGCATTGTCAGATGGTACATTTCCCCAGAGAACCAGGTTTTCATTCCAAATGATACAGTCAACTAAATCTGAACTAGGCATCATGCAGGAAGCATGCAGTGCTGGTTTGCGAGCGTGACCGAGTGCGCACCCTTCGTTGTTTTTCCTTTCTATTGAATACGCTATTGTCCGGTTGAAATATTATCAATTATTAAGACAATAGACAACCTGAGGATTCATTTTGACATTGTTTGACATGTTTCTACAAACTTTATCGGTACTATGAGGATGTCTTCAGACTAAGCTGTTTTGGCTCTGTGAGTGTTTTGTCCTCAGGTCGAACATGTCATGGAAAGTCAAGGAAAATGCAAGTTCAGAAAGACAGCGTAGTGAAGAAAGGTGAACATTAAAGCATCGCCCGAACAGGGACTTGAACCCTGGACCCTCAGATTAAAAGTCTGATGCTCTACCGACTGAGCTATCCGGGCTCTGATTTTGCTTATTTTCATACACCTAACCCTCCGGGCTCTGCTTTTGCTTATTTTCATACACCTAACCTGCCGGGCAGAGGCACGTTCTGACGAGGGGGCATTGTCAGATGGTACATTTCCCCAGAGAACCAGGTTTTCATTCCAAATGATACAGTCAACAAAATCTGAACTAGGCATCCCCTCCAAAAAACACATTGTACAAGACCTCGTGGTGCAAAGGTAGCGCGTCTGACTCCAGATCAGAAGGTTGCGTGTTCAAATCGCGTCGTGGTCAGGGATTTTATGTGTGCAATCTCTGCCTTCTTTACACAGCGAAGTCAATGAATCAGCACAATTCAGAAACCACCAAACCAATGCTGCTTAAAATTACAATTGTCTCTCACAGAAGCATGGCACATTGCAAATTCCTAAATAAGATGATGCTGTGTGATTGACAGACTTAAATCAGTCTTCGAACAGGGAGTTGAACTAATTTTGGGCTTGGGGGCAGTATTTCGGCATATGGATGAGAAGCGTGCCCTGTTACTCAGGCCCAGAAGCTCGGATATGCATATAATTGGTAGATGTGGATATAAAACACTCTAAAGTTTCCAAAACTGTTAAAATCCTGTCTGTGAGTATAACAGAACTAATACGGCAGGCGAAAACCTGAGGAAAATCATTCCAGGAAGTGCGATTTGTTTTTGATGTGGGTAGTTTTCAATTGAATGCTTATTGAGTTTCTAATGGGTTCGGACCCAGATTGCAGTTCCTATGGCTTCCACTAGATGTCAACAGTCTTTAGACATTGTTTCAGGCTTCTTTTCTGAAAAATTACAAAGAACGAGACCTTTCTGTCAATGTTTCTACAAACTTTATCGGTACTATGAGGATGTCTTCAGACTAAGCTGTTTTGGCTCTGTGAGTGTTTTGTCCTCAGGTCGAACATGTCATGGAAAGTCAAGGAAAATGCAAGTTCAGAAAGACAGCGTAGCGAAGAAAGGTGAACATTAAAGCATCGCCCGAACAGGGACTTGAACCCTGGACCCTCAGATTAAAAACTTTTGCTTATTTTCATACACCTAACCTGCCGGGCAGAGGCACGTTCTGACGAGGGGGCATTGTCAGATGGTACATTTCCCCAGAGAACCAGGTTTTCATTCCAAATGATACAGTCAACTAAATCTGAACTAGGCATCATGCAGGAAGCATGCAGTGCTGGTTTGCGAGCGTGACCGAGTGCGCACCCTTCGTTGTTTTTCCTTTCTATTGAATACGCTATTGTCCGGTTGAAATGTTATCAATTATTAAGACAATAGACAACCTGAGGATTCATTTTGACATTGTTTGACATGTTTCTACAAACTTTATCGGTACTATGAGGATGTCTTCAGACTAAGCTGTTTTGGCTCTGTGAGTGTTTTGTCCTCAGGTCGAACATGTCATGGAAAGTCAAGGAAAATGCAAGTTCAGAAAGACAGCGTAGTGAAGAAAGGTGAACATTAAAGCATCGCCCGAACAGGGACTTGAACCCTGGACCCTCAGATTAAAAGTCTGATGCTCTACCGACTGAGCTATCCGGGGTCTGATTTTGCTTATTTTCATACACCTAACCCTCCGGGCTCTGCTTTTGCTTATTTTCATACACCTAACCTGCCGGGCAGAGGCACGTTCTGACGAGGGGGCATTGTCAGATGGTACATTTCCCCAGAGAACCAGGTTTTCATTCCAAATGATACAGTCAACTAAATCTGAACTAGGCATCCCCTCCAAAAAAACATTGTACAAGACCTCGTGGCGCAAAGGTAGTGCGTCTGACTCCAGATCAGAAGGTTGCGTGTTCAAATCGCGTCGTGGTCAGGGATTTTATGTGTGCAATCTCTGCCTTCTTTACACAGCGAAGTCAATGAATCAGCACAATTCAGAAACCACCAAACCAATGCTGCTTAAAATTACAATTGTCTCTCACAGAAGCATGGCACACTGCAAATTCCTAAATAAGATGATGCTGTGTGATTGACAGACTTAAATCAGTCTTCGAACAGGGAGTTGAACTAATTTTTGGCTTGGGGGCAGTATTTCGGCATATGGATGAGAAGCGTGCCCTGTTACTCAGGCCCAGAAGCTCGGATATGCATATAATTGGTAGATGTGGATATAAAACACTCTAAAGTTTCCAAAACTGTTAAAATCCTGTCTGTGAGTATAACATAACTAATACGGCAGGCGAAAACCTGAGGAAAATCATTCCAGGAAGTGCGATTTGTTTTTGATGTGGGTAGTTTTCAATTGAATGCTTATTGAGTTTCTAATGGGTTCGGACCCAGATTGCAGTTCCTATGGCTTCCACTAGATGTCAACAGTCTTTAGACATTGTTTCAGGCTTCTTTTCTGAAAAATTACGATGAACGAGACCTTTCTGTCAATGTTTCTACAAACTTTATCGGTACTATGAGGATGTCTTCAGACTAAGCTGTTTTGGCTCTGTGAGTGTTTTGTCCTCAGGTCGAACATGTCATGGAAAGTCAAGGAAAATGCAAGTTCAGAAAGACAGCGTAGCGAAGAAAGGTGAACATTAAAGCATCGCCCGAACAGGGACTTGAACCCTGGACCCTCAGATTAAAAGTCTGATGCTCTACCGACTGAGCTATCCGGGCTCTGATTTTGCTTATTTTCATACACCTAACCCTCCGGGCTCTGCTTTTGCTTATTTTCATACACCTAACCTGCCGGGCAGAGGCACGTTCTGACGAGGGGGCATTGTCAGATGGTACATTTCCCCAGAGAACCAGGTTTTCATTCCAAATGATACAGTCAACTAAATCTGAACTAGGCATCATGCAGGAAGCATGCAGTGCTGGTTTGCGAGCGTGACCGAGTGCGCACCCTTCGTTGTTTTTCCTTTCTATTGAATACGCTATTGTCCGGTTGAAATATTATCAATTATTAAGACAATAGACAACCTGAGGACTCATTTTGACATTGTTTGACATGTTTCTACAAACTTTATCGGTACTATGAGGATGTCTTCAGACTAAGCTGTTTTGGCTCTGTGAGTGTTTTGTCCTCAGGTCGAACATGTCATGGAAAGTCAAGGAAAATGCAAGTTCAGAAAGACAGCGTAGCGAAGAAAGGTGAACATTAAAGCATTGCCCGAACAGGGACTTGAACCCTGGACCCTCAGATTAAAAGTCTGATGCTCTACCGACTGAGCTATCCGGGCTCTGATTTTGCTGATTTTCATACACCTAACCCTCCGGGCTCTGCTTTTGCTTATTTTCATACACCTAACCTGCCGGGCAGAGGCACGTTCTGACGAGGGGGCATTGTCAGATGGTACATTTCCCCAGAGAACCAGGTTTTCATTCCAAATGATACAGTCAACTAAATCTGAACTAGGCATCATGCAGGAAGCATGCAGTGCTGGTTTGCGAGCGTGACCGAGTGCGCACCCTTCGTTGTTTTTCCTTTCTATTGAATACGCTATTGTCCGGTTGAAATATTATCAATTATTAAGACAATAGACAACCTGAGGACTCATTTTGACATTGTTTGACATGTTTCTACAAACTTTATCGGTACTATGAGGATGTCTTCAGACTAAGCTGTTTTGGCTCTGTGAGTGTTTTGTCCTCAGGTCGAACATGTCATGGAAAGTCAAGGAAAATGCAAGTTCAGAAAGACAGCGTAGCGAAGAAAGGTGAACATTAAAGCATCGCCCGAACAGGGACTTGAACCCTGGACCCTCAGATTAAAAGTCTGATGCTCTACCGACTGAGCTATCCGGGCTCTGATTTTGCTTATTTTCATACACCTAACCCTCCGGGCTCTGCTTTTGCTTATTTTCATACACCTAACCTGCCGGGCAGAGGCACGTTCTGACGAGGGGGCATTGTCAGATGGTACATTTCCCCAGAGAACCAGGTTTTCATTCCAAATGATACAGTCAACTAAATCTGAACTAGGCATCATGCAGGAAGCATGCAGTGCTGGTTTGCGAGCGTGACCGAGTGCGCACCCTTCGTTGTTTTTCCTTTCTATTGAATACGCTATTGTCCGGTTGAAATGTTATCAATTATTAAGACAATAGACAACCTGAGGATTCATTTTGACATTGTTTGACATGTTTCTACAAACTTTATCGGTACTATGAGGATGTCTTCAGACTAAGCTGTTTTGGCTCTGTGAGTGTTTTGTCCTCAGGTCGAACATGTCATGGAAAATGCAAGTTCAGAAAGACAGCGTAGTGAAGAAAGGTGAACATTAAAGCATCGCCCGAACAGGGACTTGAACCCTGGACCCTCAGATTAAAAGTCTGATGCTCTACCGACTGAGCTATCCGGGCTCTGATTTTGCTTATTTTCATACACCTAACCCTCCGGGCTCTGCTTTTGCTTATTTTCATACACCTAACCTGCCGGGCAGAGGCACGTTCTGACGAGGGGGCATTGTCAGATGGTACATTTCCCCAGAGAACCAGGTTTTCATTCCAAATGATACAGTCAACTAAATCTGAACTAGGCATCCCCTCCAAAAAAACATTGTACAAGACCTCGTGGCGCAAAGGTAGCGCGTCTGACTCCAGATCAGAAGGTTGCGTGTTCAAATCGCGTCGTGGTCAGGGATTTTATGTGTGCAATCTCTGCCTTCTTTACACAGCGAAGTCAATGAATCAGCACAATTCAGAAACCACCAAACCAATGCTGCTTAAAATTACAATTGTCTCTCACAGAAGCATGGCACACTGCAAATTCCTAAATAAGATGATGCTGTGTGATTGACAGACTTAAATCAGTCTTCGAACAGGGAGTTGAACTAATTTTTGGCTTGGGGGCAGTATTTCGGCATATGGATGAGAAGCGTGCCCTGTTACTCAGGCCCAGAAGCTCGGATATGCATATAATTGGTAGATGTGGATATAAAACACTCTAAAGTTTCCAAAACTGTTAAAATCCTGTCTGTGAGTATAACATAACTAATACGGCAGGCGAAAACCTGAGGAAAATCATTCCAGGAAGTGCGATTTGTTTTTGATGTGGGTAGTTTTCAATTGAATGCTTATTGAGTTTCTAATGGGTTCGGACCCAGATTGCAGTTCCTATGGCTTCCACTAGATGTCAACAGTCTTTAGACATTGTTTCAGGCTTCTTTTCTGAAAAATTACGAAGAACGAGACCTTTCTGTCAATGTTTCTACAAACTTTATCGGTACTATGAGGATGTCTTCAGACTAAGCTGTTTTGGCTCTGTGAGTGTTTTGTCCTCAGGTCGAACATGTCATGGAAAGTCAAGGAAAATGCAAGTTCAGAAAGACAGCGTAGCGAAGAAAGGTGAACATTAAAGCATCGCCCGAACAGGGACTTGAACCCTGGACCCTCAGATTAAAAGTCTGATGCTCTACCGACTGAGCTATCCGGGCTCTGATTTTGCTTATTTTCATACACCTAACCCTCCGGGCTCTGCTTTTGCTTATTTTCATACACCTAACCTGCCGGGCAGAGGCACGTTCTGACGAGGGGGCATTGTCAGATGGTACATTTCCCCAGAGAACCAGGTTTTCATTCCAAATGATACAGTCAACTAAATCTGAACTAGGCATCCCCTCCAAAAAAACATTGTACAAGACCTCGTGGCGCAAAGGTAGCGCGTCTGACTCCAGATCAGAAGGTTGCGTGTTCAAATCGCGTCGTGGTCAGGGATTTTATGTGTGCAATCTCTGCCTTCTTTACACAGCGAAGTCAATGAATCAGCACAATTCAGAAACCACCAAACCAATGCTGCTTAAAATTACAATTGTCTCTCACAGAAGCATGGCACACTGCAAATTCCTAAATAAGATGATGCTGTGTGATTGACAGACTTAAATCAGTCTTCGAACAGGGAGTTGAACTAATTTTTGGCTTGGGGGCAGTATTTCGGCATATGGATGAGAAGCGTGCCCTGTTACTCAGGCCCAGAAGCTCGGATATGCATATAATTGGTAGATGTGGATATAAAACACTCTAAAGTTTCCAAAACTGTTAAAATCCTGTCTGTGAGTATAACATAACTAATACGGCAGGCGAAAACCTGAGGAAAATCATTCCAGGAAGTGCGATTTGTTTTTGATGTGGGTAGTTTTCAATTGAATGCTTATTGAGTTTCTAATGGGTTCGGACCCAGATTGCAGTTCCTATGGCTTCCACTAGATGTCAACAGTCTTTAGACATTGTTTCAGGCTTCTTTTCTGAAAAATTACGAAGAACGAGACCTTTCTGTCAATGTTTCTACAAACTTTATCGGTACTATGAGGATGTCTTCAGACTAAGCTGTTTTGGCTCTGTGAGTGTTTTGTCCTCAGGTCGAACATGTCATGGAAAGTCAAGGAAAATGCAAGTTCAGAAAGACAGCGTAGCGAAGAAAGGTGAACATTAAAGCATCGCCCGAACAGGGACTTGAACCCTGGACCCTCAGATTAAAAGTCTGATGCTCTACCGACTGAGCTATCCGGGCTCTGATTTTGCTTATTTTCATACACCTAACCCTCCGGGCTCTGCTTTTGCTTATTTTCATACACCTAACCTGCCGGGCAGAGGCACGTTCTGACGAGGGGGCATTGTCAGATGGTACATTTCCCCAGAGAACCAGGTTTTCATTCCAAATGATACAGTCAACTAAATCTGAACTAGGCATCATGCAGGAAGCATGCAGTGCTGGTTTGCGAGCGTGACCGAGTGCGCACCCTTCGTTGTTTTTCCTTTCTATTGAATACGCTATTGTCCGGTTGAAATATTATCAATTATTAAGACAATAGACAACCTGAGGACTCATTTTGACATTGTTTGACATGTTTCTACAAACTTTATCGGTACTATGAGGATGTCTTCAGACTAAGCTGTTTTGGCTCTGTGAGTGTTTTGTCCTCAGGTCGAACATGTCATGGAAAGTCAAGGAAAATGCAAGTTCAGAAAGACAGCGTAGCGAAGAAAGGTGAACATTAAAGCATTGCCCGAACAGGGACTTGAACCCTGGACCCTCAGATTAAAAGTCTGATGCTCTACCGACTGAGCTATCCGGGCTCTGATTTTGCTGATTTTCATACACCTAACCCTCCGGGCTCTGCTTTTGCTTATTTTCATACACCTAACCTGCCGGGCAGAGGCACGTTCTGACGAGGGGGCATTGTCAGATGGTACATTTCCCCAGAGAACCAGGTTTTCATTCCAAATGATACAGTCAACTAAATCTGAACTAGGCATCATGCAGGAAGCATGCAGTGCTGGTTTGCGAGCGTGACCGAGTGCGCACCCTTCGTTGTTTTTCCTTTCTATTGAATACGCTATTGTCCGGTTGAAATATTATCAATTATTAAGACAATAGACAACCTGAGGACTCATTTTGACATTGTTTGACATGTTTCTACAAACTTTATCGGTACTATGAGGATGTCTTCAGACTAAGCTGTTTTGGCTCTGTGAGTGTTTTGTCCTCAGGTCGAACATGTCATGGAAAGTCAAGGAAAATGCAAGTTCAGAAAGACAGCGTAGCGAAGAAAGGTGAACATTAAAGCATCGCCCGAACAGGGACTTGAACCCTGGACCCTCAGATTAAAAGTCTGATGCTCTACCGACTGAGCTATCCGGGCTCTGATTTTGCTTATTTTCATACACCTAACCCTCCGGGCTCTGCTTTTGCTTATTTTCATACACCTAACCTGCCGGGCAGAGGCACGTTCTGACGAGGGGGCATTGTCAGATGGTACATTTCCCCAGAGAACCAGGTTTTCATTCCAAATGATACAGTCAACTAAATCTGAACTAGGCATCATGCAGGAAGCATGCAGTGCTGGTTTGCGAGCGTGACCGAGTGCGCACCCTTCGTTGTTTTTCCTTTCTATTGAATACGCTATTGTCCGGTTGAAATGTTATCAATTATTAAGACAATAGACAACCTGAGGATTCATTTTGACATTGTTTGACATGTTTCTACAAACTTTATCGGTACTATGAGGATGTCTTCAGACTAAGCTGTTTTGGCTCTGTGAGTGTTTTGTCCTCAGGTCGAACATGTCATGGAAAGTCAAGGAAAATGCAAGTTCAGAAAGACAGCGTAGTGAAGAAAGGTGAACATTAAAGCATCGCCCGAACAGGGACTTGAACCCTGGACCCTCAGATTAAAAGTCTGATGCTCTACCGACTGAGCTATCCGGGCTCTGATTTTGCTTATTTTCATACACCTAACCCTCCGGGCTCTGCTTTTGCTTATTTTCATACACCTAACCTGCCGGGCAGAGGCACGTTCTGACGAGGGGGCATTGTCAGATGGTACATTTCCCCAGAGAACCAGGTTTTCATTCCAAATGATACAGTCAACTAAATCTGAACTAGGCATCCCCTCCAAAAAAACATTGTACAAGACCTCGTGGCGCAAAGGTAGCGCGTCTGACTCCAGATCAGAAGGTTGCGTGTTCAAATCGCGTCGTGGTCAGGGATTTTATGTGTGCAATCTCTGCCTTCTTTACACAGCGAAGTCAATGAATCAGCACAATTCAGAAACCACCAAACCAATGCTGCTTAAAATTACAATTGTCTCTCACAGAAGCATGGCACACTGCAAATTCCTAAATAAGATGATGCTGTGTGATTGACAGACTTAAATCAGTCTTCGAACAGGGAGTTGAACTAATTTTTGGCTTGGGGGCAGTATTTCGGCATATGGATGAGAAGCGTGCCCTGTTACTCAGGCCCAGAAGCTCGGATATGCATATAATTGGTAGATGTGGATATAAAACACTCTAAAGTTTCCAAAACTGTTAAAATCCTGTCTGTGAGTATAACATAACTAATACGGCAGGCGAAAACCTGAGGAAAATCATTCCAGGAAGTGCGATTTGTTTTTGATGTGGGTAGTTTTCAATTGAATGCTTATTGAGTTTCTAATGGGTTCGGACCCAGATTGCAGTTCCTATGGCTTCCACTAGATGTCAACAGTCTTTAGACATTGTTTCAGGCTTCTTTTCTGAAAAATTACGAAGAACGAGACCTTTCTGTCAATGTTTCTACAAACTTTATCGGTACTATGAGGATGTCTTCAGACTAAGCTGTTTTGGCTCTGTGAGTGTTTTGTCCTCAGGTCGAACATGTCATGGAAAGTCAAGGAAAATGCAAGTTCAGAAAGACAGCGTAGCGAAGAAAGGTGAACATTAAAGCATCGCCCGAACAGGGACTTGAACCCTGGACCCTCAGATTAAAAGTCTGATGCTCTACCGACTGAGCTATCCGGGCTCTGATTTTGCTTATTTTCATACACCTAACCCTCCGGGCTCTGCTTTTGCTTATTTTCATACACCTAACCTGCCGGGCAGAGGCACGTTCTGACGAGGGGGCATTGTCAGATGGTACATTTCCCCAGAGAACCAGGTTTTCATTCCAAATGATACAGTCAACTAAATCTGAACTAGGCATCATGCAGGAAGCATGCAGTGCTGGTTTGCGAGCGTGACCGAGTGCGCACCCTTCGTTGTTTTTCCTTTCTATTGAATACGCTATTGTCCGGTTGAAATATTATCAATTATTAAGACAATAGACAACCTGAGGACTCATTTTGACATTGTTTGACATGTTTCTACAAACTTTATCGGTACTATGAGGATGTCTTCAGACTAAGCTGTTTTGGCTCTGTGAGTGTTTTGTCCTCAGGTCGAACATGTCATGGAAAGTCAAGGAAAATGCAAGTTCAGAAAGACAGCGTAGCGAAGAAAGGTGAACATTAAAGCATCGCCCGAACAGGGACTTGAACCCTGGACCCTCAGATTAAAAGTCTGATGCTCTACCGACTGAGCTATCCGGGCTCTGATTTTGCTTATTTTCATACAACTAACCCTCCGGGCTCTGCTTTTGCTTATTTTCATACACCTAACCTGCCGGGCAGAGGCACGTTCTGACGAGGGGGCATTGTCAGATGGTACATTTCCCCAGAGAACCAGGTTTTCATTCCAAATGATACAGTCAACTAAATCTGAACTAGGCATCATGCAGGAAGCATGCAGTGCTGGTTTGCGAGCGTGACCGAGTGCGCACCCTTCGTTGTTTTTCCTTTCTATTGAATACGCTATTGTCCGGTTGAAATATTATCAATTATTAAGACAATAGACAACCTGAGGACTCATTTTGACATTGTTTGACATGTTTCTACAAACTTTATCGGTACTATGAGGATGTCTTCAGACTAAGCTGTTTTGGCTCTGTGAGTGTTTTGTCCTCAGGTCGAACATGTCATGGAAAGTCAAGGAAAATGCAAGTTCAGAAAGACAGCGTAGCGAAGAAAGGTGAACATTAAAGCATCGCCCGAACAGGGACTTGAACCCTGGACCCTCAGATTAAAAGTCTGATGCTCTACCGACTGAGCTATCCGGGCTCTGATTTTGCTTATTTTCATACAACTAACCCTCCGGGCTCTGCTTTTGCTTATTTTCATACACCTAACCTGCCGGGCAGAGGCACGTTCTGACGAGGGGGCATTGTCAGATGGTACATTTCCCCAGAGAACCAGGTTTTCATTCCAAATGATACAGTCAACTAAATCTGAACTAGGCATCATGCAGGAAGCATGCAGTGCTGGTTTGCGAGCGTGACCGAGTGCGCACCCTTCGTTGTTTTTCCTTTCTATTGAATACGCTATTGTCCGGTTGAAATATTATCAATTATTAAGACAATAGACAACCTGAGGACTCATTTTGACATTGTTTGACATGTTTCTACAAACTTTATCGGTACTATGAGGATGTCTTCAGACTAAGCTGTTTTGGCTCTGTGAGTGTTTTGTCCTCAGGTCGAACATGTCATGGAAAGTCAAGGAAAATGCAAGTTCAGAAAGACAGCGTAGCGAAGAAAGGTGAACATTAAAGCATCGCCCGAACAGGGACTTGAACCCTGGACCCTCAGATTAAAAGTCTGATGCTCTACCGACTGAGCTATCCGGGCTCTGATTTTGCTTATTTTCATACACCTAACCCTCCGGGCTCTGCTTTTGCTTATTTTCATACACCTAACCTGCCGGGCAGAGGCACGTTCTGACGAGGGGGCATTGTCAGATGGTACATTTCCCCAGAGAGCCAGGTTTTCATTCCAAATGATACAGTCAACTAAATCTGAACTAGGCATCATGCAGGAAGCATGCAGTGCTGGTTTGCGAGCGTGACCGAGTGCGCACCCTTCGTTGTTTTTCCTTTCTATTGAATACGCTATTGTCCGGTTGAAATATTATCAATTATTAAGACAATAGACAACCTGAGGATTCATTTTGACATTGTTTGACATGTTTCTACAAACTTTATCGGTACTATGAGGATGTCTTCAGACTAAGCTGTTTTGGCTCTGTGAGTGTTTTGTCCTCAGGTCGAACATGTCATGGAAAGTCAAGGAAAATGCAATTTTTCTTATGCTTATTTTCATACACCTAACCTGCCGGGCAGAGGCACGTTCTGACGAGGGGGCATTGTCAGATGGTACATTTCCCCAGAGAACCAGGTTTTCATTCCAAATGATACAGTCAACTAAATCTGAACTCCAAAAAAACGTTGTACAAGACCTCGTGGCGCAAAGGTAGCGCGTCTGACTCCAGATCAGAAGGTTGCGTGTTCAAATCGCGTCGTGGTCAGGGATTTTATGTGTGCAATCTTGTGTGCACTTCTTTACACAGCGAAGTCAATGAATCAGCACAATTCAGAAACCAACAAACCAATGCTGCTTAAAATTACAATTGTCTCTCACAGAAGCATGGCACACTGCAAATTCCTAAATAAGATGATGCTGTGTGATTGACAGACTTAAATCAGTCTTCGAACAGGGAGTTGAACTAATTTTTGGCTTGGGGGCAGTATTTCGGCATATGGATGAGAAGCGTGCCCTGTTACTCAGGCCCAGAAGCTCGGATATGCATATAATTGGTAGATGTGGATATAAAACACTCTAAAGTTTCCAAAACTGTTAAAATCCTGTCTGTGAGTATAACATAACTAATACGGCAGGCGAAAACCTGAGGAAAATCATTCCAGGAAGTGCGATTTGTTTTTGATGTGGGTAGTTTTCAATTGAATGCTTATTGAGTTTCTAATGGGTTCGGACCCAGATTGCAGTTCCTATGGCTTCCACTAGATGTCAACAGTCTTTAGACATTGTTTCAGGCTTCTTTTCTGAAAAATTACGAAGAACGAGACCTTTCTGTCAATGTTTCTACAAACTTTATCGGTACTATGAGGATGTCTTCAGACTAAGCTGTTTTGGCTCTGTGAGTGTTTTGTCCTCAGGTCGAACATGTCATGGAAAGTCAAGGAAAATGCAAGTTCAGAAAGACAGCGTAGCGAAGAAAGGTGAACATTAAAGCATCGCCCGAACAGGGACTTGAACCCTGGACCCTCAGATTAAAAGTCTGATGCTCTACCGACTGAGCTATCCGGGCTCTGATTTTGCTTATTTTCATACACCTAACCCTCCGGGCTCTGCTTTTGCTTATTTTCATACACCTAACCTGCCGGGCAGAGGCACGTTCTGACGAGGGGGCATTGTCAGATGGTACATTTCCCCAGAGAACCAGGTTTTCATTCCAAATGATACAGTCAACTAAATCTGAACTAGGCATCATGCAGGAAGCATGCAGTGCTGGTTTGCGAGCGTGACCGAGTGCGCACCCTTCGTTGTTTTTCCTTTCTATTGAATACGCTATTGTCCGGTTGAAATATTATCAATTATTAAGACAATAGACAACCTGAGGACTCATTTTGACATTGTTTGACATGTTTCTACAAACTTTATCGGTACTATGAGGATGTCTTCAGACTAAGCTGTTTTGGCTCTGTGAGTGTTTTGTCCTCAGGTCGAACATGTCATGGAAAGTCAAGGAAAATGCAAGTTCAGAAAGACAGCGTAGCGAAGAAAGGTGAACATTAAAGCATCGCCCGAACAGGGACTTGAACCCTGGACCCTCAGATTAAAAGTCTGATGCTCTACCGACTGAGCTATGCGGGCTCTGATTTTGCTTATTTTCAAACACCTAACCCTCCGGGCTCTGCTTTTGCTTATTTTCATACACCTAACCTGCCGGGCAGAGGCACGTTCTGACGAGGGGGCATTGTCAGATGGTACATTTCCCCAGAGAACCAGGTTTTCATTCCAAATGATACAGTCAACTAAATCTGAACTAGGCATCCCCTCCAAAAAAACATTGTACAAGACCTCGTGGCGCAAAGGTAGCGCGTCTGACTCCAGATCAGAAGGTTGCGTGTTCAAATCGCGTCGTGGTCAGGGATTTTATGTGTGCAATCTCTGCCTTCTTTACACAGCGAAGTCAATGAATCAGCACAATTCAGAAACCACCAAACCAATGCTGCTTAAAATTACAATTGTCTCTCACAGAAGCATGGCACACTGCAAATTCCTAAATAAGATGATGCTGTGTGATTGACAGACTTATAAATCTTATTGAGTTTCTAATGGGTTCGGACCCAGATTGCAGTTCCTATGGCTTCCACTATATGTCAACAGTCTTTAGACATTGTTTCAGGCTTCTTTTCTGAAAAATTACGAAGAACGAGACCTTTCTGTCAGTGCTTAGGAAGCATGCAGTGCTGGTTTGCGAGCGTGACCGAGTGCGCACCCTTCGTTGTTTTTCCTTTCTATTGAATACGCTATTGTCCGGTTGAAATATTATAAATTATTAAGACAATAGACAACCTGAGGATTCATTTTGACATTGTTTGACATGTTTCTACAAACTTTATCGGTACTATGAGGATGTCTTCAGACTAAGCTGTTTTGGCTCTGTGAGTGTTTTGTCCTCAGGTCGAACATGTCATGGAAAGTCAAGGAAAATGCAAGTTCAGAAAGACAGCGTAGTGAAGAAAGGTGAACATTAAAGCATCGCCCGAACAGGGACTTGAACCCTGGACCCTCAGATTAAAAGTCTGATGCTCTACCGACTGAGCTATCCGGGCTCTGATTTTGCTTATTTTCATACACCTAACCCTCCGGGCTCTGCTTTTGCTTATTTTCATACACCTAACATGCCGGGCAGAGGCACGTTCTGACGAGGGGGCATTGTCAGATGGTACATTTCCCCAGAGAACCAGGTTTTCATTCCAAATGATACAGTCAACTAAATCTGAACTAGGCATCATGCAGGAAGCATGCAGTGCTGGTTTGCGAGCGTGACCGAGTGCGCACCCTTCGTTGTTTTTCCTTTCTATTGAATACGCTATTGTCCGGTTGAAATATTATCAATTATTAAGACAATAGACAACCTGAGGATTCATTTTGACATTGTTTGACATGTTTCTACAAACTTTATCGGTACTATGAGGATGTCTTCAGACTAAGCTGTTTTGGCTCTGTGAGTGTTTTGTCCTCAGGTCGAACATGTCATGGAAAGTCAAGGAAAATGCAAGTTCAGAAAGACAGCGTAGTGAAGAAAGGTGAACATTAAAGCATCGCCCGAACAGGGACTTGAACCCTGGACCCTCAGATTAAAAGTCTGATGCTCTACCGACTGAGCTATCCGGGCTCTGATTTTGCTTATTTTCATACACCTAACCCTCCGGGCTCTGCTTTTGCTTATTTTCATACACCTAACATGCCGGGCAGAGGCACGTTCTGACGAGGGGGCATTGTCAGATGGTACATTTCCCCAGAGAACCAGGTTTTCATTCCAAATGATACAGTCAACTAAATCTGAACTAGGCATCATGCAGGAAGCATGCAGTGCTGGTTTGCGAGCGTGACCGAGTGCGCACCCTTCGTTGTTTTTCCTTTCTATTGAATACGCTATTGTCCGGTTGAAATATTATCAATTATTAAGACAATAGACAACCTGAGGATTCATTTTGACATTGTTTGACATGTTTCTACAAACTTTATCGGTACTATGAGGATGTCTTCAGACTAAGCTGTTTTGGCTCTGTGAGTGTTTTGTCCTCAGGTCGAACATGTCATGGAAAGTCAAGGAAAATGCAAGTTCAGAAAGACAGCGTAGTGAAGAAAGGTGAACATTAAAGCATCGCCCGAACAGGGACTTGAACCCTGGACCCTCAGATTAAAAGTCTGATGCTCTACCGACTGAGCTATCCGGGCTCTGATTTTGCTTATTTTCATACACCTAACCCTCCGGGCTCTGCTTTTGCTTATTTTCATACACCTAACCTGCCGGGCAGAGGCACGTTCTGACGAGGGGGCATTGTCAGATGGTACATTTCCCCAGAGAACCAGGTTTTCATTCCAAATGATACAGTCAACAAAATCTGAACTAGGCATCCCCTCCAAAAAACACATTGTACAAGACCTCGTGGTGCAAAGGTAGCGCGTCTGACTCCAGATCAGAAGGTTGCGTGTTCAAATCGCGTCGTGGTCAGGGATTTTATGTGTGCAATCTCTGCCTTCTTTACACAGCGAAGTCAATGAATCAGCACAATTCAGAAACCACCAAACCAATGCTGCTTAAAATTACAATTGTCTCTCACAGAAGCATGGCACACTGCAAATTCCTAAATAAGATGATGCTGTGTGATTGACAGACTTAAATCAGTCTTCGAACAGGGAGTTGAACTAATTTTTGGCTTGGGGGCAGTATTTCGGCATATGGATGAGAAGCGTGCCCTGTTACTCAGGCCCAGAAGCTCGGATATGCATATAATTGGTAGATGTGGATATAAAACACTCTAAAGTTTCCAAAACTGTTAAAATCCTGTCTGTGAGTATAACATAACTAATACGGCAGGTGAAAACCTGAGGAAAATCATTCCAGGAAGTGCGATTTGTTTTTGATGTGGGTAGTTTTCAATTGAATGCTTATTGAGTTTCTAATGGGTTCGGACCCAGATTGCAGTTCCTATGGCTTCCACTATATGTCAACAGTCTTTAGACATTGTTTCAGGCTTCTTTTCTGAAAAATTACGAAGAACGAGACCTTTCTGTCAGTGCTTAGGAAGCATGCAGTGCTGGTTTGCGAGCGTGACCGAGTGCGCACCCTTCGTTGTTTTTCCTTTCTATTGAATACGCTATTGTCCGGTTGAAATATTATCAATTATTAAGACAATAGACAACCTGAGGATTCATTTTGACATTGTTTGACATGTTTCTACAAACTTTATCGGTACTATGAGGATGTCTTCAGACTAAGCTGTTTTGGCTCTGTGAGTGTTTTGTCCTCAGGTCGAACATGTCATGGAAAGTCAAGGAAAATGCAAGTTCAGAAAGACAGCGTAGTGAAGTAAGGTGAACATTAAAGCATCACCCGAACAGGGACTTGAACCCTGGACCCTCAGATTAAAAGTCTGATGCTCTACCGACAGCTATCCGGGCTCTGATTTTGCTTATTTTCATACACCTAACCCTCCGGGCTCTGCTTTTGCTTATTTTCATACACCTAACCTGCCGGGCAGAGGCACGTTCTGACGAGGGGGCATTGTCAGATGGTACATTTCCCCAGAGAACCAGGTTTTCATTCCAAATGATACAGTCAACTAAATCTGAACTAGGCATCATGCAGGAAGCATGCAGTGCTGGTTTGCGAGCGTGACCGAGTGCGCACCCTTCGTTGTTTTTCCTTTCTATTGAATACGCTATTGTCCAGTTGAAATATTATCAATTATTAAGACAATAGACAACCTGAGGATTCATTTTGACATTGTTTGACATGTTTCTACAAACTTTATCGGTACTATGAGGATGTCTTCAGACTAAGCTGTTTTGGCTCTGTGAGTGTTTTGTCCTCAGGTCGAACATGTCATGGAAAGTCAAGGAAAATGCAAGTTCAGAAAGACAGCGTAGTGAAGAAAGGTGAACATTAAAGCATCGCCCGAACAGGGACTTGAACCCTGGACCCTCAGATTAAAAGTCTGATGCTCTACCGACTGAGCTATCAGGGCTCTGATTTAGCTTATTTTCATACACCTATCCCTCCGGGCTCTGCTTTTGCTTATTTTCATACACCTAACCTGCCGGGCAGAGGCACGTTCTGATGAGGGGGCATTGTCAGATGGTACATTTCCCCAGAGAACCAGGTTTTCATTCCAAATGATACAGTCAACTACATCTGAACTAGGCATCCCCTCCAAAAAAACATTGTACAAGACCTCGTGACGCAAAGGTAGCGCGTCTGACTCCAGATCAGAAGGTTGCGTGTTCAAATCACGTCGTGGTCAGGGATTTTATGTGTGCAATCTCTGCCTTCTTTACACAGCGAAGTCAATGAATCAGCACAAGAACCAATGTGGCTTTTCAGAAACCACCAAACCAATGCTGCTTAAGATGACAATTGTCTCTCACAGAAGCATGGCACACTGCAAATTCCTAAATAAGATGATGCTGTGTGATTGACAGTCTTCGAACAGGGAGTTGAACAAATTTTTGGCTTGGGGGCAGTATTTCGGCATATGGATGAGAAGCGTGCCCTGTTACTCAGGCCCAGAAGCTCGGATATGCATATAATTGGTAGATGTGGATATAAAACACTCTAAAGTTTCCAAAACTGTTAAAATCCTGTCTGTGAGTATAACATAACTAATACGGCAGGCGAAAACCTGAGGAAAATCATTCCAGGAAGTGCGATTTGTTTTTGATGTGGGTAGTTTTCAATTGAATGCTTATTGAGTTTCTAATGGGTTCGGACCCAGATTGCAGTTCCTATGGCTTCCACTAGATGTCAACAGTCTTTAGACATTGTTTCAGGCTTCTTTTCTGAAAAATTACGAAGAACGAGACCTTTCTGTCAATGTTTCTACAAACTTTATCGGTACTATGAGGATGTCTTCAGACTAAGCTGTTTTGGCTCTGTGAGTGTTTTGTCCTCAGGTCGAACATGTCATGGAAAGTCAAGGAAAATGCAAGTTCAGAAAGACAGCGTAGTGAAGAAAGGTGAACATTAAAGCATCGCCCGAACAGGGACTTGAACCCTGGACCCTCAGATTAAAAGTCTGATGCTCTTCCGACTGAGCTATCCGGGGTCTACTTTTGCTTGTTTTCATACACCTAACCTGCCGGGCAGTACTTTTGCTTATTTTCATACACCTAACCTGCCGGGCAGAGGCACGTTCTGACGAGGGGGCATTGTCAGATGGTACATTTCCCCAGAGAACCAGGTTTTCATTCCAAATGATACAGTCAACTAAATCTGAACTAGGCATCCCCTCCAAAAAAACATTGTACAAGACCTTGTGGCGCAAAGGTAGCGCGTCTGACTCCAGATCAGAAGGTTGCGTGTTCAAATCACGTCGTGGTCAGGGATTTTATGTGTGCAATCTCTGCCTTCTTTACACAGCGAAGTCAATGAATCATCACAAGAACCAATGTGGCTTTTCAGAAACCACCAAACCAATGCTGCTTAAGATTACAATTGTCTCTCACAGAAGCATGGCACACTGCAAATTCCTAAATAAGATAATGCTGTGTGATTTACAGACTTAAATCAGTCTTCGAACAGGGAGTTGAACTAGTTTTTGGCTTGGAGGCAGTATTTCGGCATATGGATGAGAAGCGTGCCCTGTTACTCAGGCCCAGAAGCTCGGATATGCATATAATTGGTAGATGTGGATATAAAACACTCTAGAGTTTCCAAAACTGTTAAAATCCTGTCTGTGAGTATAACAGAACTGATACAGCAGGCGAAAACCTGAGGAAAATCATTCCAGGAAGTGCGATTTGTTTTTGATGTGGGTAGTTTTCAATTGAATGCTTATTGAGTTTCTAATGGGTTCGGACCCAGATTGCAGTTCCTATGGCTTCCACTAGATGTCAACAGTCTTTAGACATTGTTTCAGGCTTCTTTTCTGAAAAATTATGAAGAACGAGACCTTTCTGTCAGTGCTTAGGAAGCATGCAGTGCTGGTTTGCGAGCGTGACCGAGTGCGCACCCTTCGTTGTTTTTCCTTTCTATTGAATACGCTATTGTCCGGTTGAAATATTATCAATTATTAAGACAATCGACAACCTGAGGATTCATTTTAACATCGTTTGACATGTTTCTACAAACTTTATCGGTACTATGAGGATGTCTTCAGACTAAGCTGTTTTGGCTCTGTGAGTGTTTTGTCCTCAGGTCGAACATGTCATGGAAAGTCAAGTTCAGAAAAACAGCGTAGTGAAGAAAGGTGAACATTAAAGCAACACCGAAACAGGGACTTGAACCCTGGACCCTCAGATTAAAAGTCTGATGCTCTTCCGACTGAGCTATCCGGGGTCTACTTTTGCTTGTTTTCATACACCTAACCTGCCGGGCAGAGGCACGTTCTGACGAGGGGGCATTGTCAGATGGTACATTTCCCCAGAGAACCAGGTTTTCATTCCAAATGATACAGTCAACTAAATCTGAACTAGGCATCATGCAGGAAGCATGCAGTGCTGGTTTGCGAGCGTGACCGAGTGCGCACCCTTCGTTGTTTTTCCTTTCTATTGAATACGCTATTGTCCGGTTGAAATATAATCAATTATTAAGACAATAGACAACCTGAGGATTCATTTTGACATTGTTTGACGTGTTTCTACAAACTTTATCGGTACTATGAGGATGTCTTCAGACTAAGCTGTTTTGGCTCTGTGAGTGTTTTGTCCTCAGGTCGAACATGTCATGGAAAGTCAAGGAAAATGCAAGTTCAGAAAGACAGCGTAGCGAAGAAAGGTGAACATTAAAGCATCGCCCGAACAGGGACTTGAACCCTGGACCCTCAGATTAAAAGTCTGATGCTCTACCGACTGAGCTATCCGGGCTCTGATTTTGCTTATTTTCATACACCTAACCCTCCGGGCAGAGGCACGTTCTGACGAGGGGGCATTGTCAGATGGTACATTTCCCCAGAGAACCAGGTTTTCATTCCAAATGATACAGTCAACTAAATCTGAACTAGGCATCATGCAGGAAGCATGCAGTGCTGGTTTGCGAGCGTGACCGAGTGCGCACCCTTCGTTGTTTTTCCTTTCTATTGAATACGCTATTGTCCGGTTGAAATATTATCAATTATTAAGACAATAGACAACCTGAGGATTCATTTTGACATTGTTTGACATGTTTCTACAAACTTTATCGGTCAACTAAATCTGAACTAGGCATCCCCTCCAAAAAAACATTGTACAAGACCTTGTGGCGCAAAGGACTCCAGATCAGAAGGTTGCGTGTTCAAATCACGTCGTGGTCAGGGATTTTATGTGTGCAATCTCTGCCTTCTTTACACAGCGAAGTCAATGAATCATCACAAGAACCAATGTGGCTTTTCAGAAACCACCAAACCAATGCTGCTTAAGATTACAATTGTCTCTCACAGAAGCATGGCACACTGCAAATTCCTAAATAAGATGATGCTGTGTGATTTACAGACTTAAATCAGTCTTCGAACAGGGAGTTGAACTAGTTTTTGGCTTGGAGGCAGTATTTCGGCATATGGATGAGAAGCGTGCCCTGTTACTCAGGCCCAGAAGCTCGGATATGCATATAATTGGTAGATGTGGATATAAAACACTCTAGAGTTTCCAAAACTGTTAAAATCCTGTCTGTGAGTATAACAGAACTGATACAGCAGGCGAAAACCTGAGGAAAATCATTCCAGGAAGTGCGATTTGTTTTTGATGTGGGTAGTTTTCAATTGAATGCTTATTGAGTTTCTAATGGGTTCGGACCCAGATTGCAGTTCCTATGGCTTCCACTAGATGTCAACAGTCTTTAGACATTGTTTCAGGCTTCTTTTCTGAAAAATTATGAAGAACGAGACCTTTCTGTCAGTGCTTAGGAAGCATGCAGTGCTGGTTTGCGAGCGTGACCGAGTGCGCACCCTTCGTTGTTTTTCCTTTCTATTGAATACGCTATTGTCCTGTTGAAATATTATCAATTATTAAGACAATCGACAACCTGAGGATTCATTTTAACATCGTTTGACATGTTTCTACAAACTTTATCGGTACTATGAGGATGTCTTCAGACTAAGCTGTTTTGGCTCTGTGAGTGTTTTGTCCTCAGGTCGAACATGTCATGGAAAGTCAAGTTCAGAAAGACAGCGTAGTGAAGAAAGGTGAACATTAAAGCAACACCGAAACAGGGACTTGAACCCTGGACCCTCAGATTAAAAGTCTGATGCTCTTCCGACTGAGCTATCCGGGGTCTACTTTTGCTTGTTTTCATACACCTAACCTGCCGGGCAGTACTTTTGCTTATTTTCATACACCTAACCTGCCGGGCAGAGGCACGTACTGACGAGGGGTCATTGTCAGATGGTACATTTCCCCAGAGAACCAGGTTTTCATTCCAAATGATACAGTCAACTAAATCTGAACTAGGCATCCCCTCCAAAAAAACATTGTACAAGACCTTGTGGCGCAAAGGTAGCGCGTCTGACTCCAGATCAGAAGGTTGCGTGTTCAAATCACGTCGTGGTCAGGGATTTTATGTGTGCAATCTCTGCCTTCTTTACACAGCGAAGTCAATGAATCATCACAAGAACCAATGTGGCTTTTCAGAAACCACCAAACCAATGCTGCTTAAGATTACAATTGTCTCTCACAGAAGCATGGCACACTGCAAATTCCTAAATAAGATAATGCTGTGTGATTTACAGACTTAAATCAGTCTTCGAACAGGGAGTTGAACTAGTTTTTGGCTTGGAGGCAGTATTTCGGCATATGGATGAGAAGCGTGCCCTGTTACTCAGGCCCAGAAGCTCGGATATGCATATAATTGGTAGATGTGGATATAAAACACTCTAGAGTTTCCAAAACTGTTAAAATCCTGTCTGTGAGTATAACAGAACTGATACAGCAGGCGAAAACCTGAGGAAAATCATTCCAGGAAGTGCGATTTGTTTTTGATGTGGGTAGTTTTCAATTGAATGCTTATTGAGTTTCTAATGGGTTCGGACCCAGATTGCAGTTCCTATGGCTTCCACTAGATGTCAACAGTCTTTAGACATTGTTTCAGGCTTCTTTTCTGAAAAATTATGAAGAACGAGACCTTTCTGTCAGTGCTTAGGAAGCATGCAGTGCTGGTTTGCGAGCGTGACCGAGTGCGCACCCTTCGTTGTTTTTCCTTTCTATTGAATACGCTATTGTCCTGTTGAAATATTATCAATTATTAAGACAATCGACAACCTGAGGATTCATTTTAACATCGTTTGACATGTTTCTACAAACTTTATCGGTACTATGAGGATGTCTTCAGACTAAGCTGTTTTGGCTCTGTGAGTGTTTTGTCCTCAGGTCGAACATGTCATGGAAAGTCAAGTTCAGAAAGACAGCGTAGTGAAGAAAGGTGAACATTAAAGCAACACCGAAACAGGGACTTGAACCCTGGACCCTCAGATTAAAAGTCTGATGCTCTTCCGACTGAGCTATCCGGGGTCTACTTTTGCTTGTTTTCATACACCTAACCTGCCGGGCAGTACTTTTGCTTATTTTCATACACCTAACCTGCCGGGCAGAGGCACGTACTGACGAGGGGTCATTGTCAGATGGTACATTTCCCCAGAGAACCAGGTTTTCATTCCAAATGATACAGTCAACTAAATCTGAACTAGGCATCCCCTCCAAAAAAACATTGTACAAGACCTTGTGGCGCAAAGGTAGCGCGTCTGACTCCAGATCAGAAGGTTGCGTGTTCAAATCACGTCGTGGTCAGGGATTTTATGTGTGCAATCTCTGCCTTCTTTACACAGCGAAGTCAATGAATCATCACAAGAACCAATGTGGCTTTTCAGAAACCACCAAACCAATGCTGCTTAAGATTACAATTGTCTCTCACAGAAGCATGGCACACTGCAAATTCCTAAATAAGATAATGCTGTGTGATTTACAGACTTAAATCAGTCTTCGAACAGGGAGTTGAACTAGTTTTTGGCTTGGAGGCAGTATTTCGGCATATGGATGAGAAGCGTGCCCTGTTACTCAGGCCCAGAAGCTCGGATATGCATATAATTGGTAGATGTGGATATAAAACACTCTAGAGTTTCCAAAACTGTTAAAATCCTGTCTGTGAGTATAACAGAACTGATACAGCAGGCGAAAACCTGAGGAAAATCATTCCAGGAAGTGCGATTTGTTTTTGATGTGGGTAGTTTTCAATTGAATGCTTATTGAGTTTCTAATGGGTTCGGACCCAGATTGCAGTTCCTATGGCTTCCACTAGATGTCAACAGTCTTTAGACATTGTTTCAGGCTTCTTTTCTGAAAAATTATGAAGAACGAGACCTTTCTGTCAGTGCTTAGGAAGCATGCAGTGCTGGTTTGCGAGCGTGACCGAGTGCGCACCCTTCGTTGTTTTTCCTTTCTATTGAATACGCTATTGTCCGGTTGAAATATTATCAATTATTAAGACAATCGACAACCTGAGGATTCATTTTAACATCGTTTGACATGTTTCTACAAACTTTATCGGTACTATGAGGATGTCTTCAGACTAAGCTGTTTTGGCTCTGTGAGTGTTTTGTCCTCAGGTCGAACATGTCATGGAAAGTCAAGTTCAGAAAAACAGCGTAGTGAAGAAAGGTGAACATTAAAGCAACACCGAAACAGGGACTTGAACCCTGGACCCTCAGATTAAAAGTCTGATGCTCTTCCGACTGAGCTATCCGGGGTCTGCTTTTGCTTGTTTTCATACACCTAACCTGCCGGGCAGAGGCACGTTCTGACGAGGGGGCATTGTCAGATGGTACATTTCCCCAGAGAACCAGGTTTTCATTCCAAATGATACAGTCAACTAAATCTGAACTAGGCATCATGCAGGAAGCATGCAGTGCTGGTTTGCGAGCGTGACCGAGTGCGCACCCTTCGTTGTTTTTCCTTTCTATTGAATACGCTATTGTCCGGTTGAAATATAATCAATTATTAAGACAATAGACAACCTGAGGATTCATTTTGACATTGTTTGACGTGTTTCTACAAACTTTATCGGTACTATGAGGATGTCTTCAGACTAAGCTGTTTTGGCTCTGTGAGTGTTTTGTCCTCAGGTCGAACATGTCATGGAAAGTCAAGGAAAATGCAAGTTCAGAAAGACAGCGTAGCGAAGAAAGGTGAACATTAAAGCATCGCCCGAACAGGGACTTGAACCCTGGACCCTCAGATTAAAAGTCTGATGCTCTACCGACTGAGCTATCCGGGCTCTGATTTTGCTTATTTTCATACACCTAACCCTCCGGGCAGAGGCACGTTCTGACGAGGGGGCATTGTCAGATGGTACATTTCCCCAGAGAACCAGGTTTTCATTCCAAATGATACAGTCAACTAAATCTGAACTAGGCATCATGCAGGAAGCATGCAGTGCTGGTTTGCGAGCGTGACCGAGTGCGCACCCTTCGTTGTTTTTCCTTTCTATTGAATACGCTATTGTCCGGTTGAAATATTATCAATTATTAAGACAATAGACAACCTGAGGATTCATTTTGACATTGTTTGACATGTTTCTACAAACTTTATCGGTCAACTAAATCTGAACTAGGCATCCCCTCCAAAAAAACATTGTACAAGACCTTGTGGCGCAAAGGACTCCAGATCAGAAGGTTGCGTGTTCAAATCACGTCGTGGTCAGGGATTTTATGTGTGCAATCTCTGCCTTCTTTACACAGCGAAGTCAATGAATCATCACAAGAACCAATGTGGCTTTTCAGAAACCACCAAACCAATGCTGCTTAAGATTACAATTGTCTCTCACAGAAGCATGGCACACTGCAAATTCCTAAATAAGATGATGCTGTGTGATTTACAGACTTAAATCAGTCTTCGAACAGGGAGTTGAACTAGTTTTTGGCTTGGAGGCAGTATTTCGGCATATGGATGAGAAGCGTGCCCTGTTACTCAGGCCCAGAAGCTCGGATATGCATATAATTGGTAGATGTGGATATAAAACACTCTAGAGTTTCCAAAACTGTTAAAATCCTGTCTGTGAGTATAACAGAACTGATACAGCAGGCGAAAACCTGAGGAAAATCATTCCAGGAAGTGCGATTTGTTTTTGATGTGGGTAGTTTTCAATTGAATGCTTATTGAGTTTCTAATGGGTTCGGACCCAGATTGCAGTTCCTATGGCTTCCACTAGATGTCAACAGTCTTTAGACATTGTTTCAGGCTTCTTTTCTGAAAAATTATGAAGAACGAGACCTTTCTGTCAGTGCTTAGGAAGCATGCAGTGCTGGTTTGCGAGCGTGACCGAGTGCGCACCCTTCGTTGTTTTTCCTTTCTATTGAATACGCTATTGTCCGGTTGAAATATTATCAATTATTAAGACAATAGACAACCTGAGGATTCATTTTGACATTGTATGACATGTTTCTACAAACTTTATCGGTACTATGAGGATGTCTTCAGACTAAGCTGTTTTGGCTCTGTGAGTGTTTTGTCCTCAGGTCGAACATGTCATGGAAAGTCAAGGAAAATGCAAGTTCAGAAAGACAGCGTAGTGAAGAAAGGTGAACATTAAAGCATTGCCCGAACAGGGACATGAAACCTGGACCCTCAGATTAAAAGTCTGATGCTCTACCGACTGAGCTATCCGGGCTCTGATTTTGCTTATTTTCATACACCTAACCCTCCGGGCTCTGCTTTTGCTTATTTTCATACACCTAACCTGCCGGGCAGAGGCACGTTCTGACGAGGGGGCATTGTCAGATGGTACATTTCCCCAGAGAACCAGGTTTTCATTCCAAATGATACAGTCAACTAAATCTGAACTAGGCATCCCCTCCAAAAAAACATTGTACAAGACCTTGTGGCGCAAAGGTAGCGCGTCTGACACCAGATCAGAAGGTTGCGTGTTCAAATCATGTCGTGGTCAGGGATTTTATTTGAGCAATCTCTGCCTTCTTTACACAGCGAAGTCAATGAATCAGCACAAGAACCAATGTGGCTTTACAGAAACCACCAAACCAATGCTGCTTAAGATGACAATTGTCTCTCACAGAAGCATGGCACACTGCAAATTCCTAAATAAGATGATGCTGTGTGATTTACAGACTTAAATCAGTCTTCGAACAGGGAGTTGAACTAGTTTTTGGCTTGGAGGCAGTATTTCGGCATATGGATGAGAAGCGTGCCCTGTTACTCAGGCCCAGAAGCTCGGATATGCATATAATTGGTAGATGTGGATATAAAACACTCTAGAGTTTCCAAAACTGTTAAAATCCTGTCTGTGAGTATAACAGAACTGATACAGCAGGCGAAAACCTGAGGAAAATCATTCCAGGAAGTGCGATTTGTTTTTGATGTGGGTAGTTTTCAATTGAATGCTTATTGAGTTTCTAATGGGTTCGGACCCAGATTGCAGTTCCTATGGCTTCCACTAGATGTCAACAGTCTTTAGACATTGTTTCAGGCTTCTTTTCTGAAAAATTATGAAGAACGAGACCTTTCTGTCAGTGCTTAGGAAGCATGCAGTGCTGGTTTGCGAGCGTGACCGAGTGCGCACCCTTCGTTGTTTTTCCTTTCTATTGAATACGCTATTGTCCGGTTGAAATATTATCAATTATTAAGACAATAGACAACCTGAGGATTCATTTTGACATTGTTTGACATGTTTCTACAAACTTTATCGGTACTATGAGGATGTCTTCAGAATAAGCTGTTTTGGCTCTGTGAGTGTTTTGTCCTCAGGTCGAACATGTCATGGAAAGTCAAGGAAAATGCAAGTTCAGAAAGACAGCGTAGTGAAGAAAGGTGAACATTAAAGCATTGCCCGAACAGGGACTTGAACCCTGGACCCTCAGATTAAAAGTCTGATTCTATACCGACTGAGCTATCCGGGCTCTGATTTTGCTTATTTTCATACACCTAACCCTCCGGGCTCTGCTTTTGCTTATTTTCATACACCTAACCTGCCGGGCAGAGGCACGTTCTGACGAGGGGGCATTGTCAGATGGTACATTTCCCCAGAGAACCAGGTTTTCATTCCAAATGATACAGTCAACTAAATCTGAACTAGGCATCCCCTCCAAAAAAACATTGTACAAGACCTTGTGGCGCAAAGGTAGCGCGTCTGACACCAGATCAGAAGGTTGCGTGTTCAAATCATGTCGTGGTCAGGGATTTTATTTGAGCAATCTCTGCCTTCTTTACACAGCGAAGTCAATGAATCAGCACAAGAACCAATGTGGCTTTACAGAAACCACCAAACCAATGCTGCTTAAGATGACAATTGTCTCTCACAGAAGCATGGCACACTGCAAATTCCTAAATAAGATGATGCTGTGTGATTTACAGACTTAAATCAGTCTTCGAACAGGGAGTTGAACTAGTTTTTGGCTTGGAGGCAGTATTTCGGCATATGGATGAGAAGCGTGCCCTGTTACTCAGGCCCAGAAGCTCGGATATGCATATAATTGGTAGATGTGGATATAAAACACTCTAGAGTTTCCAAAACTGTTAAAATCCTGTCTGTGAGTATAACAGAACTGATACAGCAGGCGAAAACCTGAGGAAAATCATTCCAGGAAGTGCGATTTGTTTTTGATGTGGGTAGTTTTCAATTGAATGCTTATTGAGTTTCTAATGGGTTCGGACCCAGATTGCAGTTCCTATGGCTTCCACTAGATGTCAACAGTCTTTAGACATTGTTTCAGGCTTCTTTTCTGAAAAATTATGAAGAACGAGACCTTTCTGTCAGTGCTTAGGAAGCATGCAGTGCTGGTTTGCGAGCGTGACCGAGTGCGCACCCTTCGTTGTTTTTCCTTTCTATTGAATACGCTATTGTCCGGTTGAAATATTATCAATTATTAAGACAATAGACAAACTTTATCGGTACTATGAGGATGTCTTCAGACTAAGCTGTTTTGGCTCTGTGAGTGTTTTGTCCTCAGGTCGAACATGTCATGGAAAGTCAAGGAAAATGCAAGTTCAGAAAGACAGCGTAGCGAAGAAAGGTGAACATTAAAGCATCGCCCGAACAGGGACTTGAACCCTGGACCCTCAGATTAAAAGTCTGATGCTCTACCGACTGAGCTATCCGGGCTCTGATTTTGCTTATTTTCATACACCTAACCCTCCGGGCAGAGGCACGTTCTGACGAGGGGGCATTGTCAGATGGTACATTTCCCCAGAGAACCAGGTTTTCATTCCAAATGATACAGTCAACTAAATCTGAACTAGGCATCATGCAGGAAGCATGCAGTGCTGGTTTGCGAGCGTGACCGAGTGCGCACCCTTCGTTGTTTTTCCTTTCTATTGAATACGCTATTGTCCGGTTGAAATATTATCAATTATTAAGACAATAGACAACCTGAGGATTCATTTTGACATTGTTTGACATGTTTCTACAAACTTTATCGGTCAACTAAATCTGAACTAGGCATCCCCTCCAAAAAAACATTGTACAAGACCTTGTGGCGCAAAGGACTCCAGATCAGAAGGTTGCGTGTTCAAATCACGTCGTGGTCAGGGATTTTATGTGTGCAATCTCTGCCTTCTTTACACAGCGAAGTCAATGAATCATCACAAGAACCAATGTGGCTTTTCAGAAACCACCAAACCAATGCTGCTTAAGATTACAATTGTCTCTCACAGAAGCATGGCACACTGCAAATTCCTAAATAAGATGATGCTGTGTGATTTACAGACTTAAATCAGTCTTCGAACAGGGAGTTGAACTAGTTTTTGGCTTGGAGGCAGTATTTCGGCATATGGATGAGAAGCGTGCCCTGTTACTCAGGCCCAGAAGCTCGGATATGCATATAATTGGTAGATGTGGATATAAAACACTCTAGAGTTTCCAAAACTGTTAAAATCCTGTCTGTGAGTATAACAGAACTGATACAGCAGGCGAAAACCTGAGGAAAATCATTCCAGGAAGTGCGATTTGTTTTTGATGTGGGTAGTTTTCAATTGAATGCTTATTGAGTTTCTAATGGGTTCGGACCCAGATTGCAGTTCCTATGGCTTCCACTAGATGTCAACAGTCTTTAGACATTGTTTCAGGCTTCTTTTCTGAAAAATTATGAAGAACGAGACCTTTCTGTCAGTGCTTAGGAAGCATGCAGTGCTGGTTTGCGAGCGTGACCGAGTGCGCACCCTTCGTTGTTTTTCCTTTCTATTGAATACGCTATTGTCCGGTTGAAATATTATCAATTATTAAGACAATAGACAACCTGAGGATTCATTTTGACATTGTTTGACATGTTTCTACAAACTTTATCGGTACTATGAGGATGTCTTCAGAATAAGCTGTTTTGGCTCTGTGAGTGTTTTGTCCTCAGGTCGAACATGTCATGGAAAGTCAAGGAAAATGCAAGTTCAGAAAGACAGCGTAGTGAAGAAAGGTGAACATTAAAGCATTGCCCGAACAGGGACTTGAACCCTGGACCCTCAGATTAAAAGTCTGATTCTATACCGACTGAGCTATCCGGGCTCTGATTTTGCTTATTTTCATACACCTAACCCTCCGGGCTCTGCTTTTGCTTATTTTCATACACCTAACCTGCCGGGCAGAGGCACGTTCTGACGAGGGGGCATTGTCAGATGGTACATTTCCCCAGAGAACCAGGTTTTCATTCCAAATGATACAGTCAACTAAATCTGAACTAGGCATCCCCTCCAAAAAAACATTGTACAAGACCTTGTGGCGCAAAGGTAGTGCGTCTGACACCAGATCAGAAGGTTGCGTGTTCAAATCATGTCGTGGTCAGGGATTTTATTTGAGCAATCTCTGCCTTCTTTACACAGCGAAGTCAATGAATCAGCACAAGAACCAATGTGGCTTTACAGAAACCACCAAACCAATGCTGCTTAAGATGACAATTGTCTCTCACAGAAGCATGGCACACTGCAAATTCCTAAATAAGATGATGCTGTGTGATTTACAGACTTAAATCAGTCTTCGAACAGGGAGTTGAACTAGTTTTTGGCTTGGAGGCAGTATTTCGGCATATGGATGAGAAGCGTGCCCTGTTACTCAGGCCCAGAAGCTCGGATATGCATATAATTGGTAGATGTGGATATAAAACACTCTAGAGTTTCCAAAACTGTTAAAATCCTGTCTGTGAGTATAACAGAACTGATACAGCAGGCGAAAACCTGAGGAAAATCATTCCAGGAAGTGCGATTTGTTTTTGATGTGGGTAGTTTTCAATTGAATGCTTATTGAGTTTCTAATGGGTTCGGACCCAGATTGCAGTTCCTATGGCTTCCACTAGATGTCAACAGTCTTTAGACATTGTTTCAGGCTTCTTTTCTGAAAAATTATGAAGAACGAGACCTTTCTGTCAGTGCTTAGGAAGCATGCAGTGCTGGTTTGCGAGCGTGACCGAGTGCGCACCCTTCGTTGTTTTTCCTTTCTATTGAATACGCTATTGTCCGGTTGAAATATTATCAATTATTAAGACAATAGACAACCTGAGGATTCATTTTGACATTGTTTGACATGTTTCTACAAACTTTATCGGTACTATGAGGATGTCTTCAGACTAAGCTGTTTTGGCTCTGTGAGTGTTTTGTCCTCAGGTCGAACATGTCATGGAAAGTCAAGGAAAATGCAAGTTCAGAAAGACAGCGTAGTGAAGAAAGGTGAACATTAAAGCATTGCCCGAACAGGGACTTGAACCCTGGACCCTCAGATTAAAAGTCTGATTCTATACCGACTGAGCTATCCGGGCTCTGATTTTGCTTATTTTCATACACCTAACCCTCCGGGCTCTGCTTTTGCTTATTTTCATACACCTAACCTGCCGGGCAGAGGCACGTTCTGACGAGGGGGCATTGTCAGATGGTACATTTCCCCAGAGAACCAGGTTTTCATTCCAAATGATACAGTCAACTAAATCTGAACTAGGCATCCCCTCCAAAAAAACATTGTACAAGACCTTGTGGCGCAAAGGTAGTGCGTCTGACACCAGATCAGAAGGTTGCGTGTTCAAATCATGTCGTGGTCAGGGATTTTATTTGAGCAATCTCTGCCTTCTTTACACAGCGAAGTCAATGAATCAGCACAAGAACCAATGTGGCTTTACAGAAACCACCAAACCAATGCTGCTTAAGATGACAATTGTCTCTCACAGAAGCATGGCACACTGCAAATTCCTAAATAAGATGATGCTGTGTGATTTACAGACTTAAATCAGTCTTCGAACAGGGAGTTGAACTAGTTTTTGGCTTGGAGGCAGTATTTCGGCATATGGATGAGAAGCGTGCCCTGTTACTCAGGCCCAGAAGCTCGGATATGCATATAATTGGTAGATGTGGATATAAAACACTCTAGAGTTTCCAAAACTGTTAAAATCCTGTCTGTGAGTATAACAGAACTGATACAGCAGGCGAAAACCTGAGGAAAATCATTCCAGGAAGTGCGATTTGTTTTTGATGTGGGTAGTTTTCAATTGAATGCTTATTGAGTTTCTAATGGGTTCGGACCCAGATTGCAGTTCCTATGGCTTCCACTAGATGTCAACAGTCTTTAGACATTGTTTCAGGCTTCTTTTCTGAAAAATTATGAAGAACGAGACCTTTCTGTCAGTGCTTAGGAAGCATGCAGTGCTGGTTTGCGAGCGTGACCGAGTGCGCACCCTTCGTTGTTTTTCCTTTCTATTGAATACGCTATTGTCCGGTTGAAATATTATCAATTATTAAGACAATAGACAAACTTTATCGGTACTATGAGGATGTCTTCAGACTAAGCTGTTTTGGCTCTGTGAGTGTTTTGTCCTCAGGTCGAACATGTCATGGAAAGTCAAGGAAAATGCAAGTTCAGAAAGACAGCGTAGCGAAGAAAGGTGAACATTAAAGCATCGCCCGAACAGGGACTTGAACCCTGGACCCTCAGACTAAAAGTCTGATGCTCTACCGACTGAGCTATCCGGGCTCTGATTTTGTTTATTTTCATACACCTAACCCTCCGGGCAGAGGCACGTTCTGACGAGGGGGCATTGTCAGATGGTACATTTCCCCAGAGAACCAGGTTTTCATTCCAAATGATACAGTCAACTAAATCTGAACTAGGCATCATGCAGGAAGCATGCAGTGCTGGTTTGCGAGCGTGACCGAGTGCGCACCCTTCGTTGTTTTTCCTTTCTATTGAATACGCTATTGTCCGGTTGAAATATTATCAATTATTAAGACAATAGACAACCTGAGGATTCATTTTGACATTGTTTGACATGTTTCTACAAACTTTATCGGTCAACTAAATCTGAACTAGGCATCCCCTCCAAAAAAACATTGTACAAGACCTTGTGGCGCAAAGGTAGCGCGTCTTACACCAGATCAGAAGGTTGCGTGTTCAAATCATGTCGTGGTCAGGGATTTTATTTGAGCAATCTCTGCCTTCTTTACACAGCGAAGTCAATGAATCAGCACAAGAACCAATGTGGCTTTACAGAAACCACCAAACCAATGCTGCTTAAGATGACAATTGTCTCTCACAGAAGCATGGCACACTGCAAATTCCTAAATAAGATGATGCTGTGTGATTTACAGACTTAAATCAGTCTTCGAACAGGGAGTTGAACTAGTTTTTGGCTTGGAGGCAGTATTTCGGCATATGGATGAGAAGCGTGCCCTGTTACTCAGGCCCAGAAGCTCGGATATGCATATAATTGGTAGATGTGGATATAAAACACTCTAGAGTTTCCAAAACTGTTAAAATCCTGTCTGTGAGTATAACAGAACTGATACAGCAGGCGAAAACCTGAGGAAAATCATTCCAGGAAGTGCGATTTGTTTTTGATGTGGGTAGTTTTCAATTGAATGCTTATTGAGTTTCTAATGGGTTCGGACCCAGATTGCAGTTCCTATGGCTTCCACTAGATGTCAACAGTCTTTAGACATTGTTTCAGGCTTCTTTTCTGAAAAATTATGAAGAACGAGACCTTTCTGTCAGTGCTTAGGAAGCATGCAGTGCTGGTTTGCGAGCGTGACCGAGTGCGCACCCTTCGTTGTTTTTCCTTTCTATTGAATACGCTATTGTCCGGTTGAAATATTATCAATTATTAAGACAATAGACAACCTGAGGATTCATTTTGACATTGTTTGACATGTTTCTACAAACTTTATCGGTACTATGAGGATGTCTTCAGACTAAGCTGTTTTGGCTCTGTGAGTGTTTTGTCCTCAGGTCGAACATGTCATGGAAAGTCAAGGAAAATGCAAGTTCAGAAATACAGCGTAGTGAAGAAAGGTGAACATTAAAGGATCGCCCGAACAGGGACTTGAACCCTGGACCCTCAGATTAAAAGTCTGATGCTCTACCGACTGAGCTATCCAGGCTCTGCTTTTGCTTATTTTCATACACCTAACCCGCCGGGCAGAGGCACGTTCTGACGAGGGGGCATTGTCAGATGGTACATTTCCCCAGAGAACCAGGTTTTCATTCCAAATGATACAGTCAACTAAATCTGAACTAGGCATCCCCTCCAAAAAAACATTGTACAAGACCTTGTGGCGCAAAGGTAGCGCGTCTGACACCAGATCAGAAGGTTGCGTGTTCAAATCATGTCGTGGTCAGGGATTTTATTTGAGCAATCTCTGCCTTCTTTACACAGCGAAGTCAATGAATCAGCACAAGAACCAATGTGGCTTTACAGAAACCACCAAACCAATGCTGCTTAAGATGACAATTGTCTCTCACAGAAGCATGGCACACTGCAAATTCCTAAATAAGATGATGCTGTGTGATTTACAGACTTAAATCAGTCTTCGAACAGGGAGTTGAACTAGTTTTTGGCTTGGAGGCAGTATTTCGGCATATGGATGAGAAGCGTGCCCTGTTACTCAGGCCCAGAAGCTCGGATATGCATATAATTGGTAGATGTGGATATAAAACACTCTAGAGTTTCCAAAACTGTTAAAATCCTGTCTGTGAGTATAACAGAACTGATACAGCAGGCGAAAACCTGAGGAAAATCATTCCAGGAAGTGCGATTTGTTTTTGATGTGGGTAGTTTTCAATTGAATGCTTATTGAGTTTCTAATGGGTTCGGACCCAGATTGCAGTTCCTATGGCTTCCACTAGATGTCAACAGTCTTTAGACATTGTTTCAGGCTTCTTTTCTGAAAAATTATGAAGAACGAGACCTTTCTGTCAGTGCTTAGGAAGCATGCAGTGCTGGTTTGCGAGCGTGACCGAGTGCGCACCCTTCGTTGTTTTTCCTTTCTATTGAATACGCTATTGTCCGGTTGAAATATGATCAATTATTAAGACAATAGACAACCTGAGGATTCATTTTGACATTGTTTGACATGTTTCCACAAACTTTATCGGTACTATGTCTTCAGACTAAGCTGTTTTGGCTCTGTGAGTGTTTTGTCCTCAGGTCGAACATGTCATGGAAAATGCAAGTTCAGAAAGACAGCGTAGTGAAGAAAGGTGAACATTAAAGCAACACCCGAACAGGGACTTGAACCCTGGACCCTCAGATCAAAAGTCTGATGCTCTACCGACTGAGCTATCCGGGCTCTACTTTTGCTTGTTTTCATACACCTAACCTGCCGGGCAGTACTTTTGCTTATTTTCATACACCTAACCTGCCGGGCAGAGGCACGTTCTGACGAGGGGGCATTGTCAGATGGTACATTTCCCCAGAGAACCAGGTTTTCATTCCAAATGATACAGTCAACTAAATCTGAACTAGGCATCCCCTCCAAAAAAACATTGTACAAGACCTTGTGGTGCAAAGGTAGCGAGTCTGACTTCAGACCAGAAGGTTGCGTGTTCAAATCACGTCGTGGTCAGGGATTTTATGTGTGCAATCTCTGCCTTCTTTACACAGCGAAGTCAATGAATCAGCACAAGAACCAATGTGGCTTTACAGAAACCACCAAACCAATGCTGCTTAAGATGACAATTGTCTCTCACAGAAGCATGGCACACTGCAAATTCCTAAATAAGATGATGCTGTGTGATTTACAGACTTAAATCAGTCTTCGAACAGGGAGTTGAACTAGTTTCTGGCTTGGAGGCAGTATTTCGGCATATGGATGAGAAGCGTGCCCTGTTACTCAGGCCCAGAAGCTCGGATATGCATATAATTGGTAGATGTGGATATAAAACACTCTAGAGTTTCCAAAACTGTTAAAATCCTGTCTGTGAGTATAACAGAACTGATACAGCAGGCGAAAACCTGAGGAAAATCATTCCAGGAAGTGCGATTTGTTTTTGATGTGGGTAGTTTTCAATTGAATGCTTATTGAGTTTCTAATGGGTTCGGACCCAGATTGCAGTTCCTATGGCTTCCACTAGATGTCAACAGTCTTTAGACATTGTTTCAGGCTTCTTTTCTGAAAAATTATGAAGAACGAGACCTTTCTGTCAGTGCTTAGGAAGCATGCAGTGCTGGTTTGCGAGCGTGACCGAGTGCGCACCCTTCGTTGTTTTTCCTTTCTATTGAATACGCTATTGTCCGGTTGAAATATTATCAATTATTAAGACAATCGACAACCTGAGGATTCATTTTAACATCGTTTGACATGTTTCTACAAACTTTATCGGTACTATGAGGATGTCTTCAGACTAAGCTGTTTTGGCTCTGTGAGTGTTTTGTCCTCAGGTCGAACATGTCATGGAAAGTCAAGTTCAGAAAGACAGCGTAGTGAAGAAAGGTGAACATTAAAGCAACACCGAAACAGGGACTTGAACCCTGGACCCTCAGATTAAAAGTCTGATGCTCTTCCGACTGAGCTATCCGGGGTCTACTTTTGCTTGTTTTCATACACCTAACCTGCCGGGCAGTACTTTTGCTTATTTTCATACACCTAACCTGCCGGGCAGAGGCACGTTCTGACGAGGGGGCATTGTCAGATGGTACATTTCCCCAGAGAACCAGGTTTTCATTCCAAATGATACAGTCAACTAAATCTGAACTAGGCATCCCCTCCAAAAAAACATTGTACAAGACCTTGTGGCGCAAAGGTAGTGCGTCTGACACCAGATCAGAAGGTTGCGTGTTCAAATCATGTCGTGGTCAGGGATTTTATTTGAGCAATCTCTGCCTTCTTTACACAGCGAAGTCAATGAATCAGCACAAGAACCAATGTGGCTTTATAGAAACCACCAAACCAATGCTGCTTAAGATGACAATTGTCTCTCACAGAAGCATGGCACACTGCAAATTCCTAAATAAGATGATGCTGTGTGATTTACAGACTTAAATCAGTCTTCGAACAGGGAGTTGAACTAGTTTTTGGCTTGGAGGCAGTATTTCGGCATATGGATGAGAAGCGTGCCCTGTTACTCAGGCCCAGAAGCTCGGATATGCATATAATTGGTAGATGTGGATATAAAACACTCTAGAGTTTCCAAAACTGTTAAAATCCTGTCTGTGAGTATAACAGAACTGATACAGCAGGCGAAAACCTGAGGAAAATTATTCCAGGAAGTGCGATTTGTTTTTGATGTGGGTAGTTTTCAATTGAATGCTTATTGAGTTTCTAATGGGTTCGGACCCAGATTGCAGTTCCTATGGCTTCCACTAGATGTCAACAGTCTTTAGACATTGTTTCAGGCTTCTTTTCTGAAAAATTATGAAGAACGAGACCTTTCTGTCAGTGCTTAGGAAGCATGCAGTGCTGGTTTGCGAGCGTGACCGAGTGCGCACCCTTTGTTGTTTTTCCTTTCTATTGAATACGCTATTGTCCGGTTGAAATATTATCAATTATTAAGACAATCGACAACCTGAGGATTCATTTTAACATCGTTTGACATGTTTCTACAAACTTTATCGGTACTATGAGGATGTCTTCAGACTAAGCTGTTTTGGCTCTGTGAGTGTTTTGTCCTCAGGTCGAACATGTCATGGAAAGTCAAGTTCAGAAAGACAGCGTAGTGAAGAAAGGTGAACATTAAAGCAACACCGAAACAGGGACTTGAACCCTGGACCCTCAGATTAAAAGTCTGATGCTCTTCCGACTGAGCTATCCGGGGTCTACTTTTGCTTGTTTTCATACACCTAACCTGCCGGGCAGTACTTTTGCTTATTTTCATACACCTAACCTGCCGGGCAGAGGCACGTTCTGACGAGGGGGCATTGTCAGATGGTACATTTCCCCAGAGAACCAGGTTTTCATTCCAAATGATACAGTCAACTAAATCTGAACTAGGCATCCCCTCCAAAAAAACATTGTACAAGACCTTGTGGCGCAAAGGTAGTGCGTCTGACACCAGATCAGAAGGTTGCGTGTTCAAATCATGTCGTGGTCAGGGATTTTATTTGAGCAATCTCTGCCTTCTTTACACAGCGAAGTCAATGAATCAGCACAAGAACCAATGTGGCTTTATAGAAACCACCAAACCAATGCTGCTTAAGATGACAATTGTCTCTCACAGAAGCATGGCACACTGCAAATTCCTAAATAAGATGATGCTGTGTGATTTACAGACTTAAATCAGTCTTCGAACAGGGAGTTGAACTAGTTTTTGGCTTGGAGGCAGTATTTCGGCATATGGATGAGAAGCGTGCCCTGTTACTCAGGCCCAGAAGCTCGGATATGCATATAATTGGTAGATGTGGATATAAAACACTCTAGAGTTTCCAAAACTGTTAAAATCCTGTCTGTGAGTATAACAGAACTGATACAGCAGGCGAAAACCTGAGGAAAATCATTCCAGGAAGTGCGATTTGTTTTTGATGTGGGTAGTTTTCAATTGAATGCTTATTGAGTTTCTAATGGGTTCGGACCCAGATTGCAGTTCCTATGGCTTCCACTAGATGTCAACAGTCTTTAGACATTGTTTCAGGCTTCTTTTCTGAAAAATTATGAAGAACGAGACCTTTCTGTCAGTGCTTAGGAAGCATGCAGTGCTGGTTTGCGAGCGTGACCGAGTGCGCACCCTTCGTTGTTTTTCCTTTCTATTGAATACGCTATTGTCCGGTTGAAATATGATCAATTATTAAGACAATAGACAAACTTTATCGGTACTATGAGGATGTCTTCAGACTAAGCTGTTTTGGCTCTGTGAGTGTTTTGTCCTCAGGTCGAACATGTCATGGAAAGTCAAGGAAAATGCAAGTTCAGAAAGACAGCGTAGCGAAGAAAGGTGAACATTAAAGCATCGCCCGAACAGGGACTTGAACCCTGGACCCTCAGATTAAAAGTCTGATGCTCTACCGACTGAGCTATCCGGGCTCTGATTTTGCTTATTTTCATACACCTAACCCTCCGGGCAGAGGCACGTTCTGACGAGGGGGCATTGTCAGATGGTACATTTCCCCAGAGAACCAGGTTTTCATTCCAAATGATACAGTCAACTAAATCTGAACTAGGCATCATGCAGGAAGCATGCAGTGCTGGTTTGCGAGCGTGACCGAGTGCGCACCCTTCGTTGTTTTTCCTTTCTATTGAATACGCTATTGTCCGGTTGAAATATTATCAATTATTAAGACAATAGACAACCTGAGGATTCATTTTGACATTGTTTGACATGTTTCTACAAACTTTATCGGTCAACTAAATCTGAACTAGGCATCCCCTCCAAAAAAACATTGTACAAGACCTTGTGGCTCAAAGGACTCCAGATCAGAAGGTTGAGTGTTCAAATCACGTCGTGGTCAGGGATTTTATGTGTGCAATCTCTGCCTTCTTTACACAGCGAAGTCAATGAATCATCACAAGAACCAATGTGGCTTTTCAGAAACCACCAAACCAATGCTGCTTAAGATTACAATTGTCTCTCACAGAAGCATGGCACACTGCAAATTCCTAAATAAGATAATGCTGTGTGATTTACAGACTTAAATCAGTCTTCGAACAGGGAGTTGAACTAGTTTTTGGCTTGGAGGCAGTATTTCGGCATATGGATGAGAAGCGTGCCCTGTTACTCAGGCCCAGAAGCTCGGATATGCATATAATTGGTAGATGTGGATATAAAACACTCTAGAGTTTCCAAAACTGTTAAAATCCTGTCTGTGAGTATAACAGAACTGATACAGCAGGCGAAAACCTGAGGAAAATCATTCCAGGAAGTGCGATTTGTTTTTGATGTGGGTAGTTTTCAATTGAATGCTTATTGAGTTTCTAATGGGTTCGGACCCAGATTGCAGTTCCTATGGCTTCCACTAGATGTCAACAGTCTTTAGACATTGTTTCAGGCTTCTTTTCTGAAAAATGATGAAGAACGAGACCTTTCTGTCAGTGCTTAGGAAGCATGCAGTGCTGGTTTGCGAGCGTGACCGAGTGCGCACCCTTCGTTGTTTTTCCTTTCTATTGAATACGCTATTGTCCGGTTGAAATATTATCAATTATTAAGACAATAGACAACCTGAGGATTCATTTTGACATTGTTTGACATGTTTCTACAAACTTTATCGGTACTATGAGGATGTCTTCAGACTAAGCTGTTTTGGCTCTGTGAGTGTTTTGTCCTCAGGTCGAACATGTCATGGAAAGTCAAGGAAAATGCAAGTTCAGAAAGACAGCGTAGTGAAGAAAGGTGAACATTAAAGCATTGCCCGAACAGGGACTTGAACCCTGGACCCTCAGATTAAAAGTCTGATGCTCTACCGACTGAGCTATCCGGGCTCTGATTTTGCTTATTTTCATACACCTAACCCTCCGGGCTCTGCTTTTGCTTATTTTCATACACCTAACCTGCCGGGCAGAGGCACGTTCTGACGAGGGGGCATTGTCAGATGGTACATTTCCCCAGAGAACCAGGTTTTCATTCCAAATGATACAGTCAACTAAATCTGAACTAGGCATCCCCTCCAAAAAAACATTGTACAAGACCTTGTGGCGCAAAGGTAGCGCGTCTGACACCAGATCAGAAGGTTGCGTGTTCAAATCATGTCGTGGTCAGGGATTTTATTTGAGCAATCTCTGCCTTCTTTACACAGCGAAGTCAATGAATCAGCACAAGAACCAATGTGGCTTTACAGAAACCACCAAACCAATGCTGCTTAAGATGACAATTGTCTCTCACAGAAGCATGGCACACTGCAAATTCCTAAATAAGATGATGCTGTGTGATTTACAGACTTAAATCAGTCTTCGAACAGGGAGTTGAACTAGTTTTTGGCTTGGAGGCAGTATTTCGGCATATGGATGAGAAGCGTGCCCTGTTACTCAGGCCCAGAAGCTCGGATATGCATATAATTGGTAGATGTGGATATAAAACACTCTAGAGTTTCCAAAACTGTTAAAATCCTGTCTGTGAGTATAACAGAACTGATACAGCAGGCGAAAACCTGAGGAAAATCATTCCAGGAAGTGCGATTTGTTTTTGATGTGGGTAGTTTTCAATTGAATGCTTATTGAGTTTCTAATGGGTTCGGACCCAGATTGCAGTTCCTATGGCTTCCACTAGATGTCAACAGTCTTTAGACATTGTTTCAGGCTTCTTTTCTGAAAAATTATGAAGAACGAGACCTTTCTGTCAGTGCTTAGGAAGCATGCAGTGCTGGTTTGCGAGCGTGACCGAGTGCGCACCCTTCGTTGTTTTTCCTTTCTATTGAATACGCTATTGTCCGGTTGAAATATTATCAATTATTAAGACAATAGACAACCTGAGGATTCATTTTGACATTGTTTGACATGTTTCTACAAACTTTATCGGTACTATGAGGATGTCTTCAGACTAAGCTGTTTTGGCTCTGTGAGTGTTTTGTCCTCAGGTCGAACATGTCATGGAAAGTCAAGGAAAATGCAAGTTCAGAAATACAGCGTAGTGAAGAAAGGTGAACATTAAAGGATCGCCCGAACAGGGACTTGAACCCTGGACCCTCAGATTAAAAGTCTGATGCTCTACCGACTGAGCTATCCAGGCTCTGCTTTTGCTTATTTTCATACACCTAACCCGCCGGGCAGAGGCACGTTCTGACGAGGGGGCATTGTCAGATGGTACATTTCCCCAGAGAACCAGGTTTTCATTCCAAATGATACAGTCAACTAAATCTGAACTAGGCATCCCCTCCAAAAAAACATTGTACAAGACCTTGTGGCGCAAAGGTAGCGCGTCTGACACCAGATCAGAAGGTTGCGTGTTCAAATCATGTCGTGGTCAGGGATTTTATTTGAGCAATCTCTGCCTTCTTTACACAGCGAAGTCAATGAATCAGCACAAGAACCAATGTGGCTTTACAGAAACCACCAAACCAATGCTGCTTAAGATGACAATTGTCTCTCACAGAAGCATGGCACACTGCAAATTCCTAAATAAGATGATGCTGTGTGATTTACAGACTTAAATCAGTCTTCGAACAGGGAGTTGAACTAGTTTTTGGCTTGGAGGCAGTATTTCGGCATATGGATGAGAAGCGTGCCCTGTTACTCAGGCCCAGAAGCTCGGATATGCATATAATTGGTAGATGTGGATATAAAACACTCTAGAGTTTCCAAAACTGTTAAAATCCTGTCTGTGAGTATAACAGAACTGATACAGCAGGCGAAAACCTGAGGAAAATCATTCCAGGAAGTGCGATTTGTTTTTGATGTGGGTAGTTTTCAATTGAATGCTTATTGAGTTTCTAATGGGTTCGGACCCAGATTGCAGTTCCTATGGCTTCCACTAGATGTCAACAGTCTTTAGACATTGTTTCAGGCTTCTTTTCTGAAAAATTATGAAGAACGAGACCTTTCTGTCAGTGCTTAGGAAGCATGCAGTGCTGGTTTGCGAGCGTGACCGAGTGCGCACCCTTCGTTGTTTTTCCTTTCTATTGAATACGCTATTGTCCGGTTGAAATATGATCAATTATTAAGACAATAGACAAACTTTATCGGTACTATGAGGATGTCTTCAGACTAAGCTGTTTTGGCTCTGTGAGTGTTTTGTCCTCAGGTCGAACATGTCATGGAAAGTCAAGGAAAATGCAAGTTCAGAAAGACAGCGTAGCGAAGAAAGGTGAACATTAAAGCATCGCCCGAACAGGGACTTGAACCCTGGACCCTCAGATTAAAAGTCTGATGCTCTACCGACTGAGCTATCCGGGCTCTGATTTTGCTTATTTTCATACACCTAACCCTCCGGGCAGAGGCACGTTCTGACGAGGGGGCATTGTCAGATGGTACATTTCCCCAGAGAACCAGGTTTTCATTCCAAATGATACAGTCAACTAAATCTGAACTAGGCATCATGCAGGAAGCATGCAGTGCTGGTTTGCGAGCGTGACCGAGTGCGCACCCTTCGTTGTTTTTCCTTTCTATTGAATACGCTATTGTCCGGTTGAAATATTATCAATTATTAAGACAATAGACAACCTGAGGATTCATTTTGACATTGTTTGACATGTTTCTACAAACTTTATCGGTCAACTAAATCTGAACTAGGCATCCCCTCCAAAAAAACATTGTACAAGACCTTGTGGCTCAAAGGACTCCAGATCAGAAGGTTGAGTGTTCAAATCACGTCGTGGTCAGGGATTTTATGTGTGCAATCTCTGCCTTCTTTACACAGCGAAGTCAATGAATCATCACAAGAACCAATGTGGCTTTTCAGAAACCACCAAACCAATGCTGCTTAAGATTACAATTGTCTCTCACAGAAGCATGGCACACTGCAAATTCCTAAATAAGATAATGCTGTGTGATTTACAGACTTAAATCAGTCTTCGAACAGGGAGTTGAACTAGTTTTTGGCTTGGAGGCAGTATTTCGGCATATGGATGAGAAGCGTGCCCTGTTACTCAGGCCCAGAAGCTCGGATATGCATATAATTGGTAGATGTGGATATAAAACACTCTAGAGTTTCCAAAACTGTTAAAATCCTGTCTGTGAGTATAACAGAACTGATACAGCAGGCGAAAACCTGAGGAAAATCATTCCAGGAAGTGCGATTTGTTTTTGATGTGGGTAGTTTTCAATTGAATGCTTATTGAGTTTCTAATGGGTTCGGACCCAGATTGCAGTTCCTATGGCTTCCACTAGATGTCAACAGTCTTTAGACATTGTTTCAGGCTTCTTTTCTGAAAAATGATGAAGAACGAGACCTTTCTGTCAGTGCTTAGGAAGCATGCAGTGCTGGTTTGCGAGCGTGACCGAGTGCGCACCCTTCGTTGTTTTTCCTTTCTATTGAATACGCTATTGTCCGGTTGAAATATTATCAATTATTAAGACAATAGACAACCTGAGGATTCATTTTGACATTGTTTGACATGTTTCTACAAACTTTATCGGTACTATGAGGATGTCTTCAGACTAAGCTGTTTTGGCTCTGTGAGTGTTTTGTCCTCAGGTCGAACATGTCATGGAAAGTCAAGGAAAATGCAAGTTCAGAAAGACAGCGTAGTGAAGAAAGGTGAACATTAAAGCATTGCCCGAACAGGGACTTGAACCCTGGACCCTCAGATTAAAAGTCTGATGCTCTACCGACTGAGCTATCCGGGCTCTGATTTTGCTTATTTTCATACACCTAACCCTCCGGGCTCTGCTTTTGCTTATTTTCATACACCTAACCTGCCGGGCAGAGGCTCGTTCTGACGAGGGGGCATTGTCAGATGGTACATTTCCCCAGAGAACCAGGTTTTCATTCCAAATGATACAGTCAACTAAATCTGAACTAGGCATCCCCTCCAAAAAAACATTGTACAAGACCTTGTGGCGCAAAGGTAGCGCGTCTGACACCAGATCAGAAGGTTGCGTGTTCAAATCATGTCGTGGTCAGGGATTTTATTTGAGCAATCTCTGCCTTCTTTACACAGCGAAGTCAATGAATCAGCACAAGAACCAATGTGGCTTTACAGAAACCACCAAACCAATGCTGCTTAAGATGACAATTGTCTCTCACAGAAGCATGGCACACTGCAAATTCCTAAATAAGATGATGCTGTGTGATTTACAGACTTAAATCAGTCTTCGAACAGGGAGTTGAACTAGTTTTTGGCTTGGAGGCAGTATTTCGGCATATGGATGAGAAGCGTGCCCTGTTACTCAGGCCCAGAAGCTCGGATATGCATATAATTGGTAGATGTGGATATAAAACACTCTAGAGTTTCCAAAACTGTTAAAATCCTGTCTGTGAGTATAACAGAACTGATACAGCAGGCGAAAACCTGAGGAAAATCATTCCAGGAAGTGCGATTTGTTTTTGATGTGGGTAGTTTTCAATTGAATGCTTATTGAGTTTCTAATGGGTTCGGACCCAGATTGCAGTTCCTATGGCTTCCACTAGATGTCAACAGTCTTTAGACATTGTTTCAGGCTTCTTTTCTGAAAAATTATGAAGAACGAGACCTTTCTGTCAGTGCTTAGGAAGCATGCAGTGCTGGTTTGCGAGCGTGACCGAGTGCGCACCCTTCGTTGTTTTTCCTTTCTATTGAATACGCTATTGTCCGGTTGAAATATTATCAATTATTAAGACAATAGACAACCTGAGGATTCATTTTGACATTGTTTGACATGTTTCTACAAACTTTATCGGTACTATGAGGATGTCTTCAGACTAAGCTGTTTTGGCTCTGTGAGTGTTTTGTCCTCAGGTCGAACATGTCATGGAAAGTCAAGGAAAATGCAAGTTCAGAAATACAGCGTAGTGAAGAAAGGTGAACATTAAAGGATCGCCCGAACAGGGACTTGAACCCTGGACCCTCAGATTAAAAGTCTGATGCTCTACCGACTGAGCTATCCGGGCTCTGCTTTTGCTTATTTTCATACACCTAACCCGCCGGGCAGAGGCACGTTCTGACGAGGGGGCATTGTCAGATGGTACATTTCCCCAGAGAACCAGGTTTTCATTCCAAATGATACAGTCAACTAAATCTGAACTAGGCATCCCCTCCAAAAAAACATTGTACAAGACCTTGTGGCGCAAAGGTAGCGCGTCTGACACCAGATCAGAAGGTTGCGTGTTCAAATCATGTCGTGGTCAGGGATTTTATTTGAGCAATCTCTGCCTTCTTTACACAGCGAAGTCAATGAATCAGCACAAGAACCAATGTGGCTTTACAGAAACCACCAAACCAATGCTGCTTAAGATGACAATTGTCTCTCACAGAAGCATGGCACACTGCAAATTCCTAAATAAGATGATGCTGTGTGATTTACAGACTTAAATCAGTCTTCGAACAGGGAGTTGAACTAGTTTTTGGCTTGGAGGCAGTATTTCGGCATATGGATGAGAAGCGTGCCCTGTTACTCAGGCCCAGAAGCTCGGATATGCATATAATTGGTAGATGTGGATATAAAACACTCTAGAGTTTCCAAAACTGTTAAAATCCTGTCTGTGAGTATAACAGAACTGATACAGCAGGCGAAAACCTGAGGAAAATCATTCCAGGAAGTGCGATTTGTTTTTGATGTGGGTAGTTTTCAATTGAATGCTTATTGAGTTTCTAATGGGTTCGGACCCAGATTGCAGTTCCTATGGCTTCCACTAGATGTCAACAGTCTTTAGACATTGTTTCAGGCTTCTTTTCTGAAAAATTATGAAGAACGAGACCTTTCTGTCAGTGCTTAGGAAGCATGCAGTGCTGGTTTGCGAGCGTGACCGAGTGCGCACCCTTCGTTGTTTTTCCTTTCTATTGAATACGCTATTGTCCGGTTGAAATATTATCAATTATTAAGACAATAGACAACCTGAGGATTCATTTTGACATTGTTTGACATGTTTCTACAAACTTTATCGGTACTATGAGGATGTCTTCAGACTAAGCTGTTTTGGCTCTGTGAGTGTTTTGTCCTCAGGTCGAACATGTCATGGAAAGTCAAGGAAAATGCAAGTTCAGAAATACAGCGTAGTGAAGAAAGGTGAACATTAAAGGATCGCCCGAACAGGGACTTGAACCCTGGACCCTCAGATTAAAAGTCTGATGCTCTACCGACTGAGCTATCCAGGCTCTGCTTTTGCTTATTTTCATACACCTAACCCGCCGGGCAGAGGCACGTTCTGACGAGGGGGCATTGTCAGATGGTACATTTCCCCAGAGAACCAGGTTTTCATTCCAAATGATACAGTCAACTAAATCTGAACTAGGCATCCCCTCCAAAAAAACATTGTACAAGACCTTGTGGCGCAAAGGTAGCGCGTCTGACACCATATCAGAAGGTTGCGTGTTCAAATCATGTCGTGGTCAGGGATTTTATTTGAGCAATCTCTGCCTTCTTTACACAGCGAAGTCAATGAATCAGCACAAGAACCAATGTGGCTTTACAGAAACCACCAAACCAATGCTGCTTAAGATGACAATTGTCTCTCACAGAAGCATGGCACACTGCAAATTCCTAAATAAGATGATGCTGTGTGATTTACAGACTTAAATCAGTCTTCGAACAGGGAGTTGAACTAGTTTTTGGCTTGGAGGCAGTATTTCGGCATATGGATGAGAAGCGTGCCCTGTTACTCAGGCCCAGAAGCTCGGATATGCATATAATTGGTAGATGTGGATATAAAACACTCTAGAGTTTCCAAAACTGTTAAAATCCTGTCTGTGAGTATAACAGAACTGATACAGCAGGCGAAAACCTGAGGAAAATCATTCCAGGAAGTGCGATTTGTTTTTGATGTGGGTAGTTTTCAATTGAATGCTTATTGAGTTTCTAATGGGTTCGGACCCAGATTGCAGTTCCTATGGCTTCCACTAGATGTCAACAGTCTTTAGACATTGTTTCAGGCTTCTTTTCTGAAAAATTATGAAGAACGAGACCTTTCTGTCAGTGCTTAGGAAGCATGCAGTGCTGGTTTGCGAGCGTGACCGAGTGCGCACCCTTCGTTGTTTTTCCTTTCTATTGAATACGCTATTGTCCGGTTGAAATATGATCAATTATTAAGACAATAGACAACCTGAGGATTCATTTTGACATTGTTTGACATGTTTCCACAAACTTTATCGGTACTATGTCTTCAGACTAAGCTGTTTTGGCTCTGTGAGTGCTTTGTCCTCAGGTCGAACATGTCATGGAAAATGCAAGTTCAGAAAGACAGCGTAGTGAAGAAAGGTGAACATTAAAGCAACACCCGAACAGGGACTTGAACCCTGGACCCTCAGATCAAAAGTCTGATGCTCTACCGACTGAGCTATCCGGGCTCTACTTTTGCTTGTTTTCATACACCTAACCTGCCGGGCAGTACTTTTGCTTATTTTCATACACCTAACCTGCCGGGCAGAGGCACGTTCTGACGAGGGGGCATTGTCAGATGGTACATTTCCCCAGAGAACCAGGTTTTCATTCCAAATGATACAGTCAACTAAATCTGAACTAGGCATCCCCTCCAAAAAAACATTGTACAAGACCTTGTGGCGCAAAGGTAGCGAGTCTGACTTCAGACCAGAAGGTTGCGTGTTCAAATCACGTCGTGGTCAGGGATTTTATGTGTGCAATCTCTGCCTTCTTTACACAGCGAAGTCAATGAATCAGCACAAGAACCAATGTGGCTTTACAGAAACCACCAAACCAATGCTGCTTAAGATGACAATTGTCTCTCACAGAAGCATGGCACACTACAAATTCCTAAATAAGATGATGCTGTGTGATTTACAGACTTAAATCAGTCTTCGAACAGGGAGTTGAACTAGTTTTTGGCTTGGAGGCAGTATTTCGGCATATGGATGAGAAGCGTGCCCTGTTACTCAGGCCCAGAAGCTCGGATATGCATATAATTGGTAGATGTGGATATAAAACACTCTAGAGTTTCCAAAACTGTTAAAATCCTGTCTGTGAGTATAACAGAACTGATACAGCAGGCGAAAACCTGAGGAAAATCATTCCAGGAAGTGCGATTTGTTTTTGATGTGGGTAGTTTTCAATTGAATGCTTATTGAGTTTCTAATGGGTTCGGACCCAGATTGCAGTTCCTATGGCTTCCACTAGATGTCAACAGTCTTTAGACATTGTTTCAGGCTTCTTTTCTGAAAAATTATGAAGAACGAGACCTTTCTGTCAGTGCTTAGGAAGCATGCAGTGCTGGTTTGCGAGCGTGACCGAGTGCGCACCCTTCGTTGTTTTTCCTTTCTATTGAATACGCTATTGTCCGGTTGAAATATTATCAATTATTAAGACAATAGACAACCTGAGGATTCATTTTGACATTGTTTGACATGTTTCTACAAACTTTATTGGTACTATGAGGATGTCTTCAGACTAAGCTGTTTTGGCTCTGTGAGTGTTTTGTCCTCAGGTCGAACATGTCATGGAAAGTCAAGGAAAATGCAAGTTCAGAAAGACAGCGTAGTGAAGAAAGGTGAACATTAAAGCATCGCCCGAACAGGGACTTGAACCCTGGACCCTCAGATCAAAAGCCTGATGCTCTACCGACTGAGCTATCCGGGATGTACTTTTGCTTCTTTTCATACACCTAACCTGCCGGGCAGAGGCACGTTCTGACGAGTGGGCATTGTTGGATGGTACATTTCCCCAGAGAACCAGGTCTTCATTCCAAATGATACAGTCAACGAAATATGAACTAGGCATCCCCTCCAAAAAACACATTGTACAAGATCTTGTGGCGCAAAGGTAGCGCGTCTCACTCCAGATCAGAAGGTTGTGTGTTCAAATCACGTCGTGGTCAGGGTTTTTATGTGCGCAATCTCTGCCTTCTTCACACAGCGAAGTCAATGAATCACCACAAGTACCAATGTGGCTTTACAGTACCAATCATGCACAAAAAGGTGAACATTAAAGCAACACCCGAACAGGGACTTGAACCCTGGACCCTCAGATCAAAAGTCTGATGCTCTACCGACTGAGCTATCCGGGCTCTACTTTTGCTTGTTTTCATACACCTAACCTGCCGGGCAGTACTTTTGCTTATTTTCATACACCTAACCTGCCGGGCAGAGGCACGTTCTGACGAGGGGGCATTGTCAGATGGTACATTTCCCCAGAGAACCAGGTTTTCATTCCAAATGATACAGTCAACTAAATCTGAACTAGGCATCCCCTCCAAAAAAACATTGTACAAGACCTTGTGGCGCAAAGGTAGCGAGTCTGACTTCAGACCAGAAGGTTGCGTGTTCAAATCACGTCGTGGTCAGGGATTTTATGTGTGCAATCTCTGCCTTCTTTACACAGCGAAGTCAATGAATCAGCACAAGAACCAATGTGGCTTTACAGAAACCACCAAACCAATGCTGCTTAAGATGACAATTGTCTCTCACAGAAGCATGGCACACTGCAAATTCCTAAATAAGATGATGCTGTGTGATTTACAGACTTAAATCAGTCTTCGAACAGGGAGTTGAACTAGTTTTTGGCTTGGAGGCAGTATTTCGGCATATGGATGAGAAGCGTGCCCTGTTACTCAGGCCCAGAAGCTCGGATATGCATATAATTGGTAGATGTGGATATAAAACACTCTAGAGTTTCCAAAACTGTTAAAATCCTGTCTGTGAGTATAACAGAACTGATACAGCAGGCGAAAACCTGAGGAAAATCATTCCAGGAAGTGCGATTTGTTTTTGATGTGGGTAGTTTTCAATTGAATGCTTATTGAGTTTCTAATGGGTTCGGACCCAGATTGCAGTTCCTATGGCTTCCACTAGATGTCAACAGTCTTTAGACATTGTTTCAGGCTTCTTTTCTGAAAAATTATGAAGAACGAGACCTTTCTGTCAGTGCTTAGGAAGCATGCAGTGCTGGTTTGCGAGCGTGACCGAGTGCGCACCCTTCGTTGTTTTTCCTTTCTATTGAATACGCTATTGTCCGGTTGAAATATTATCAATTATTAAGACAATAGACAACCTGAGGATTCATTTTGACATTGTTTGACATGTTTCTACAAACTTTATTGGTACTATGAGGATGTCTTCAGACTAAGCTGTTTTGGCTCTGTGAGTGTTTTGTCCTCAGGTCGAACATGTCATGGAAAGTCAAGGAAAATGCAAGTTCAGAAAGACAGCGTAGTGAAGAAAGGTGAACATTAAAGCATCGCCCGAACAGGGACTTGAACCCTGGACCCTCAGATCAAAAGCCTGATGCTCTACCGACTGAGCTATCCGGGATGTACTTTTGCTTCTTTTCATACACCTAACCTGCCGGGCAGAGGCACGTTCTGACGAGTGGGCATTGTTGGATGGTACATTTCCCCAGAGAACCAGGTCTTCATTCCAAATGATACAGTCAACGAAATATGAACTAGGCATCCCCTCCAAAAAACACATTGTACAAGATCTTGTGGCGCAAAGGTAGCGCGTCTCACTCCAGATCAGAAGGTTGTGTGTTCAAATCACGTCGTGGTCAGGGTTTTTATGTGCGCAATCTCTGCCTTCTTCACACAGCGAAGTCAATGAATCACCACAAGTACCAATGTGGCTTTACAGTACCAATCATGCACAAAAACGACCAACCCAATGCTCCTTAAGATGACAATTGTCTCTCACAAAAGCCTGGCACATTGCAAATTCCTAAATCAGATGATGCTGTGTGATTGACAGACTTAAATCAGTCTTCGAACAGGGTGTTGAACTTCTTATGGCTTGGAGGCCGTATTTCGACGTCTGGATGAGCAGCGTGCCCAAAGTAAACTACCTATTACTCAGGCCCAGAAGCTAGGATATGTAGATTTGGATAGAAAACACTCTAACTTCACCCGCATTTCTAATGTCCCCTTATGCTCAGAAAGAAAATGTGACATATAGATCACTAAGGGACATCCTACACAATAAATATTTTCCTAGGTACTTTTGAGTAAAACAAATGCAATGTTGTTTGTAGACACACCAGGGCTCTCAAAGGAACATTCCTAAATGTTCTTTGAATATCCCAAAAGTGATCTGACATTCACTGGACTAATTGGGAATGTTATGTAGAATATTGACAAAGTGACCTGACAATCAGTACATTTCAGGAACCTTCTGTGAACGATACAAATACTATTAAAATGTCACCAAAGTGTCCTGACATTCAGAACCTTCAAAGTACATACTGAAAATGTAACTGACACTCATATGTAGTCAGAAATACAGCGTTACAAGTACACCACCACTTGACTAACTGACAATGATCCATAATGTCTATTTATAACTGTCATTGTAATGTCAAATAACTATGCACGGCTCTTAAGCAAACATTCTGAAATTAGAGTTATATGAAAACATTATTTTTAGGTCAACCTACAAACGTTACTAAATGTCAAAGTACATTGAGAGCCCCACAAAATGCAGTTTCTGGTAACCACTGGGAACGTAACTTTCGTCAGTGGGTACCTACAGTACCAATAAGGCATGTAACAGTGTGCACGTTCAGGGAGTATTCAAGGACATGTCTTATGACGTTATTAAACAACAATATTCAGCTATTCAGGGTCCCCCAAATGTCAACGTCCTGAAGAGACTTGGGACGTAACTTTTGTCAACTGATACCACAGGTACATCTAGGAGATGTTTCATGTATACATTATTTTTACGTCAACCGCATAACGTTGCTAAACGTCAGAAAGTACATTGAGAGCCCCACAAAATGCAGTTTCTGCTATCCACTGGGAACGTAACTTTCATCGGTGGGTTCCTGCAGTAGCAATGAGGTGCGTAACGGTGTGCAGGTTCAGGGAAGATTCAAGGGCATCTCTTGTAACCTTACTAAATAGCGTCATTTAGCTATTTAAGTTCCATGAAAAGACTTGGGATGTAACTTTTGTCAGCTGACTCCACAGCTACGTACAAAGCACATTTCGCACTAACGCTATCATGACTTATGTGGGGACTAAAATAACTTTGTGGTCACGTCCTCAAACATAATTGTCTTAGCAGGGTGACTACGATATCCCAAAATTGACCTGACATTTAGAGATCTGAAATTCACAACATCTACTAGACTCATTGGGAACGTTATGTAAAATATTGCCAAAGTGACCAGACATTCAGTACATTTCAGGAACCTTCTGTGAACGTTACAAATACTACTACAATGTCACCAAAGTGTCCTGACATTCAGTACTTATTTTGAACTTAACAAATGTTCCTACACACTTAGAAAAACAACGTTACAAGTGTACCACCACTTGACTGACAGACGACATTCTAAAATGTATTTCTATCATTCGATTGTAACGTTACATGAAGACAAACCATAGCTCTAAATATAATGAAATGTTCCTAGGATTTCTCCAAAATAACATGATATTCAGAACCTTTCATGGACTACCAAGGAATGTTTTTAATGTTCCCATGATGTCTGTAAAGCGACCCGATGTTTACAACCTCTATAATACTTTTTGGAAACATTATGAATGTGCCTATAATGTTCCAAACGGGCTATGACAGTCAGTACCTTTAGAAGACTTAAGGGGAACGTTACAAATGTCTCAGATATGTTCTTTGTTATTACATATAAGACTTACACATGGAGAGGAACCTAAAGGCACATACAGTACCAACCAATATTACTCACCCGACTGACAGGGTAAGTGTGGACCAGTGCTGCCTTGGCTGCAGTCTTCTGGTTGCTCCCTTCTTAGCACCCACCGCCTTGGTATCAGTCAACAAGCAGACAGATAGGGCTGCCATGCTTCTAGCTTACAAGCATTTAGCTACACCAGCAATAACATCTGCTAAACACATATATATGACAAATACAATTTGATTTGAGCTGTTTGGTTTTCCTGAAAACAGGTATGCACACACACAACACACTGTGACTTCAGTCTGTTTTCCTATGACCCTGTGATGCAGCCCACTGGACAGGCCAAGCAAGGTCTTTCTCTTCTTTGTGGCAGGGGTGTGTACATGTATGTGGTCAGCCATTGGGTCCTACAGACAAGCCATAGACTGGCACTGCCCCTTCATGTCTTAGGAAGGGTGGGGATAGGGAGGTCACTTCAGATAATCCTTGTCCATCCTTTAGTCTGTTTTTACCCCCTCCATCCTCCTTCCCCCTATCCAGAAGGGAGGGCGTTTGAGTAATATGGCCCCTACAGGGGCACCCTGGGGTGGCGTTGTGCTCCTCAGTTCGAGCCACTGCTGTTGTATGCGCTAGGGGTGGAGGGCGTGGAGCCCGATGCCAACGGCAAAGGTCCGGTGGCCAGGGCCTTGCAGAAGGGGGCATGAGGAAGGGGTCTTGGGCCAGCTGCAGCACGTCGATGCGCTCCTCCTAGCGGGAGGCCAGGTAGCGGTGGATGAAGGCCTGATGGAGAGAGATAAAGGCACCGAAGTGAGATGTTTATTTGTTTTTTAGGGGGTAGATCATCTTTAATATTGCATATAGATTGTGGCTTCCATCACTGTAATTGTCTGCATCATTTCCAATCCCCCAATAGATAGATAGATAGATACACACACAGTACCAGTTAAAAATTTGGACACTACTCATTCAAGAGCTTTTCTTTATTTTTACAATTTTCTACATTGTAGAATAATAGTCTAGACATCAAAAGTATGAAATAACACATTTGAAATGATGTAGTAACACAAAAAGTGTTAAACAAATCAAAACAAATGTTAGATTCTTCAAAGCAGTCACCCTTTGCACACAGCTTTGCACACTCTTGACATTCATTTAACCAGCTTCATGAGGTATTCACCTGGAATGCATTTAATTAACAGGTTGTTAATAGTTCATTTGTGGAACTTCTTTCCTTCTTAATACGTTTGAGCCAATCAGTTGTGTTGTGACAAGGTAGGGGTGGTATACAGAAGATAGCCCTATTTGGTAAAAGACCAAGTGGGGTGGCAGGATGCCTAGTGGGTAGAGCATTGAGCTAGTAACAGAAAGGTTGCTGGCTCAAAGCCTTGAGCTGACGATAAATATTTCTTGTTTGGCTGCTGAATAAGGCAATTAACTCACTGTTCCCCGGTAGGCTGTCATTGTAAATAACAATTTGTCCTTAACTGACTTTCCTTGTTAAATAAAGGTTTTTAAAAACAATTATGGCAAGAACAGTTCAATTAAGGAAAGAGAAACAACAGTCCATCATTACTTTCAGACACTAAAGTCAGTCAGTACAGAACATTCAAAGTTTCTTGAAGTGCAGTCGCAAAACCCATCAAGTGCTTTGAGGAAACTGGCTCTTATGAGGATCCCCACAGGAAAGGAAGAGTTACTGCTGCTGCACAGGATAAGTTCATTAGAGTAAACTGCACCTCATATTGCAGCCCAAATAAATGCTTCACAGAGTTCAAGTAACAGACACGTCTTAACATCAACTGTTCAGAGGAGACTGCGTGAATCAGGCCTTCATGGTCGAATTGCTGCAAAGAAACCACTACTAAAGGACACCAATAAGAAGAGATTTGCTTGGGCCAAGAAACACGAGCAATGGAAATTAGTCCTTTGGTCTGATGAGTCCAAATTTGAGATTTGGTTCCAACTGCCGTGTCTTTGAGAGACGCGGAGTAGGTGAACGAATGATCTCCGCATGTGTGGTTCCCACCGTGAAGCATGGATGAAGAGGTGTGATGGTTGTTACCAACAAGTGAGGTCTCGAACTAAAAGGTACAGTACATGAACACACTTACCGCTGGCTACTATATGGAGACAAACAACAAATATTTTTAATGAGCTTTTATTTTCCAATGCTCATTAGACTGGCCCAAGCCAACCCCAGTGAATAGGCCATGTTGTATATGGTACATTCCACTCTCTCTTTCTTCTTGTGTGTGTAGGAGCTACCACTGTACTGTATAAGGGGCTTGCGCGTCTTCTGGGACAACAAGTTTGATCATGCCATGGTGGCCTTCATGCCATGGTGGCCTTCCTGGACTGTAACTGAATTATAATTGTAATCATCTATGGATTATTCCGAGACACCAAGGATTAAGCTGTCAAAAGCTGACCAACTTCAGTTATTTGTGTAAATAAGTTATACAACTAAATTAATTAGTTTCTTTCTTAATTTATCCAATTCATTTAAAAAAAATCCCTCCTTTTCATATTCAGTTTTGACAAATACTTTCCCTTGTTTCTTAATATTTCATTTATTCTACTTTCCTGCACTTGTAACACATCTGACAGAATGACATAGATGAGTGTTTGGATTTTATTTTATTGAGGTGTTTTATACAGGTGTTTCTGTAGATTAGAGGAACTGCTGAACACTGTTGGTTTAGATGTTTCTGGATAAAATTCTGCCTCCTAGTAGTACTGCCTCTTATTGGAAACCTCACAGATTCCAAGGTAGAAGTCCTAATTTGGGCAGCAGGTGGTTTAGCAGTCAGTATATGTCTGTCTGTTCAATCCAAAATCCAAAAGAGAGACAGACTCAGGTCCCTTGGTGCATCACACCACGGATCGCTTCACGTAGCCAGCCAGTACAGTGCCTTGGAGCCGGTGCTTGGTAGAGTCATAAACCCCCCGTCTAGAGCAATTGGAGGAGAGCTTGGCACAGATCTCGCTGTGTTTCTCCAGGCGACTAGGATCAAAGCACCGGCCACAGTGCTCACACTGCTTCAGCTTGGAGTTGGCTGCACTCATCCCAAATCGACGTTTCAACACCACCTGAAAGAATGGATGTTATCAGATGGGCCAAATAAGGGGCAGCTGGGCAACAAAGACAAGATATACAATATGTACAAACCAGATGAGGCTGGTGGGAGGAGCTCATTGTAATGGGCTCATTGTAATGGCTTGAATGGAATAAAGGGAACATTATCACACACGTCAATTATATGGAAACCACATGTTTGACTCCGATCCATTAATTCCATTCCAGCCATTACAACGATCCTATCCTCCTAGAACTCCTCCCATCAGCCTCCTCTGATACAAACACACTTGATCCCCGACACTACACTAGATCAACAGTTAGCATGGCTTTGGAATGTCAGGCTACTTTACCTGTCTGTCCTCCTTTTTCTCTTCCATGTTCAAACCCTTCTTGACTTCCTTTGGCTTGCTCACAGTGTATCTCTTGGCTGTCTGCTTTGGCTTACTAGCCACACTGCTTTCTTCTCCATTTCTCCTCACCTCTTTACTCCTTTCTTCCTCTTCTTCGTTATCTCTTATCATCTCCCATAGGTCAGAATCCACCTTCATCAGGCAGATCTCCTGGATGAACTTCTCCACCTTTTTTCTCAACCGTTCTTTTGCGTTTTTCTCCTCCAAAGCCTGAGCATCCATCTTGGCCCCACTCTTCATCAGTTTCAATTCTTGGGTGACACTGATCAGCTTGGCCTTCATATATGCCATCACCTGCTCAGCCTCTGAGTTAAATACTTCCCATACCATCTCATCGGGGCATGGCGGTAGATCCTGTACAGTTAGGGTCTGAGTCTTGAACTGAACAAGTTTCTTCACAACCTGCCTTCTGTACTTTGTAGCAGCAGGACGAGGGTTGCCCTCTGGTCTGACTGGCTGGAATGGCTTCTTCTTGGCATCATTGTTTGACACAGTGACTCTGGCTCTAATGGGAGGCAGTGGCATCTTGGTGACCATATTGGCTCCATGGACTGCCTTCAATGGCTTGGCGCTATGGAGGTAGATGTCTTTCACCACGCAGGTTTGATCCCTCTTGGTCCGGATGGGTTGCAGTGGCTTCCGGATGGGAGGAACAGTAGCCTTCCCTGACTGCTGAGATGTTGGAGCTACATGCAGTCCTTGACTCTTCCCATTGCAGGTGGACCTCTTATTCTGCAGTACTGGGATTCTGGAGGGAGGATGTGGTTTCTTTTCCACAGCCTTCAAACTGGCAAGTCGCTGCAGAGCACCCTTTCTTTCTTCAGTCAACTCCAGTACTGGGATTCTGGAGGTGTTAAAACTGTTTTGTTTGAGCGCTGGAAGCTTCTCAGTGGCCTTGGCTTGAGATGGCAGGGCAGGCTGAACAGAGTTGCTACTGGCAGCTCCAAGGTTCCCTGTTAAAGCATTATCTTCCTGTAGCGGCTGCAAGAATCTCCTCATCATTAAGGAGATTGACAGTTCTATTTTTCTAACCTTGTTCTGCAACTAAATTTTCGTCTAGTAGCACTTTCTGTATTTTATGGTGGTCTACTTTGTTAACTATGTCTCAGGAGGAATTTGCTAGATTGTCTTGGAAACTAGTGTTCTATTTTCAGCAATCAGACGCCAGACTGTTCAAACAGAACATTTAGAATTTATTGATCAGTTGTGACATCATAATTGGTTCACACATAATGAGACTTCTAGAATCTCACACACTTATGTGGATGTGATGTCATAATAGACCATAATATACTGCCCAAAATGGTGAATGTGACATACCTGTGTTGAACTGCTTGCCCTCATCTCATATTTAACCATGCCACTTTTCTTTGAGGTGAAACATATTACTGAACTCTCTGAATTGTCAATTTAAAGGCATTTTGCCTATTAATTCATGACTAAATTTAGCTAACATGGTTCATTCAGAGATTCTTACCTTTGCCTCGGCAGTCTCGTCCAGATCATCATGGCGTTTGTAGTTCTTTACGATAGCCACATTAATAGCTTATTTGCATTTTATTTTGGGGGGCTAAATACAGGCAAATATATTGATAAGTCACCTTGTCCTACAGATATTTACACAGTTATTGAAAAGGCACACAAGGGTAAGCCTACATGAAACACATCCCTTATTTTAGGTGTTTCTGAAATTCCCTATGGGGAAAAATGAATGGCGGAAATACGGTTGGAACCATTTCCTTGTTTGACCGCTATGTTTTATGGTTATTATGACTCATACTGTGGTACTCTATTGTACTTACACAAATAACTGGAGTTGGTCAGCTTTTGACAGCTTAATCCTTTGTCTCTGCATGATAATTTGCCTCCAACTAGTCACTAGCATGAGAAATCTGCAGATTATTTTGTCTTTGCGTACTGGCCTTAGATTTGTTTTTAAATGTGGGTGTTAGCAGCTGTAGATGTTGCACCAGTTTCTTTCATAGCCCTCAAGAAATAAACACTTGGGGGTTTGAGTTTTAACGCACCTTTTTCTGTTATGGGTCAGGATGGATGTCGAGAAGGGCAAGATTGAGGACACGGGAGGCAGCGGCGGCTCCTACTCCATCAAGACCCAGTTCAACTCGGAGGAGCAGTGGACCAAGGCGCCGATAGAGGAGGAAGATGAGGAATCACCCTGGGTGTGCCCCTTGACCCTTCTAAAACCACCATGTTGTCACAATGTGTGACTCTCTAAAGTTCTTCTTCTACAATGCTCTCCTTGCTTCCCTATGATGTTTTGAGAGGGTGGGGAGAAGACTGGAGGAAGGACTTTTGAGATTCACCACTGGTGTGAGTTCCAATCCAATAAGTCTTGTTTCCTTGTTCGATTTCCATATTGACCATTTGAAAGATAAAAACTGTTAAATTGCACACATTCAAATCCATCTAGAGTCGTAGGTGTTATGAAGGGAGCTATCTGAGACTTTTGGAACACATTCCAGGATTGAGTCCTAATAGTAGCTAAGTGGCTTCTGATTGTGTCTTTTCCTTCATATGCATATATCTTATTATACTGGATAAGTGAAAGCTGTTGTTTCCAACTGACCTGTTCAATTCTTATAGATCAGTACACATGAAGGGAAGGAGAGAAGGACACATTGAACTACTGAGATGCAGCACTGGAATGGGTTCTTATGTATCACGTGCTTCTTACTGTGCTCCAGAAGCAAAACTGGAGAGTCATGTATCTGGTTTTGTGCCTATTTTTCTTCAATTGGTTTGTGTCTTTCTGGTTCAACTCCACTAGCCCCAGAAAAATGTACATTTATTATGTTTTAATAGTTTTTCTCTTACTGTACTGACAAGGTAAAGATGGTTTAATTTCACCATGCGTTGGAACAGCATTGGAACGTTTGCACCAAGTGTCTACCGAAAGTCGGGATTGTGCTGTGCTTTTGTTGATTGGCAAATTCAACAAGGCAATCCTTTTACTACAAGTGACTTCTTGGTGTAGATTTAAATGTAGACAAGGAGGCTTGTGGCAGTATTTAATACCCATATCACTATATGATTTGGTTTTTCAGGTCCATTACACATATGAAAATGCCAATAATGGACTCACAGAGTACTTATGTAAAATTATGTAAAATAATATTTCTGATTCTAACATTTGTATAAAAAAAGGTAATCAAAATGTAGAGGCAGATTGATTAATTGATTACGTAAGTATTCAACCTCCTGAGTCAATACATGTTAAAATCACCTTTGGCAGAGATTACAGCTGAAAGTCTTTCTGGCTAAGTCTCTAAATGCTTTGCACACCAGGATTTCATGTTAGTCTTCAAGCTCTGTCAAGTTGGTTGTTGATCATTGCTACAAAGCCACTTATGTCTTGCCATAGAATTTCAAGCCAATTTAAAACTTCTTGGGGATAGGGGGCAGCATTCGGAATTTTGGATGAAAAGCGTGCCCAAAGTAAACTGCCTGCTACTCAGGCCCAGAAGCTAGGATATGCATATAATTGGTAGATTTGGATAGAAAACACTCTAAAGTTGCCAAAACTGTTAAAATAATATCTGTGAGTATAACAGAACTGAAATGGCAGGCGAAAATCTGAGGAAATACCGTCCGGTAAGTGCTACTATTTTGAAATGGGTGTTTTTCCATTGAAAGCCTATCCACCATTTAAAGGGATATGACCCAGATTCCATTCCCTATGGCTTCCACTAGCTGTGAACAGTCTTTAGACATTGTTTCAGGCCTTTATTCTGAAAAATGAGGGAGAATGAGCAGTTTCGATGAGAGGCCACGAGGTCCTGTACAATGAGATTTTTGGAGGGGATGCCTAGTTCAGATTTTGTTCACTGTATCATTTGGAATGAAGACCTGGTTCTCTGGGGAAATGTACCATCTGACAATGCCCCCTCGTCAGCACATCCTGTCGCCTGTTCATCCTACCTCCTAGTTCCTGGCTACTTACATCTTCCCTCTTTTTTTACTTCCTTTTTCTTTTCTCTTTCTGCTCTCTTCCTCGCTTCGGCTAACCATACCCTCGCTTTGTCTAGCCTCTCTGCCTGCTGCTTATCTGTCTTGTCTGCACATGTCTTACGCATTCGCCTTATCATCAGTTCCAACTTTTCTACGTCCAAACTCCCTTCAAATTCCGGAACCTCCATTGAGGATTTACTACTCATGTTTAGTAGAACCTTGTGGTGTCTATGATTATTCTCTAGGTGTCTCTATTTCTATGATCGGTGTGTGCTTTTTACCATTGTCCAAGGAGCTCCTGAACCTATGTTGAGAAATACAACTTTAATCTTTCCTAGAATTTTACAAAAATTAATTGTGTATCTTGATACATTATTCAGATCATACACTTTATACAACTACAAGTTCTCCTTATGACTTTTGACTGATAAATATATCTATCTTCTTCTTCTATGTGTGTGTAAAACTCTGATCTCTTATTTCACTACTCCCTGTGTGTGCTCTCACCACTCAATGTGTATTTTGCTATCTCTTAACCTCTATGTTTTTTTTCCTTTCTTGAAACTTTATCTATAGAGGTGTCGATCGGACATTAGGCCTCACCCGTATACAACTATAAGCTATTTTCCAGGGGTCGTAAATTCCTAGTCAGCAACCTATTTTTCTGTTGTTGCTTGTTCTTTTGACGTTAATATCTCGTATCTCACTCCGTTATATTAGGTTTCTCTTCTCTCTTCTTTAGTTTATACAGGTAGTGCAGTGTCCACAGATAGTCTTGGTGTCGCTAGTACCTCGCGTCATTTACGGACCTTCTAATACAGTGGGGCAAAAAAGTATTTAGTCAGCCACCTATTGTGCAAGTTCTCCCACTTAAAAAGACGAGAGAGGCCTGTAATTTTCATCATAGGTACACTTCAACTATGACAGACAAAATGAGCATTTTTTTCCAGAAAATCACATTGTAGGATTTTTAATGAATTTATTTGCAAATTATGGTGGACTTACACACATGTATTATAATAATCTATTGATTCAAATTCATTTCATACAATCACATGGTATCAGACCTATGGTTTCAGGACTGTAACATTCTAATAATTTATTAAAACACATTTCCTTATCAGCTATTCATCATAAACATTCTTGCTGATGACAGGCATACCTATAACATGATGCATCCACCACCATGCTTGAAAATATGGAGTGGTACCCAGTTATTTGTTGGATTTGCTCCAAACATAATGCTTTTTGTATTCAGGACATAAAGTATATTTCTTTGCCACATTTTTTTTGCAGTATTACTTTAGTGCTTATTGCAAACAGGATGCATGTTTTGGAATATTTTTCACTCTGTCATCTAGATTAGTTTTGTGGAGTGACTACAGTGTAGTTGATCCATCCTCAGTTTTCTATCACAGCCATTCAACTGTTTTAAAGTCACCATTGGCCTCTGTGAAATCCTTGAGCGGTTTCCTTCCTCTCCAGCAAATGAGTTAGGAAAGACGCCTGTATCTTTGTAGTGACTGGGTATATTGATACACCATTGTTACATTCCCCAGTGTCTGTGTTGTGGGTTTGTATGTGTGTATTTCAGGAAATGGCTTCCTGGATTCCCATAAGCAGCTGAGTGGGAGTGTTTTAGGCAAGAGGCCTGTGGGCATACATATACCCGTACTGTCTATGCACACTAGGTAAGACCTGGGCAGACCACCCCGTATTTTGGTTAGTGCGCCAGTTGGTGCTAGTTAGGTAAGTTGTGGGTAGGTAGGACAGGGAGCTCTAACTTTTTACTGTTTGAAATTCACTGCTCAACTGAGGGACCTTACAATTATCTGCATGTTTGGGGTACAGGGATGAGGTAATAATTCAAAACCCTCCTGTTGTGTTCCGGTCGAGTTGAACCGATTTACAAGTTCTCTCTGAAAATGTAGTTCTTTTAATCTGATTGTCGTAAGATCCATGACTTTGTCCACACAGGGCATCTGAACACACAAAATACATTTAGATTTTTTATACATTTTGGGTGTTTAATCTAACTTCTGTGGTGTTTCCGGGTCAAAAATGACCAGTCATTAGAAATGTGTGGGTGAGACTACAATTAGTGTAGAAAATTGAGTTAAGGCACATGCCAATTCATCAGATGGACACACTCCCTCTCCCAGACCTCCACCTGGATGTGTGTTTGAGCGCACACACACACCTCACTCCCCTTCTTCGCTTCCATGGCAACCCGACAGGGACCTTTCCCCCAGGGGAACTAGACCTGTTGGCATTCTCACAAACAATTTCAACATTGTTTCAATAATATACAGTACTTTTCTCACAGCTCTGGTATATAAAGCTTTTTTGAGGCCTTGTTCACAATTCATTCTGTGGCAGCACAATGACAATGATGTACTGTATGTGAGGCTCTTGATCATGACAATGGGGAGGAGAGAGTCCAGGAAACTGACAGTGAGAGTCTGATAAATAGCACAATATGTTTCATCAGAGTATTTGTTAGTCAAAATAATCCATATATTGTGCTGTTTTTTTACTCAAAGATGATTTGTAAGAGTTCAGGTCAATGAGGCCTCCAGGCCATAAATAGCAAATAGAAGTTTAAATCTTGTAATATTCACAAGAACTTAAGTTGATAAGATCTAACAGGTGATATGTATTTATAATCAGCTATAATAGGGAGGTCATTTTGGACCGGGAACACAGAATTAATTTACATGAAATGAACACAACAGGAGGGTTAAACACGTACTGCAGAGTTCATGCAATTTGTTACTTACAGTGCCTTGCGAAAGTATTCGGCCCCCTTGAACTTTGCGACCTTTTGCCACATTTCAGGCTTCAAACATATAGATATAAAACTGTATTTTTTGTGAAGAATCAACAACAAGTGGGACACAATCATGAAGTGGAACGACATTTATTGGATATTTCAAACATTTTTAACAAATCAAAAACTGAAAAATTGGGCGTGCAAAATCATTCAGCCCACTTAAGTTAATACGTTAATACTTTGTAGCGCCACCTTTTGCTGCGATTACAGCTGTAAGTCGCTTGGGGTATGTCTCTATCAGTTTTGCACATTGAGAGACTGACATTTTTTTCCCATTCCTCCTTGCAAAACAGCTTGAGCTCAGTGAGGTTGGATGGAGAGCATTTGTGAACAGCAGTTTAGTTCTTTCCACAGATTCTCGATTGGATTCAGGTCTGGACTTTGACTTGGCCATTCTAACACCTGGATATGTTTATTTTTGAACCATTCCATTGTAGATTTTGCTTTATGTTTTGGATCATTGTCTTGTTGGAAGACAAATCTCCGTCCCAGTCTCAGGTCTTTTGCAGACTCCATCAGGTTTTCTTCCAGAATGGTCCTGTATTTGGCTCCATCCATCTTCCCATCAATTTTAACCATCTTCCCTGTCCCTGCTGAAGAAAAGCAGGCCCAAACCATGATGCTGCCACCACAATGTTTGACAGTGGGGATGGTGTGTTCGGCTGTGTTGCTTTTACGCCAAACATAACGTTTTGCATTGTTGCCAAAAAGTTCAATTTTGGTTTCATCTGACCAGAGCACCTTCTTCCACATGTTTGGTGTGTCTCCCAGGTGGCTTGTGGCAAACTTTAAACAACACTTTTTATGGATATCTTTAAGAAATGGCTTTCTTCTTGCCACTCTTCCATAAAGGCCAGATTGGTGCAATATACGACTGATTGTTGTCCTATGGACAGAGTCTCCCACCTCAGCTGTAGATCTCTGCAGTTCATCCAGAGTGATCATGGGCCTCTTGGCTGCATCTCTGATCAGTCTTCTCCTTGTATGAGCTGAAAGTTTAGAGGGACGGCCAGGTCTTGGTAGATTTGCAGTGGTCTGATACTCCTTCCATTTCAATATTATCGCTTGCACAGTGCTCCTTGGGATGTTTAAAGCTTGGGAAATCTTTTTGTATCCAAATCCGGCTTTAAACTTCTTCACAACAGTATCTCGGACCTGCCTGGTGTGTTCCTTGTTCTTCATGATGCTCTCTGCGCTTTTAACGGACCTCTGAGACTATCACAGTGCAGGTGCATTTATACGGAGACTTGATTACACACAGGTGGATTGTATTTATCATCATTAGTCATTTAGGTCGACATTGGATCATTCAGAGATCCTCACTGAACTTCTGGAGAGAGTTTGCTGCACTGAAAGTAAAGGGGCTGAATAATTTTGCATGCCCAATTTTTCAGTTTTTGATTTGTTAAAAAAGTTTTAAATATCCAATAAATGTCGTTCCACTTCATGATTGTGTCCCACTTGTTGTTGATTCTTCACAAAAAAATACAGTTTTATATCTTTATGTTTGAAGCCTGAAATGTGGCAAAAGGTCGCAAAGTTCAAGGGGGCCGAATACTTTCGCAATGTACTGTAAGCACGTTCACTCCTGAACTTCATGCTTGCCATAAAAGGGATTGAATACTTAGACGCAAGACTTCATTTGTAAAAATCTCTAGAAACATTATTCCACTTTCACATTATGGGGGATTGTGTGTAGGCCATTCAATTTAATCCATACAACAAAATGTGGAAAAAGTCAAGTGGCGTGAATACTTTCTGAAGGCACTTTGAGATTGGCTCTTCAGGCAGTCGTTGGGTTGCTAGCCTTGTAAGTAGCACGTAGCTAGCTCTGTATGGCTGTGTATATTTGAGTATTACCAGTTAGGCTATTCTACTCTTCTCTGGTAAACAACACACCTATGCTCAAGCTGAAATCATGTTTCACAATATACTAAAATAACTTTGCTATTATTTAAGTCATGTTGGAATTTAGATTGTTATACTGCACAATTTACAATGAATGAGAATTCTCTTTGAAGTAACTACTTGCTAACAAACCACAAAGTCATACCAAAAGTTGGTGTAATGGTTTATATGCATTTCTATTAAGTCTCTCCCTCTCCATTTTGAAGAAAAGCCTAATGAAAAAAATAGACAAGTAAATTCCCAATCTAATATCCAAGAAAATATATTTAAATCTGATCAAATCAGTCAAAAGTGACAATCCTAGTGAAAATGACCGCTTTCTTTAACTTTTCAGTGTAAACCTAACAGAGTTGTATCAGCCAGGCATGCTTTCAACTTAGGTCATCAGAAATAGAAACTCCCCCATCATTTGAGTCCTTCAAAAAAGTTCATGGCTCACCATTGGGGGGGGGGGTGTAATGGATTATATTATTGGGAAATAGAGTTCAACTTACAATAAAACAAAAGCAAAAAAAAATGTAAAAGCTCTCTCAAAACAAATGGAATGGATATGTAGGAAAATGGTGCCGACAGATAGGGCTGCCATGCTTCTAGCTTACAAGAATTTCACTACACCCGCAATAACATCTGCTAAACATGTGTATGTGACAAATACAAATTGATTTGAGCTGTTTTGTTTTCCCAAAAACATGTACGCACACAACACACACTAACTTCAGTCCATTTTCCTATAGCCCTCTGAAGCAGCCCACTGGTCAGAGCAAGGTCTTTCTCTTCTTTGTGGCAGGTGTGTGTGTGTGTACATGGACAGCCACTGGGTCCTACAGAGAAGCCATAGACTGGCACTGCCCCTTCATGTCTTAGGAGGGGTGGGGATAGGGAGGTCACTTCAGATAATCCTCCTCCATCCTTTAGTCTGTTTTTACCCCCTCCATCCTCCTTCACCCATCCCACTATCCAGAAGGGAGGGCGTTTGAGTAATGTGGCCCCCACAGGGGTCTTCTGGGGTGGCGTTGGGTGCCTCAGTTCGAGGCACTGCTGTTGTAGGCGCTGGAGGTGGAGGGCGTGGAGCCCGACACCAATGGCCCGGCTCCAGTGGCCAGGGCCTTGCGGAAGGGGGGCATGAGGAAGGGGTCTTGGGCCAGCTGCAGCACGTCGATGCGCTCCTCCTTGCGGTAGGCCAGGCAGCGGCGGATGAAGGCCTGATGGAGATAAAAAGGCACCGAAGTGAGACGTTTATTTGTATTTTTAGAAGGTAGATCAGCTTTAATATTGCATATAGATTGTGGCTTCCATCAATGTAATTGTCTGGATCATTTCCAAATCCCCCCATAGATACACACACAACCAGTCAAAAATGTAGAATACATTGTAGAATAATAGTGAAGATAAACTATGAAATAACATATGGAATCATGTAGTAACCCAAAAAGTGTTAAACAAAGAACACAGGATGAGTTCATTAGAGTTAACTGCACCTCAGATTGCAGCCAAAATAAATGCTTCACCGAGTTCAAGTAACAGACACATCTCAACATCAACTGTTCAGAAGAGACTGCGTGAATCAGGCCTTCATGGTCGAATTGCTGCAATGAAACCACTACTACAAGGACACCAATAAGAAGAAGACTTGATTGGGCCAAGAAACACAAGCAATGGACATTAGACCAGTGGAAATCTGTCCTTTGGTCTGACAAGTCCAAATTTGAGATTTCTGGTTCCAACCACTGTCTTTGTGAGATGCGGTGTGGGTGAACGGATGATCTCCGCATGTGTGGTTCTCTCCGTGAGGTGTGATGGTTTGGGGGTGCTTTGCTGGTGAATTCAAGGCACACTTAACCAGCATGGCTACCACAGCGATACGTCATCCCATCTGGTTTGTGCTTAGTGGGACTATCAATTGTTTTTCAACAGTACAAATGGCCCAAAACAAAACTCCAGGCTGTGTAAGGGCTATTTGACCAAGAAGGAGAGTGATGGTGCTGCATCAGGTGACCTGGTCTCCACAATCACCCAACCTCAACTCAATTCAGATGGTTTGGGATGAGTTGGACCGCAGAGTGAAGGAAAAGCAGCCAACAAGTGCTCAGCATGTGGGAACTCCTTCAAGACTGTTGGAAAAGCATTCCAGGTGTAGCTGGTTGAGAGAATGCCAAGAGTGTGCAAAGCTGTCATCAAGGCAAATGGTGGCTACTTTGAAGAAGAAGAAAATTTGTTTAACACTTTTTTGGTTGCTACATGAATCCATATGTTATTTCATAGTTTTGATGTCTTCACTATTATTCTACAATGTAGAAAACAAAGATAAAGAAACCCTTAAATGAGTAGGTGTGTCCAAACTTTTGACTGGTACTGTGTGTGTGAGATATATATATATTTTTTAAATAGGCAAAAATAATGGGGAGATTTGATTATCCAATGTCAAGTCCTAGCTGATGGAGATCAGATACACCCTCCTACCCTGAAACACACACGCTGGTCCCCCTTTGTGACCAAACCTTTTGAATATTTTGTGACAAGTTAAAGGAATGGTGGATGGTTCACTCAAGATACAATTCAATCTGGGTAAATGATTGTAAAGGGATGGGAGGTTGATTCCATGGTTTAGCGGACTTTGAGAGTGAGTGTGTGTGCATGGAGAGAGAATGTTTGTGTGCATGCAAACGTATGTGTGTTTACAAATGTGTGTTGCGTACCTTGGCTTCTGTGGTGACCACAGGTTTGGGGGGAAACTGCACCTCTTTGGCTTTCAGTATGGTGTTCTCCTGCAAGATGTCCTGCTGGGACTGGTTGTGTCCAAATGGCTGGAGAGAGGAATAAAATGAAAGAGATTTACAGAGGGAGACAAAAGCGATAGAGGGGGGGAAAAGAGGCAGGATTTCTTTGAAAGACTACAAACGCCAAGACTTTCAAGATCATTGTTGCTTGAGAAGGACAAAAGGAGAACGGTCGAAGGGACTAGCAAATAAATACTTCAAAGTGTAAAGTTTCAGTAGCCTCGTTAGAACAGCTGGTTCTAGAGTAACGTTTCAGACGGTGACGTTTGTCAGGAACGATGTTAGCAAGACATCGCAAGGACGCACAGCGTTGCGAAGGGGAATCCATTCAAGCGTTCTGCTTGAGCGTGGTGTGTTTACCTTGCGTCCGTAGAGGCTCTGGTAGAAGATGACCCCCACCGACCACACATCCACCTTGTTGGAGATCTTGGGGGGTTCCTTGCCGACCACAAAACACTCTGGGGGCAGGTACCTGCAGAGGGGGCATTATAAATTAGTAATGTATACTAAACAAATATTTAAAAACGCAACATATAAAGTGTTGGTCTCGTGTTTCACGAGCGGATTTAAAAAGAACCCCGAAATGTTCCATGCGCAAACTGTTAGAAACCGTGTCAGGGAAAGACATCAGTGTGCTCCTCTTGATCCTCATCAGGGTCTTGACCTTATTGCAGTTTGGCGTCGTAACCGACTTCAGTGGGCAAATCCTCGCCTTCGATTGCCACTGGCTCCCTGGAGAATTGTGCACTTCGAGGATGAATCCCAGGTTTCAACTGTACCAGACAGATGTCAGTATAGCGTCGTGTGGGTGAGAGGTTTGCTATGGGCAGGAATAAGCTACAGACAACGAACACAATTGCATTTTATCGATGGCAATTTGAATGGACAGAGATACCATGATAAGATCCTGAGGCCCATTGTCGTGCCATTCATCCACCGCCATGTCGGCCCTGTGTCGCAATGATCTGTACACAATTCCTGGAAGCTGAAAATGTCCCAGCTCTTCCCCCATTGAGCTTGTTTGGGATGCTCTGGAGCGACAGCGCGTTCCAGTTCCCGGCAATATCCAGCAACTTTGTACAGCCATTGGAGAGCGGGACAACATTCCACAGGCCACAATCAACAGCCTGAACAACTCTATGCGAATGAGCTGTGTCGCGCTGTATGAAGCAAATGGTGGTCACATCAGACACTGACTGACTGGTTTACTGATCCACGCACCTACCTTAAAAATTATTCTAATTTAAAAAAGGTACAGTATCTGTGACCTACAGATGCATATCTATATTTCTGGTCATGTGAAATCCATAGATTACAGCCAAATGAACTTCAATTGACTGATTTCCCAATATGAACTGTAACTCAGTAAAATCTTTTGAAATTGTTGCATATGTCGTTTTTTTCTTTTTTTCTCCGTTGTAGATTGAGTGTGTGAATGTTAAAAAGTTTCCAATGCTGGCTGTTGTATGAGTGTTTTTGCTTGTGCACGCGTATGTGTGCTTGCATGGATATGTACGCTTGCAAGTGTGTGTAAAGTGCGTACCAGTAAGTCCCTGCTCCCTGGGAGGTCAGCTCCATCCCGTCCACAGAGTTGTAGCTGTCGTCATCCATGATCTTGGACAGGCCGAAGTCGGTGATCTTGATCTCGCCGCACGCCGTGCCGTTCACCAAGAGGATGTTGCCTATGGAGAGAGAGAGATGGGAAATGTAGTGAAACGCATAACACACATTGTGATGCATCTTTTGATTGAGGTTATTTGTGGTAAGCAGTTAATTGTATTTCAGCGCGTAGTAGCCCTGAAATACAGTATTAGCCCACGGAGAGAAGCACGAGATTAATCAACTTTCTAAAAAAGGTCAGAGTTTTCCCTGTTAGTTAACAATATCAATTTCCCTTTACTGTGGCAGTTGTGATCAAATCAACAATACTAGCCAATTTCAACACAACATACCGAAACAAAAACAAACTCTGCAAGACTTATTAGTATGCAAAACTAACTAACTAACTAAGCAAGAGATTTTGTTGTAGGCAGAACACATTGGAATAGGATTCTATTGCATTGACATGTACAACTCAGCACGCACTCTACATAGACCAGACCAGTGCGGCATAACCAATCAGAGCTGCAGTGGGCCTAAATGCAAATAAACCATTGCCATGTATGGATCTGTGCCACTTACTTTGAACTGGACTGTTTACACCATGAGCGGTTGTGAGTAGATGCGCTTGTTTTGAGATCAAAGCAGGAACTGCATGTAGCCACGTGCACATTTTGTTAATATTCTTTGCTAGTTAGGGTGTTATTAACCCAGTTATAGATGATTTGTAGTCAGCAATAAGGGAGTGTACATTTCTAGCCATCATTTCTAGCCATCAAATCGAGTCAGGTAAAGAGCTTTTGTCTTAAATGGACCTCTCTAGGGTACGTGGGACATTAGCGTCCCACCTGGCCAACATCCAGTGAAATTGCAGAGCGAGAATTCAAACTACAGAATTGTAAATATTTAACATTCTTGAAAATACACATGCAATATGTCAAATTAAAGCTTGACTTCTTGTTAATCCAGCCACGGTGTCAGATTTCAAAAAGGCTTTACGACGAAAGCAAACCATGTGATGATCTAAGGACCCCATGAAACAAACACAGACAATCATATTTCATCCCGCCAGGCGCGACACAGAACTGAGAAATAACGATATAATTCATGCCTTACCTTTGAAGATCTTTTTATTTTTTTACGTAAATAATCAATCAAATTTAAGACGGGATAAATTGTGTTCAATACCGGAGGAAAACAAAGTGTAGCGAGCTTTCAGGTCACGCGCCTCTTTCAAAACAGTACACTTCACACTACCCTCGTTCTGAACAGGGCTACTTCTTCATTACACAAAAGGAAAAACCTCAACCAATTTCTAAAGACTGTTGACATCCAGTGGAAGCGCTAGGAACTGCAAGCATATTTCTATTAAATCGGGCTTGCCATAGAAAACTAATGGGAAACAGATTGACCTAAAAAAATATATATACAGTGCCTTGCGAAAGTATTCGGCCCCCTTGAACTTTGCGACCTTTTGCCACATTTCAGGCTTCAAACATAAAGATATAAAACTGTATTTTTTTGTGAAGAATCAACAACAAGTGGGACACAATCATGAAGTGGAACGACATTTATTGGATATTTCAAACTTTTTTAACAAATCAAAAACTGAAAAATTGGGAGTGCAAAATTATTCAGCCCCTTTACTTTCAGTGCAGCAAACTCTCTCCAGACGTTCAGTGAGGATCTCTGAATGATCCAATGTTGACCTAAATGACTAATGATGATAAATACAATCCACCTGTGTGTAATCAAGTCTCTGTATAAATGCACCTGCACTGTGATAGTCTCAGAGGTCCGTTAAAAGCGCAGAGAGCATCATGAAGAACAAGGAACACACCAGGCAGGTCCGAGATACTGTTGTGAAGAAGTTTAAAGCCGGATTTGGATACAAAAAGATTTCCCAAGCTTTAAACATCCCAAGGAGCACTGTGCAAGCGATAATATTGAAATGGAAGGAGTATCAGACCACTGCAAATCTACCAAGACCTGGCCGTCCCTCTAAACTTTCAGCTCATACAAGGAGAAGACTGATCAGAGATGCAGCCAAGAGGCCCATGATCACTCTGGATGAACTGCAGAGATCTACAACTGAGGTGGGAGACTCTGTCCATAGGACAACAATCAGTCGTATATTGCACAAATCTGGCCTTTATGGAAGAGTGGCAAGAAGAAAGCCATTTCTTAAAGATATCCATAAAAAGTGTTGTTTAAAAAGTTTGCCACAAGCCACCTGGGAGACACACCAAACATGTGGAAGAAGGTGCTCTGGTCAGATGAAACCAAAATTGAACTTTTTGGCAACAATGCAAAACGTTATGTTTGGCGTAAAAGCAACACAGCCCATCACCCTGAACACACCATCCCCACTGTCAAACATGGTGGTGGCAGCATCATGGTTTGGGCCTGCTTTTCTTCAGCAGGGACAGGGAAGATGGTTAAAATTGATGGGAAGATGGATGGAGCCAAATACAGGACCATTCTGGAAGAAAACCTGATGGAGTCTGCAAAAGACCTGAGACTGGGACGGAGATTTGTCTTCCAACAAGACAATGATCCAAAACATAAAGCAAAATCTACAATGGAATGGTTCAAAAATAAACATATCCAGGTGTTAGAACGGCCAAGTCAAAGTCCAGACCTGAATCCAATCGAGAATCTGTGGAAAGAACTGAAAACTGCTGTTCACAAATGCTCTCCATCCAACTTCACTGAGTTCGAGCTGTTTTGCAAGGAGGAATGGGAAAAAATGTCAGTCTCGCGATGTGCAAAACTGATAGAGACATACCCCAAGCGACTTACAGCTGTAATCGCAGCAAAAGGTGGCGCTACAAAGTATTAACTTAAGGGGGCTGAATAATTTTGCACGCCCAATTTTTCAGTTTTTGATTTGTTGAAAAAGTGTTTGACACACACACACAAACATATATTTGACCCGGTCACTCCTGTACAGCTCAAGCCTACTCCTGCAACGATTAAGGTTAGGATTAGGGTTATCGGGGGCAGGTTAGAGTAAGGGTTGTCAGGAGCTGACCGTGGCCTGACTGACCTGGCTTGAGGTCATAGTGGATGATGGGCGGACGGATCTCGTTGAGGTATTTGAGGGCGTTGACGATCTGCATGATGATGGAGCGGCCCTCTTTCTCAGACATCAGCTTGTGCTGCTTCAGGTAGAAGTCCAGGTCGTTGCCTTCGCAGAACTCCAGCACTGTGCAGAACCTGTGGAAGAGAACACAGGTTAGGAGAAAAAACTAGAATAATGGAAGTCACCATACAGACACTGAACTAAGGGCTAAATTGACTAGATTGACTATGAATAAAAGCATGGATGAAAGTTCCTATCCATCCATGGGTTAGTGATGGAGTGACTTACGAGTCTGTGTCCAGTGAGAAGTAGTCATACAGTTTGACTATTCGGGGATGGTCCAGTTCCTTGTGGATCCTGTACTCTCTGCAGGCATGCCTGAAACAAACATGGATGCACTACGGTCAAACACTGTAGTGACTCAACACAGCACACAACACACACACACACACACGCGATGTCTACAGTGTCGGACCTAAGCATTCACATGAAGACACACAGCCGAGAACATCTTGGAAAATCCCTACAACCGGATAATGGATGTACAGATTAAGGGGGTATTACATCAACCATCCAAGGGGTGTGTGTGTGATTTAAGTTAAACTATTATTTTATGGGCTGATTAAAATATTTAAAACACTGCCAACGACTGAGGTAGCGGAGTTGGAGGCAACATTTTCTATACGCAAAACAACTGATTTAATCTTTGAATTTTTCTTGGATGATATCTATGAGAAGGCAGCAATTATTTACTCAAATCTAAAGTAAAAGCGAGAAACTGTGTTGTATATGATACAACCGGCAACAGCAGCACATCAAACTTGTTTTCCATAAAGTGCTTTCCAGTCTACTTCAAATTATTATTCTGTGTGCCGAGACGGCTGTTTGGCAGACACAAAATGTCAGTCCAGCCACAGGTTTCCTTACTTGTGGTAGTTCTCCTTCTTCTCGTCCCTCCAGTTCTTGTTGAGCTGGTGGATCTTAACCGCCACGTATCTTTGCTCCGTTAGGTCAAAGGCCTAAGGATGAACACGGAGTCAGACCAAAACAATGTTATAGAGCAATATTCAGTTCATTACATGTATGGACTTAGGATGCCTTTCGGAAATTGCCTCCAGTGTTACAGAGTGCGCTCTGGGTCGTTCGTAAATTCAGAGCGTTGTCAGATTGTCCGTTCACTCGGAGTGCATAGAGGGCACACTGGACGCTCTGGCCAAGGAGTAGGGTTAATCTGAGGGTTCTCAAGTTAACTGGCTTAAATTGGCTAGTTTGCTAGCTACTTCCAGAAACAAAATCAGAGAACACCTCTGACCATTTTACTCATCCTAGCAGAGCTGGTTAGACTGTTTTCATGTTATATAGGTTCAGTGACAAAGCTGTTCGCCGACGTTTACTGACACCAAGACTAAAAAGTGGTCACCTTGTAAACTTCACTGAAGCCACCTCGTCCCAGTAGATATAATAGCAGGTATCGATCGTTCAACGTGGGGTGGTCTTTAAATCTGATGAGAGGGGGAGACCACTGGTCAGTTTCTGAATGAGGATTGAGCAAAGGAACAGGTACATGCTACATTCCAGGAGGATAAGCATAACAGGACAGTCCACTCCAAAATGTTCTGTACTCTTGCTGGTCCTGGAGAGCTACAGGATGTGCTGGCTTTTGCTCCACTAACCCACTAGATTCAAATAATCAAGGTCTTCAATCTGCAGGTTGGCATTTATTGTCATGAATTGTCATGAATCTTGCCCTGGAGGCAGCCACAAAGTCAACAAATCGAATTTTAACCCCAACCACACTGCCAATTCTGATGCCTAACCCTAACCTTAAATTATGGTTACATTTTTGTATTCATTAATTTTTACAATATAGCCTTTACAGCTGGCCCAGCTAGCGGAAATCTCTCAGTTCTGCCTCCAGGGCAAGATTCATGACAAACATCAACCTGCCTTCAATCTTCAGGACCATGATAAGATTATTCTACTTTGTAGTGAGAACGAGTTTGGTAATTGGAATGGAATGCAGAAAAAGAGAGGAAGGCCAAGGGGAGCGTACGTGGAGTTGTCCTCGTTGTGGATCCTCTTCAACTCCCGGATGTGGAGGTTCCTGACGCGCTCCAACCTCTCCAGCTCTGCCTGGATCTCTGCTTCCTCCTACAGGAGACACACACACTTGTTAGTCACTCAGTATCACACACACTCTTCATATAACAATCATGTCTAATGACAGTACTGTTTGGATTTGTTTCTTTTCAGCAGAGACGGACAGTACCTTCTTTAGATGCCCAAGCCGGAGTTTGAAAATCTCCTCCTGCTCGTGATATTCTGCAAGCGACAACCTGTGTGGTTCAAAGACAAAATGGGCAACTATAAAACAAAGTCATCTTCTTTCGGTTTTCGTCCCTATTGAAGACTGCCTCAGGCGCTTAATCAACGGACCAGCTACACCTGTGTGGAAGCTTGCTGTTCAGCACCTGAACAACTTGGATGTGCATATTTGACGCTTGTTAGATTCTAGCTTGAAATATCTTTATTCATGCTACCTTACTAGAACTTATTGATTACTTTCCATGTATAATGAATGTATATGTTTGTGTCAGTGGAGGGTGGATAAGAACTAGGTGTATGGAAAGTTACTGAGTGAGACAAATGCGGAGGAGGCAGGACGTTTACAGTCGGTCAAACATGTTATTGTTCAATCTCATGGATCCTATGGAGGAAGGCAAAGGGCAACAGTCTGGTTTTAGTTACTGATAAAGGTAGGACAGCCATGGAGTAGGGAGGAGTGAGGAATTTGGGCCGAGGTCAGGACAGATGAAGTGAGAAGGAACAGTTCTGTTACACACATATACGCCCACCAAGGTTCTAGCAGGGAGGCGTGGCCATGACTACACCAGTGAGAGGAACCAATTAAGTTCCTGACTAGCAATCGAGAAGTATTGGGTGTCTAGATGTGCAAGTAGTTGACTCTGCCTAGTAGGAGGGTATAAATATATGTGCCTGTGTAGAAATGTCTTGGTCTTTACAGCTATATGATCCAGTGGGTGAATAAACTTGATTTGAGCTTTTCCTAGTCATCCGTTTGAGTTTTTAACTCTGTTAAGAACCTAACACCCTCTTTATTAATGGCTCTCCCACACGCTGTGATTTTTTGTAAAGGCTAATGTCTTTTGATATCCTCCACTGTAAGAGAGAAAGAACAGCTGGTACATTTTGAAGATTTGCTATCAGAAGAGTGCTCACACTTTGCGACTCAGCCGCTATGACTCTGTCCGTGTCCTTTCCACTATTATGAATCAAGTTTGATTTTATTTCATAATTCAAAATAGCAGATTCAAACCAAATGAATGGCTTATTTTTCAAATCTGTCATAATGTATACATTCTAGTCGGCCAACAACGGCTATGTTAATAAAAGGCAGTCCAATTTGGATCTTTTGCCACTAACTAGTATTTTGACCAAATCAGATTAGTGCTTTGCCAATAATTGGACAAAAGATCAGAGTGGCATACTACATTAGAAGCTAAATCCACTTAGGGTTTTCAAAAGCTAGCCAGCTTCAGTTAATGTCACATTCCAGCTCAGGATTCATCCGTATTACGACGGTGGATATTGTCGCAGATCATCCATTCTGTTGACCAGATACTCAAGCGGGCGCTCTAACAATTTAATTAAATGTCTTCAAAAACGGAAGGCAGTCGGGAGGAAAGATCAGGTGGGAGTTGGACCATTCTAGCCAACGAAAGGGCAGATACGCATGTGAATAGACAACTCTGATATAAAGTGTTTTTTTCCCCTTCAAAGTTGCAGGGATGCCATGGGTCTTACTTATATCAATACACCAGTAACAATCTAAACATTACAAAACATCGATCTATTAAAATAAGCCTCACGTAGCAAATAAGCCATTGCAATTTTCTGGGACCAAATTTGACACGCTCTCAATGACCTCCATATATAAAAACGTCTTGCTTGGTTAGTGGGGAAAAAATGAAATAAGATGCACCAACTTCTGGAGAAGATTTTGGGCCCAGTTGTCCCTCTCGGTTCGCCTTAGTCGTCTTCCTCAAATGACGCAATCTTTGCAAAAGGTAGGACATTTTCATTGGTCCTCAACTCGCAGCTCAGACACTTCATTCAAGATAAATGGAGTTAGCCTGCCCCAGAGCAGGTTAGTTTCAAAGGTTTCTTTGCCATAGACATTTACCTGGCTAAAAGGTGAGACATTTTCATGGTACCGGTTATCCCAAGTACTTAGAATTTAACAAAGTTACCTTGCCAACTCCTGCAGAACTGTGACAGAAAATTCAGACATTTGTCCGGAGCTCGCAAGTGCAATAAATTGGATGTCGTTGACCCTGCCATACTGTGACTCATGAGGTCCCGTTTTTCACAAACGACCTAAAGATCATGAAAAACAGCTGCGACACATGAATCGTGCCACTATCGTTCCAAACTCTTACTGTGGGGGCTTGGCATAAGTCAACGACATTGGCCAAATGTCGACCCCTAGACCCTCTGCACTTGTGGAGATCTGAGAGGATTTAACAGGTGTAAGCAATATCGTAATAGCTTCAACTTGTCCTCTAATAAGCTAGGTGGAAGTTTCACCATATTGCCTATATAAATCAAATCGTCTAAAATTCCTAAAAGGGCATTGGGACACCCTTTCCCTATATCTGTGTCGTGTTCATAAGGACACTCAAGGGTAAACATTTTGCAACAGAAAATGAGAAGGAGCCTTTCTTATTGGACAAGTTCATGTAGTCCCTCCCTGTTTTCCTTTGTTTTATTCCATTTTGTTCCTAATGAACATGACCCACAAAGATAAGCCAGAGGTACAATTCGTCCTTACGCTTCGTTGTCTTGTCCATTGGTCTTGCTCTTGCGTTTGTTGGTACCGGAGCTGTTGGGGGCGGTTGGAGGCTCCATGGTGTTGGGGGTGGTGAGGAGGGTGAGGCTCTGGGCCGTTGTGGTGGTGGTGGTGGTAGAAGGCTTCCTCTTACCCAGCAGCTTCCTCTGTCTCTCTATGTCCTCCCTCTGAGAGTTTATCCTCTCCTGCTGCCTGGGAACACACACAGAGGCAGACACAATGAGGGGCAATGAGGATGGCACAGTGCTGGGCTGGGCCATTGAAATCATAGTCCTATTTATTTCTATGCATTAGGAGTAACGTGTATGTATGTGTGACTCTAAGTTGTGTGTGTTCACTTGAAGAGGTTGTGTGTGTACTGACTTGATGAGGTTCTGGAAGGCATATCCGTCGGTCCACTGCTCGGTGAAGGACGCTCCATGTCTCACGGTGGTGAAGTGGCCCAGTCGCAGGCGGTCCTGCATGCTTTTGTCCCGGCACGTCCTCTTCTCCTGCTTCGACTGGACACACACCGATGATTACAATTATTTACTTCTAATCAGGGTCTGATTTTGACCTATGACACCAGGTGAGTAGAATCTCAGGCCAATTAATTAAAATGGCAATTCCGCCACTTTTCAACCTCAATCATTATCTCCAGCACCATATCAGTGTCTACACATGTGAAAACAGCATGTTTCTATGATCTATGGTAAAAAATAAAAAATAAAAAGAGTTCCTAAAAAAAAAAATGGTTCTTTGAAGTAAGAAAAACAAGTGATTTTCAAAACCTGCAATATGTTTCTAGCCAGAAGGATATTATCTTGCTCTCCACATCTACATGAAACTCAAGTTTGAAAACCACTGTTTTAACTTTTGATGATGTCATCGGGTAGAACTTAACTTTATATATTTTCTCCCTACAAAACATAGAAATGCACCTTTTTACATATGTAGACACTGGTATTGTGCTGGATATAACGAACATGAGATTGAAAAGTGGTGGAACTGCCATTTAACTACCAGGTAGCTAGTACTCTGGACCTCCAAGGGTTAGAATTTACCTTGAGCCAGGTTGTGCTTCTTCTGCGGTGTGAACAGACCCTTATGCCACTCGGTATCGATTTTGCACTAAGTACTGTTCTTTTTAAAGTTTAACCATATCAGTTTGTTGTTTTGGACATTTAGAATCAAGGGTATCCATGGAAATACAGACACTCACCTTCTCGATAAGCAGCTTTTTGCTCATGGTCACACACTTGTTGAGGCGCTCCTTGTACCGCTCCAGCGCCCTCTGCTGTTCGTCTATCTGGCGCCGCAGGTCACAGTTAGCCTAAAAAAAAAAAAGAACCCTGTTAGGAATTTTATGAATAATGACTAAACAATATCTACATTTTAAATAGAACTATAACTAAATAAACTACTCTGTTTTATTATATCTGATTAATAATATTAATTCATAAGGAAGGGATTGTGTAGATTGAAACATAATAAATACCATTCCAGCTAGGTTGGGGAGGAAATGGATTGTGGGTTTTAAGTAAGCAGAAAGGATCGTTAACCTATGGTTGAACCGACTCAACTTAGCTCTGGGATGTTTAGATAAGGCAGCGAGTGTTTTCCTGGGTTTTCCATTATCTGGAACTGTCTTCTAAATAGTGATGGATGAAGGTGAAGATTCCAGAAGTGAATCTTGATAAGTGTGTGTCTGGAGTGAGCGAGCGGGGGGGGGGGGGGGGGGTTGGAATAAACTTTTGAACCTGTTTTGTCCTGGTCGATCGGAGGAAGGACATTTTATAACCTATGACGTCATATTTTGTATATAAACTGTTGTTTTTGGTTCCATGGCAGAGAGCTCCGAGAATAAATACTATTATCTAATTTTGGTAAGACTGGTCTCCGTCTATTTTATGCTAATAGGAATCTTACAAATTCTTATAAAATAGACAGTGATTTAATTAATGTACACATTTAGGAATTATGAAATTCCGATGACACCTGTGTGTTTGTATACAGTAGTAATTTTGCCTCCCTAGTTATCAGACACCTACAGCTACTATCACAGGAACTACCCAACATCATTCGACAATTACTTTGAGATGTAATTAGATTATTATATATATATTTTTAAAGGTAAACTCAGAAGATTTGCAAATAAACAAGCAACGTTTTGGTCACATTAAACATTTTGGATTCTCCTACACAGTTTTTCTTCTAACGGGTAACTCCAATGCTGTATAAAGAGATAAAGATGTGAAACAATGTCTTACCCTCAATAAGTCGTCTATCCGACCTTCCTTCTTCTCTAGGTCAGAGTTCTTGTTGTTCTCTAATGCTGTCAGCTTCTCAAGCGTCAAGTCAGACTGTGGTGTGAGAGAGTGAGTGAGTGGGAGGAGAGAGAGAGAAAAAGAGATGGGAAAAGAGGGAGGAGAGTGATTAGTACAAAAGGCACTAATGACAGAAGGGACAATCCATCCATCAATAGGGTTGATTAATCAACAAATGCGTAGTTAGGCTGGTGGTCAATAACCAGCTTTCCAATTATTTCCAAGTTAAGGATAGGATTACTTCAACTGCCTAGTATGGAGTGGCACAACAACAGTGCGTTCTGAAATGGCAGAAGTGGATGTGAGCTGTGCCAAGGGGAGACAACTGTCTAGCCATGCCAGGTAAGGTGTGAGGCCAGGCAGGGTTGTTTACCTGAGTAGATTTGTGGCAGGATGAGGAGGAATGGAGCAGAACAGGCTTCAGGGAGCTGGAGGAGGAGGAGAAGGGCTCGGCGGGAGCTGCTGAGCCTGTGGACGACGGACTGCCCTGCTGCACCTAATGAGATAGAAGGGGGGGAAGAAATATTTCAGACTGTTCCCATCGATCTACACTGAGAGTCATGTTAGTCGTTAAGTGAGGGAGCATAAAGAGGGCTGGTGCTCACCGCCACTGGGGGGTTAGAGTGTGAGTGTTGACAGGAGGAGCGCACCAGGGGAGGGATGCCCCGCGCCAGACTGGTGGCAGGGCAACTACCACCAGCAAACTGAGTCAAAGCATGTGCGCATGAGAGAAACAGAGAGAAATGATTGAGCCATTGAAGGATGAAAGTACAAGGACAGACAAAGAGCCTGAAGAAACGCTGTATTTCAAATCAAGCGTGTTAAAGTGCTTCACGTGAAGGTAATGAGATATCAAGACAGCCATATGTTAGAAAGAAAGCTACACACATCATGAATTTCTCACTCACCTCAAAATAATCGCTAATTTTGTGACTTCTGGCGCCTCCCTTATCGTACTGCTCTCCTTTCCTCTTCCTGGTTCTCTGATCACTGGGCTTCTTCTCTGGTGTCTAAGCAACAGAATCACACAGTACACACCATTGGAGGAAAGACAACTACAGAATAACTTGTGTCAATCTTTTCTGGGTTACCTAATTTCCATTGATCGTGTGTGCGTGTGTGTAACTATACTTGTGGGGACACCAGAATAGTAAACAGAAAAATTTACCAACTGGGGACATTTTGTTAGTCCCCACAAGGTTAAGGAGCTAGGCTTAGGTTTTTGGGTTAAGGTTAGGGAAAATAGTATTTTGAATGGAACTGAATTGTGTGTCCCCACAAGGTTAGTTAAGCAAGACTGACTGTGTGTGTGTGTGTACACACACGCGCCAGTGGAAGCTCCTAAGAGGAGGAAGGGGAGGACCATCCGCAGTGAATTTTTATATATATATATATATATATATATAAAAATAAATATATAAATAAATATAAATAAATACATATATATATATATATATAAATAAATAAATATGAATAATAAATATAAATAAATATATATAAATAAATATATATATAAATAAATATAAATAAATACATATATAAATAAATAAATATAAATAAATATAAATAAATATATATAAATAAATATATAAATAAATAAATATATAAATAAATAAATAAATATAAATAAATATATATATAAATAAATATAAATAAATACATATATAAATAAATAAATATAAATAAATATAAATAAATATATATAAATAAATATATAAATAAATAAATATATAAATAAATAAATATATATAAATAAATATATAAATAAGTAAATATAAATAAATATATAAATAAATAAATAAATATATATATATAAATATATAAATATATAAATAAATATAGCCGGAGAACAGCTAGTTTTCGTCCCCCTCTGGGTACATTGACTTCCCTTCAAACTGTTGGACTAATGATTACACCCTAGACCAGCTAGATGCAGGGAAGAGTGTGCAAAGTGGTATTGAATGTGTCGCTGCCTGGATTACTCAAATGTTTCTCTCTACCTGTTGTAGGGACCTCATGATGGGTATAGGGAACATTTGAGTATCATGTAGTAGCCTAAACTTATCGACGTTACATTGAGCTGGGTGAATGGAACATGAATGACAGTCAGCCAATCTGCTATACTAGAAATAAGGCCGCCCCTGGCACACGCATGTAGTCATACTGACCTCCAGCTCCTTGTCGCTCAGAGAGCCCACGCTGCACAGGCTCTGGTTGGACGACTCATTTATTCCCGAACCCTGGAGGAAACAACAATACATTGGTCAACAAGAAAATGGATGCTAAACCCTTCTGTCCTGCAATTTCTTCAGAAAGTACTCCGACCCCTTTACTTTAGCCACATCTTGTTGTGTTAGACTGAAGTTTTAAATGTATTTCTTATTTATTTTTTATAACCTTTTCATCCTGAATACAAAGCATTATGTTTGGGGCAAATCCAAAACAACACTTCATTGAGTACCACTGGTCATATTTTCAAGCATGGTGTTGGCTGAATAATGCCATGGGTATGCTTGTCATCGGCAAGGAATATAGTTTTTTTAGGATGAAAATAACAGAACATAGCTATAACCACAGGCAAAATCCTACATGAAAACCGGGTTCAGTCAGCTTACCACGAGACACTGGGAAATTAATTCAACAGCACAATAACCTGAATGCAAGACAAAATCTACACGAGTTGCTTTAGAAAAAAAAAAGTAAATGTTCCTGAATAGTCTAGTTAAAGGTTAGACTCAAATCTACTTAAAACTATCACAAGACCTGAAAATGGTCTTCTAGCAAAAACCAACAACCAATTTGACAGCGCTTGAAGAATGTTTATGAGAATAATGGGCAAATTTTATATAATCCACATGAGCACAGCTCTTAGAGATTAACCTAAAAAGACAGCTGTAATTGTTGCCAGGTGCTTCTACAATGTATTGACTCGGGGGTGTGAATACTTATGTAATTGAGATATTTATGCATTTCACTTTCAATACATTTGCAAAAATTTCTAAAAACATGTTTAACTTTCTCCAACGTTTTTTAACTTTCTTTCTGAAGGCACTGTGTGTAAGACAGGTTAACTAAATGAGTATCACACAATTAAACCACACACAAATACATACAGTTGAAGTCAGAAGTTTACATACACCTTAGCCAAATACATTTAAACTCAGTTTTTCACAATTCCTGACATTTAATCAGAGTAAAAATTCCCTGTCTTCGGTCAGTTAGGATCACCACTTTATTTTAAGAATGTGAGATGTCAGAATAATAGTAGAGAGAATGATTTATTATTTTTTTATTTTTCATCACATTCCCAGTGGGTCAGAAGTTGACATACACTCAATTAGTATTTGGTAGCATTGCCTTTAAATTGTTTAACTTGGGTCAAACGTGTCGGGTAGCTTCCCACAAGCTTCCCACAATAAGTTTTGGCCCATTCTTCCTGACAGAGCTGGTGTAACCGAGTCAGGTTTGTAGGCCTCCTTGCTCGCACACGCTTTTTCAGTTCTGCCCACATATTTTCTATGGGACTGAGGTCAGGGCTTTGTGATGGCCAGTCCAATACCTTGACATTGTTGTCCTTAAGCCATTTTGCCACAACTTTGGAAGTATGCTTGGGGGTCATTGTCCATTTGGAAGACCCATTTGTGACAAAGCTTTAACTTCCTGACTGATGTCTTGAGACGTTGCTTCAATATATCCACATCATTTTCCCTCATGATGCCATCCATTTTGTTAAGTGCACCAGTCCCTCCTGCAGCAAAGCACCCCCACAACATGATGCTGCCACCCCCGTGCTTCACGGTTGGGATGGTGTTCTTCAGCTTGCAAGCCTCCCCATTTTTCCACCAAACATAATGGTAATTATGGCCAAACCAATTCTTGTTTCATCAGACCAGGGCACATTTCTCCAAAAAGTACTATCTTTGTCCCCATGTGCAGTTGCAAACCGTAGTCTGGCTTTTTTATGGCGGCTTTGGAGCAGTGGCTTCTTCCTTGCTGCGCGGCCTTTCAGGTTATGTCGATATAGGACTTGTTTTACTGTGGATATAGATACTTCTGTACCTGTTTCCACCAGTATCTTCACAAGATCCTTTGTTGTTGTTCTGGGATTGATTTGCACTTTTCGTGCCAAAGTACGTTCATCTCTAGGAGACAGAACACGTCTCCTTCCTGAGCGGTGTGACGGCTGCGTGGTTTATACTTGCATACTATTGTTTGTACAGACGAACGTGGTACCTTCAGGCATTTGGAAATTGCTCGTAAGGATGAACCAGACGCATCCCCAGCCACGCCCTCAGAGCATGCGCAGACCAGCTGGCTGGTGTGTTTACGGACATATTCAATCAATCCCTATCCCAGTCTGTTGTTCCCACATGCTTCAAGAGGGCCACCATTGTTTCTGTTCCCAAGAAAGCTAAGGTAACTGAGCTAAACGACTACCGCCCCGTAGCACTCACTTCCGTCATCATGAAGTGCTTTGAGAGACTATTCAAGGGCCATATCACCTCCACCCTACCTGACACCCTAGACCCACTCCAATTTGCTTACCGCCCAAATAGGTCCACAGACGATGCAATCTCAACCACACTGCCCTAACCCATCTGGACAAGAGGAATACCTATGTGAGAATGCTGTTCATCGACTACATCTCGGCATTTAACACCATAGTGCCCTCCAAGCTCGTCATCAAGCTCGAGACCCTGGGTCTCGACCCCGCCCTGTGCAACTGGGTACTGGACTTCCTGACGGGCCGCCCCCAGGTGGTGAGGGTAGGATACAACATCTCCACCCCGCTGATCCTCAACACTGGGGCCCCACAAGGGTGCGTTCTGAGCCCTCTCCTGTACTCCCTGTTCACCCACGACTGCGTGGCCACGCACGCCTCCAACTCAATCATCAAGTTTGTGGACGACACAACAGTGGTAGGCTTGATTACCAACAACGACGAGACGGCCTACAGGGAGGAGGTGAGGGCCCTCGGAGTGTGGTGTCAGGAAAATAACCTCACACTCAACGTTAACAAAACTAAGGAGATGATTGTGGACTTCAGGAAACAGAAGAGGGAACACCCCCCTATCCACATCGATGGAACAGTAGTGGAGAGGGTGGTAAGTTAAGTTCCTCGGCGTACACATCACAGACAAACTGAATTGGTCCACCCACACAGACAGCATTGTGAAGAAGGCGCAGCAGCGCCTCTTCAACCTCAGGAGGCTGAAGAAATTCGGCTTGTCACCAAAAGAACTCAAACTTCTACAGATGCACAATCGAGAGCATCCTGTCGGGCTGTTTCACCACCTGGTACGGCAACTGCTCCGCCCACAACCGCAAGGCTCTCCAGAGGGTAGTGAGGTCTGCACAACGCATCACCGGGGGCAAACTACCTGCCCTCCAGGACACCTACACCACCCGATGTCACAGGAAGGCCATAAAGATCATCAAGGACAACAACCACCCGAGCCACTGCCTGTTCACCCCACTATCTTCCAGAAGGCGAGGTCAGTACAGGTGCATCAAAGCTGGGACCGAGAGACTGAAAAACAGCTTCTATCTCAAGGCCATCAGACTGTTAAACAGCCACCACTAACATTGAGTGGCTGCTGCCAACACACTGACTCAACTCCAGCCACTTTAATAATGGGAATTGATGGGAAATGTAAAATATATCACTAGCCACTTAAACAATGCTACCTAATATAATGTTTACATACATATCAGATGAATAATGTAGGGTATATGTATATACTGTACTCTATATAATCTACTGCATCTTTATGTAATACATGTATCACTAGCCACTTTAACTATGCCACTTTGTTTACATACTCATCTCATATGTATATACTGCACTCAATACCATCTACTGTATCTTGCCTATGCCGCTCTGTACCATCACTCATTCATATATCTTTATGTACATATTCTTTATCCCCTTACACTTGTGTCTGTAAGGTAGTAGTTTTGGAATTGTTAGCTAGATTACTTGTTGGTTATTACTGCATTGTCGGAACTAGAAGCACAAGCATTTCGCTACACTCGCATTAACATCTGCTAACCATGTGTATGTGACAAATACAATTTGATTTGACTTGTGGAGGTCTACAATTTTTTCTAAGATCTTGGCTGATTTCTTTAGATTTTCCCATGATGTCAAGCAAAGAGGCACAGAGTTTGAAGGTTGGCCTTGAAATACATCCACAGGTACACCTCCAATTCACTCAAAATGTTGTCAATTAGACTTTCAGAAGCTTCTAAAGACATTACATAATGTTCTGGAATTTCCAAGCTGTTTAAAGGCACAGTCAACTTAGCGAATGTAAACTTCTGACCCACTGGAATTGTGATACAGAAAATTATAAGTGAAATAATCTGTCTGTAAACAACTGTTGGAAAAATTACTTGTCCAAACCGACTTATCAAAACTATAGTTTGTGAACAAGAAATTTTGTGGAGTGGTGGAAAAATGAGTTTTAATGACTCCAACCAAAGTGTATGTAAACTTCCTATTTCAACTGTACATACATACATACATACATACATACAGTGCCTTGCGAAAGTATTCGGCCCCCTTGAACTTTGCGACCTTTTGCCACATTTCAGGCTTCAAACAAAGATATAAAACTGTATTTTTTTGTGAAGAATCAACAACAAGTGGGACACAATCATGAAGTGGAACGACATTTATTGGATATTTCAAACTTTTTTAACAAATCAAAAACTGAAAAATTGGGCGTGCAAAATTATTCAGCCCCTTTACTTTCAGTGCAGCAAACTCTCTCCAGAAGTTCAGTGAGGATCTCTGAATGATCCAATGTCGACCTAAATGACTAATGATGATAAATACAATCCACCTGTGTGTAATCAAGTCTCCGTATAAATGCACCTGCACTGTGATAGTCTCAGAGGTCCGTTAAAAGCGCAGAGAGCATCATGAAGAACAAGGAACACACCAGGCAGGTCCGAGATACTGTTGTGAAGAAGTTTAAAGCCGCATTTGGATACAAAAAGATTTCCCAAGCTTTAAACATCCCAAGGAGCACTGTGCAAGCGATAATATTGAAATGGAAGGAGTATCAGACCACTGCAAATCTACCAAGACCTGGCCGTCCCTCTAAACTTTCAGCTCATACAAGGAGAAGACTGATCAGAGATGCAGCCAAGAGGCCCATGATCACTCTGGATGAACTGCAGAGATCTACAACTGAGGTGGGAGACTCTGTCCATAGGACAACAATCAGTCGTATATTGCACAAATCTGGCCTTTATGGAAGAGTGGCAAGAAGAAAGCCATTTCTTAAAGATATCCATAAAAAGTGTCGTTTAAAAAGTTTGCCACAAGCCACCTGGGAGACACACCAAACATGTGGAAGAAGATGCTCTGGTCAGATGAAACCAAAATTGAACTTTTTGGCAACAATGCAAAACGTTATGTTTGGCGTAAAAGCAACACAGCTGAACACACCATCCCCACTGTCAAACATGGTGGTGGCAGCATCATGGTTTGGGCCTGCTTTTCTTCAGCAGGGACAGGGAAGATGGTTAAAATTGATGGGAAGATGGATGGAGCCAAATACAGGACCATTCTGGAAGAAAACCTGATGGAGTCTGCAAAAGACCTGAGACTGGGACGGAGATTTGTCTTCCAACAAGACAATGATCCAAAACATAAAGCAAAATCTACAATGGAATGGTTCAAAAATAAACATATCCAGGTGTTAGAATGGCCAAGTCAAAGTCCAGACCTGAATCCAATCGAGAATCTGTGGAAAGAACTGAAAACTGCTGTTCACAAATGCTCTCCATCCAACCTCACTGAGCTCGAGCTGTTTTGCAAGGAGGAATGGGAAAAAATGTCAGTCTCTCGATGTGCAAAACTGATAGAGACATACCCCAAGCGACTTACAGCTGTAATCGCAGCAAAAGGTGTCGCTACAAAGTATTAACTTAAGGGGGCTGAATAATTTTGCACGCCCAATTTTTCAGTTTTTGATTTGTTAAAAAAGTTTGAAATATCCAATAAATGTCGTTCCACTTCATGATTGTGTCCCACTTGTTGTTGATTCTTCACAAAAAAAATACAGTTTTATATCTTTATGTTTGAAGCCTGAAATGTGGCAAAAGGTCGCAAAGTTCAAGGGGGCCGAATACTTTCGCAAGGCACTGTACATACCAGCCAAAAGTTTGGACACCTACTCAATAAAGGATTTTTCTAAATTTTTACTATTTTCTACACCGTAGAATTATAGTGAAGACATCAAAACTATGAAATAACACAGGATTAATGTAGTAACCAAAAAGTGTTGAACAATTCAAAATATATTTGAGATTCTTCTTAGTAGCCACCCTTTGCCTTGACAGTGTTTCCCACTCTAGGCATTCTCTCAACCAGCTTCATAAGGTAGTCACCTGGAATTAATTTCAATTAACAGATTTGCCTTGTTAAAAAGTTAATTTGTGGGATTTCTTTACTTCTTAATGTGTTTGAGCCAATCAGTTGTGTTATGACATGGTAGGGGTGGTATACAGAAGATAGCCCTATTTGGTAAAAGTCCAAGTCCATATTATGGCAAGAACAGCTCAAATAAGCAAAGAGAAACAACAGTCCATCATTACTTTAAGACATGAAGGTCAATCAATGCCGGACATTGCAAGAACTTTGAATGCTTCTTCAAGTTCAGTCGCAAAAACTATCAAGCGCTATGATGAAACTGGCTCGCATGAGGACCGCCACAGGAAATGATGCCCCAGAGTTACCTCTGCTGCAGAGGATAAGTTCATTAGAGTACCGAGCCTCACTAACAGACACATCAACATCAACTGTTCAGAGGAGACTGCGTGAATCAGGCCTCCAAAGTCAAATTGCTACAAATTAACCACTACTAAAGGACACCAATAAGAAGAGGCTTGCTTGGGTCAAGAAACACGGGCAATGGACATTAGACCGGTGGAAATCTGTCCTTTGGTCTGATGAGTTCAAATTTGAGATTTTTGGTTTAACCGCCATGTCTTTGTGAGACGCAGAGTCGGTAAATGGATGACCTCTGCATGTGTGGTTCCCACTGTGAAGCATGGAGGTGGTGGTGTGTTCGGCACACTTAACCAGCATGGCTACCACAGCATTATGCCATCCCATCTGGTTTGTGCTTAGTGGGACTATCATTTGTTTTTCAACAGAAAAATGACACAACACACCTCCAGGCTGTGTAAGTAGGAGAGTGATGGTGCTGCATCAGATGACTTCGTCTCCAGATATCACCCGACCTCAACCCAATTCAGATGGTTTGGGATTAGTTGGACCGCAGAGTGAAGGAAAAGCAGCCAACAAGTGCTCAACATATGTGGTTCCTCCTTCAAGACTGTTGGAAAATCATCTCCGGGTGAAGATGGTTGAGAGAATGCCAAGAGTGTGCAAAGCTGTCAAGGCAAAGGGTGGCTACTTCGAAGAATCTCAAATACATTTTGGATTTGTTTAACACTTTATTGGTTACTACATGATTCCTTGTGTTATTTCATAGTTTGGATGTCTTCAGTACTATTCTACAATGTAGAAAATAGTAAATAAAACAAAATAAATTAAAACACAATGAGTAGGTGTGACTTAATATGGTACAAGTCTGTCTCCCCTATTAATTTGGGGTTGGAGTGAACTTTAATTAGCAACACTGGCCCTTGGTAACATCAAGCAGTGTGGGCTCCTTGTCTTGCTGACTATTCCATTGGTGGGTGGGTGTGCATGTGTGTGACCGGTGGAGTGTCTTGCCACAGAGTGCTGCTGAGACAGCTGATGATTGATAAAATGCAAACTGGATGCCAGGGCAGCACTGTCACACACACACAGAATGGATGCAGACACAATTGAATGGAGAGACAGACCTTGGCCACTCCGACTCCTGTGAAGCGAGCCTCAAGCAGCTCCTGCCGCCGAGGGTCCAGGCTGTGCAGTTCTTCCATCGTGTCTACGGAGAGGAGAGAGAATGTGTTAGTTAAAGAGTACAATCTTGGTTTCATCAGACTAGAGAATCTTGGCAAACTCTAAGCAGGCTGTCATGTGCATTTACTGAGGAGTGGCTTCCGTCTAGCAACTACACGGTTGTCAAAACATCAAGCTAGGGAAAGCGTTCATGAAAAAGACCTTGTTGTAAGTACTAAACTCCCCTATGGGAAAAATGTATTTTGAAAAAACCATTGGACCCATTTCCGCATTTGACCGCTAGGTTTTATGGGTATTATGACGAAAACACTGGTATAAAAGACTGTACAGTATGAAGATAGGCAGAAGCTGCTTCTCGAATATGAATCCCCGATCACACTTGTAGGTGATGTCATGGAGACGTTGGCTTGCTAAGCTCATGCGCAGAAACATGTCTTTGGGTCTAATGGTAGTCTCGCACCAAACTGCGCATGTGCAGGCCATCAATTTAATTGCGCTCATTTGACATGGCCTGATGCCCCAGGTAGCGGAGTTTGTTCATTTTAGAACATTCCATTGGTCCTCCCGGGGCACCAGGCCATGTAAAATTAACTCTACCGTCAGGGTTGCTATGTTAGCAGTTTTACTGCAAAATTGGAGTACTTAGGAAAATGTATTGGTCGCAGGTTACGGGTTTTTGGGCTACTTATAAGTTTCACAGCGCACACCATGGCATTTCTCAATAATTTTACATTTTTATATATACACAGTGCCTTGCGAAAGTATTCGGCCCCCTTGAACTTTGCGACCTTTTGCCACATTTCAGGCTCAAACAAAGATACAAAACTATTTTTTTTGTGAAGAATCAACAACAAGTGGGACACAAATCAAAAACTGAAAAATTGGGCGTGCAAAATTATTCAGCCCCCTTAAGTTAATACTTTGTAGCGCCACCTTTTGCTGCGATTACAGCTGTAAGTCGCTTGGGGTATGTCTCTATCAGTTTTGCACATCGAGAGACTGAATTTTTTCCCCATTCCTCCTTGCAAAACAGCTCGAGCTCAGTGAGGTTGGATGGAGAGCATTTGTGAACAGCAGTTTTCAATTCTTTCCACAGATTCTCGATTGGATTCAGGTCTGGACTTTGACTTGGCCATTCTAACACCTGGATATGTTTATTTTTGAACCATTCCATTGTAGATTTTGCTTTATGTTTTGGATCATTGTCTTGTTGGAAGACAAATCTCCGTCCCAGTCTCAGGTCTTTTGCAGACTCCATCAGGTTCTTCCAGAATGGTCCTGTATTTGGCTCCATCCATCTTCCCATCAATTTTAACCATCTTCCCTGTCCCTGCTGAAGAAAAGCAGGCCCAAACCATGATGCTGCCACCACCATGTTTGACAGTGGGGATGGTGTGTTCAGCTGTGTTGCTTTTACGCCAAACATAACGTTTTGCATTGTTGCCAAAAAGTTCAATTTTGGTTTCATCTGACCAGAGCACCTTCTTCCACATGTTTGGTGTGTCTCCCAGGTGGCTTGTGGCAAACTTTAAACGACACTTTTTATGGATATCTTTAAGAAATGGCTTTCTTCTTGCCACTCTTCCATAAAGGCCAGATTTGTGCAATATACGACTGATTGTTGTCCTATGGACAGTCTCCCACCTCAGCTGTAGATCTCTGCAGTTCATCCAGGGTGATCATGGTCATCTTGGCTGCATCTCTGATCAGTCTTCTCCTTGTATGAGCTGAAAGTTTAGAGGGACGGCCAGGTCTTGGTAGATTTGCAGTGGTCTGATACTCCTTCCATTTCAATATTATCGCTTGCACAGTGCTCCTTGGGATGTTTAAAGCTTGGGAAATATTTTTGTATCCAAATCCGGCTTTAAACTTCTTCACAACAGTATCTCGGACCTGCCTGGTGTGTTCCTTGTTCTTCATGATGCTCTCTGCGCTTTTAACGGACCTCTGAGACTATCACAGTGCAGGTGCATTTATACGGAGACTTGATTACACACAGGTGGATTGTATTTATCATCATTAGTCATTTAGGTCAACATTGGATCATTCAGAGATCCTCACTGAACTTCTGGAGAGAGTTTGCTGCACTGAAAGTAAAGGGGCTGAATAATTTTGCACGCCCAATTTTTCAGTTTTTGATTTGTTAAAAAAGTTTGAAATATCCAATAAATGTTGTTCCACTTCATGATTGTGTCCCACTTGTTGTTGATTCTTCACAAAAAAATACAGTTTTATATATTTATGTTTGAAGCCTGAAATGTGGCAAAAGGTCGCAAAGTTCAAGGGGGCCGAATACTTTTGCAAGGCACTGTATATTTATATTTCACTGTGACATGCTGCTGCTGACTATCAGGCGGTGAGGCTGTTGCTGAGTGAAATGGTGAGCAGGGCTATCATTTGAAACAATAAAAATGTTGACATGACGAGTCCTAGCAAATCAATTTGTGCCACTTGTGTAGCCTACCTGGAGCTATCAAGCTGATTTAATAAATAGCCTATAACTTGAGAGTAATATTACATTCGCCTTGTGTTATTATGCAATTATTAACAACCATGTTTAGTTAATTAAATTGGAAGTTATCAAAGCTCTATCTGCAATTGTTAGAAGGCATTAGATTGACTTAACAGTCCAAATAGGCTACAGGTAAAAAATCAAATCTAAATACTGGCTGCTGTTGACAAGCATATTCAGATCAAACATATCATTCATATTTAATTCAGCGATTGAAATTACAACCCCATCCACAGCCTATTCCAGCAGGCTGCTATTGGGAAACAAGCATTTCTTACATCGAAATCGCCAAACTATTAATGTTGAATAAATGAGTCTTAATTTGGACTAAGCAGGCTGATAGATCATTCAGTTGACATCTTGCCTGGGTTACTGTAGACTGATGTAGGCCTATCAAGGGCTGTAGGCTACCTGCATCTAAGCAAACCAAGGCAAAGTTGAATTACAATCATACACCCAGATTTTTGCCTGTAGCCTATGCCTATTGAAATGACAAGTCAATCTCGCAAAATAGGACATTTATAACTGTTTGTAGTCTCAACATCTGTCACAATTGCCAGAAAATAGCCTAACATTATTATATATTTTTTTAAAGTTCATCTGGGTGTTTCTTGCGCCGAAGATTGAGATCTTCTGTACAACTTTCATCACTCAAACTCCCCTGTCGGATTTATCTAGTCATGCACAAAAGGGACTTATTTAAGCAATAAGGCCTAGGAGGGTGTGGTATATGTCCAATATACCACGGCTAAGGGCTGTTCTACGCACGACGTGGAGTGCCTGGATACATTATATTAAATTGATGGCCTGCACATGCGCAGTTCGGTGCGAGACGACCATTAGACCCGAAGACAGACCTTAGCTGTGGTGTATTTTCCATATATCACAAAACCCTGAGGTGCCTTATTGCTATTATCAACTGGTTACCAACGTAATTATAGCAGTAAAAATAAGTGTTTTGGTAACCAGTTTAAAACAGGGAAAGAGGTCAGTTGAAACTGAAATGTGTCTTCTGCATTTGACCCAACCCCTCAGAATGGTGTGGGGGACTGCCATAATTGACATCCACGTCTTCAGCACCGGGGGAATCTGCCTTGCGACAGATTTCTACCTTGTCAGCTTGGGGATTCGATCCAGCAACCTTTCGGTTATTGGCCCAAAACTCTAACCACTAGGCTACCTGCCACCCCGGGGGGTTGTGGTACATGGCCAATATACCACAGCTAACGGCTGTATCCAGGCACACCACATTGCATCATTCTTAAGAACAGCCCATATCCATCGTATATTGGCTACATACCATACGGTACGGTACGATACGGTACGGTAATAAGGCCCTCATGCCTTATTGCTTAATTATAGCAGTGATCATAGCAGTGCAGTGATCATAGCAGTGAAACGAGTTAAATCAACAACCATTGATGGAAAATGACCTGGTGAGTTTAAACGGGGTGAATGATCTTTTCTCTTGCGATATACTCAAATTAGTATATTATGTCATGTCAGTTCACAAGAATTATAACTTTGATGAAAACCTAATTTTGCTTCTAAAGTAGGTACAAGTTACGTTGGTATTCCTTAACTGGCTCAATAATGTAATGGGAAAACAATTATTGTATAAAATGTGGCAATTTAGCTCGTTATCAGCCCCTTTGGGCAGGTTTTGAATGGTCATTGGATTAGAATTGTTAGCTACAACTGGCAACCCTGTTTACCGTTGAGATTTCAACAAACCATTTCTTGTGGCCCTGTGCCCAAGATAATTTTGAGGGCAAATTTCTTCTGACTAATGTTTTATTGTCTAAACACGCTCTAATCTGTTATGATCCACCTGGCTAAAAATGTATCCAAGACAAATAATCTTAAAACATACAGTACCAGTCAAAAACTGACACTCATTCAAGGGTTTTTCTTATTTCATAGTTATGATATCTTCACTATTATTCTACAATGTAGAAAATAGTAAAAAATAATAAAGAAAACCCCTCGAATGAGTAGGTGTCCAAACTTTTGACTGGTACTGCATGTAGCTAGAACATCCACTCACCCTCTCTTCACCCTCAAACATGCATACAAGTTATGTAGTTAGTTTGATAACTATATAGTTACCTAGATGGTACTCTCAAACCAAGAACTAAAATATCGTGTTATTGCGTCAGATGCTCGATTGTGTCAACTAAATGCACCTGTCCACGAGAGATTATGGTAAACTAATCATTATAAGATTGACAAAGCAATGTATGACATTATCGCCACTACATTTTGTCTGAGGATGCTGTCTGGTGTGGCACTCACATAGACTATGCGAGTGCCACACCAGACAGCATGGTGTGGCACTGTGGTGGTCTGCTGTGTATAGCATTTGCCATTTTCTTAGTTAGGCTAACTAACTAGATCTGAGATTTCAGTTTCCAATGCACGGTTAACCTAACGAACCTCAGCCAGGTCCGTAACTTGTGGGTAAGTTAGTTAGACTTGGTTAGTTAACTAACCAAGTCAGTACTCTAGTTAGCTATAATACATAACGTTAGCTAACACCAGCTAGTACAGCCACATATTGATTGTAGGAATGGAAAAAAAGTATTACTACTTAAATTTGGCTACTAGTAGTTATAATTACGTTACTCTGTCTAAAGCACTACTTTAATAGCTAGCTAGGCTATCTATAGTTAGTTATTGAGGAGGCTGGCTAACGTATGTAGTCAGTCGAAACAACTTTGTTTACCTGTAGCGCTATCGCTTGCAAGGTCCGTGGGGGGGGGGGGGTCTTTCAGTCTCTCGAGCTCAGGCGATAGCGAAGTTAACTAGCTGCTGATATCCCGTTGTCTCTCAAAAATACCCTACACTTAAACACCCCCAAAAAACGTCCACTTCAGCATTGTCCATCTGTTGACTTCAGGTGACTTCTCTTTCCCTCGGAACACCAGGAGGCCGAGAATCCTCGGGGTTTCCAAGCCCGCCTTGCAGGCTGTAGCCCATGCACAAGCAACTCCCAGCTCGAGGGTTGTTGTTGTAGTTTCTTTGGAAAGGGCCTTTCTTCTTTGGTAAATAATTTTTTAAAAAAAAGTTTAATTAATATGAAATTTGTTTTGGCGATTGAATGTCGAAATTCTTAATCTGCCGCTGAAATAATAAAACTTTAACTTGTTTCTCTTGCGATAAATTGGTTAACATTAGATTGAATTAGCTACACAATTAGCTAGCATTCGCGAGTCATCGATGAAAGACCAGAGATGGGTGGACTAAATCCATCTGCGTGCTCGACAGACAGGGTGTGCTAGCTACCTCGCATCGACAGTCTGCTGCGGACATGACCCCGAACTCCCACCAAATTCAGTCAGATCAATTAGATTCTGAGACTGTTTATGCAATGTAAACAACAAGTGTGATGCAATTTGTTCGGTCTGAATAGAACAGGGAGGGGGAGCCACTGGCTGCGTTTACACAGGCAGCCCAATTCTGATATTTTTTTTCACTAATTGGTCTTTTGACCAATCAGATCAGCTCTGGTAAAAATCCGATTTAATAATGTCTAATGTCATTGCTTAAAATACCAATTAGTGGGGGGGAAAAATCTAAATTGGTCTGTCTGTGTAAACGCTGCCCAAGAGAGCGCACAACCCAAACCCATAGTAGAGTGGTTGCAGTTTGCATTCAAAAAATGAAGTTGTAGTGGGCCGTACTACAGGGTGATTTAATATGCCTGAGCTCTGTCAAAGTGTTCCTGGATTACATAACGATGTCAATAATGATGTTGCTCAATGCTCGCCTGTCCAGACAGAATGGACTATTCCCACTACTGAGCGGCAACCCAGTATTAATAGCACAAACTCATGCCGCATCGAACTCCATCAATGCCACCCACACCCCTTCTGAATTCCTTAACTCGATGCTCTCGCAGTTTGTGCTATTAGTTCAAATAAACATAACTGCGAATTTGGACGTAGCTAGCAATTTTACAGTGAAAGCGAGGTAAATTATCGGATAAGACATGACCAATTATTTAGTATTTTCTGTCATTCTAGACTTGTATTGTAATCAGTTATGTTTATTGCATTGTCATCTTCTTCACTGGAAGTGATCTTTATTCACTCTGGACAACGTTGTTGTATGTAACGTTAACTTGCCGGCTCCTTGAAGCGTGTAGGTGTTTTAGCTACAGTAACGGTTTAAACATATACTCGCTGTTGCTATAATTTAGGTAACATGACAGTCAATAATATCAATCGTGTAAGCACATGGAAATACTTGTTAGCGAAGAATTTATTTCAGACTCAATGACTGAATTGGCGGGTTGTGAGTGACGGACTGTGAAACTCATTTTTCCATAATATTAATAACGGTGTTGTGCCTATAAGCCCCCCCTCCCCCTCCCCCTCCCTCCCCTCTTGTGAACGCGCACGCACTCAATTCTTCATTGCTGCGGATTGCTTGCTCGTTAAGATTTCTGATCACGTTCGGCTGCGTTTCATTTTATTTGTGTCGGTTTGGTCGTTGGGGATGCACTAGTAATGTCTGCAGTTTTCGGTCTGGCTATTGTTTCAAGTGTATTAGTCTATAAATAAATATCTTTGCCAAAATGCGTTGTCTTCCATGTCTTATTCGACTGGTAATTGTTCTGAAATGTTTATTGCTTGCCTACATTTTACTTCCTCCTCATGTTTAATATAACACACGTACATTAATTATTATATTCGGTTGCCTACGTGAAGTTTTTTCTATAGAAAGTATTTGACTGATGTGTGCCACAGAAAGTATTTGACTCTAGCCTCAAAATGAAGGAAAATTAGAAGTGGGGAGGATTTCGGCAGGGCTATTATTTTCTTGCCTGCCGAATAGGGAACAGGGAACAAGGGAATAGTATAGGTTTCTTGTAACATAATTATTTAAATACATGTGTTTTAGTGGCCATCTAGTCAGAAGTTGGATCAAAGATAACATTTATACAGATCTTTCAAGGTTTTTTTTTTTAAATCTACAATTATATTAAATTAAAGATGTAACATACCAGTGTTTTGGAGGAGAGTGACTGCTACTACTACAATCGACTACTCCTTCAGAACACATTCAGCAAACTGGGGAAAACATTTGATGGGCATTTCAGTTTTCCCCAACAAAATGATGTAACACTTAAGATTCTAATTCGCAACTATACAACGACACAGCTATAATATAATATAATGACAGTTCTGTTTTGCCTTTTAGTCAGTATACTTTCAGTAGGTTCATTGTACATTACTTATACTCTCATACTTACTTTCAAGGCAAAGACCCCACAAGAAGTAACATCTTGTTGGCATGTGTGAGGAAGGGTACCACACGCCCATCTGGAGATATTACACCCCTTCTCTCTCAGGAATGATCGGAGCATATATGTTAATACAAGTACAGCATTTTGAAACACTTTATTGATTACAGTATAGAGATTAACAGAGGGTAATCTGAGAATGCAGGGATTCCAGCAGAAAAGTAATACAAATCTGGAGCTGACAAGGGCTGGAATGTAAATGACATGCGATCATCTAACATCTGAGAATGGGCAGGCATTCCCTCGGATGAAGAGCATCTCCGTCTTGCTGATTATGTGCTGTCATCCAGGTGGAAATGTCACCTGCATATCTGATGTAGGAAAAGAGATAAGAGGGAAGTTGAGTGTCCTGTGAATATGTTTTATGTATATGTACTGTACGTGTGTGTGTGTATATATATATATACATATATATCTCTTGGTATATATATTTTTTTATTTAGTTTCTATTTATTATTATCATTATTGTGTTTTGTGGTTGAGGAAGCTTGGATGGGGATGGTGGAGGTGCTGGGGGTGTCCTATTGGGTGCGAAGTGTCATGGATCCCTCTGGAACTTTCATTGCGCACACCTGGCCCCTATTCCCACTGATTGTATTTGTATATATGTGCCCTTTGTTCACCATGGTGGGGTCGATTATTGTTACTATGTCCGTTGGTGCGTGTGAGTACCTATGCTGTGTGTTTTGGGCTTTCGTGCCCTTGTGGATTGTGCAGATTATTATGGGTCTCGTCCTGTGTGATAATCATTGTGCGCTTGAGTTATTTATTTGAGGTACTCCTCGCTCTTTTGTTTGGGTTTCAACTAGAGGTCGACCGATTAATCGGAATGGCCGATTAATTAGGGCCGATTTTAAGTTTTCATAACAATCGGTAATCTGCATTTTTGGATGCCGATTATGGGCGATTTATATTGCAATCCACGAGGAGACTGTGTGGCAGGCTGACCACCTGTTACGTGAGTGCAGACAGCAAGGAGCCATGGTAAGTTGCTAGCTAGCATTAAACTTCTTATAATAAACAATCAATCTTAAAATATTCACTAGTTAACTACAAATGGTTGATCTTACTAGTTTAACTAGCTTGTCCTGCGTTGCATATAATCAATGCGGTGTCTGAAATTGTGTCACTTCTCTTGCGTTCAGTGTAAGCACAGTCAGGGTATATTCTGAGATTTCCATACCCAACTATAACATTTTCCGTCAAGATAGAACTGCCAAAGGGGGAGGAGTTAGCCTGCAAAGTAATGTCATACTTTCCAGGTCCATACCCAAACAGTTCGAACTACTAATTAAAAAAATTACTCTCTCCAGAAATAAGTCTCTCTCTGTTGCCGCCTGCTACGACCCCCCTCAGCTCCCAGCTGTGCCCTGGACACCATTTGTGAATTGATCGCCCCCAATCTAGCTTCAGAGTTTGTTCTGTTAGGTGACCTAAACTGGGACATGCTTAACACCCCGGCAGTCCTACAATCTAAGCTAGATGCCCTCAATCTCACACAAATCATCAAGGAACCCACCAGGTACAACCCTAAATCTGTAAACAAGGGCACCCTCATAGACGTCATCCTGACCAACTGGCCCTCCAAATACACCTCCGCTGTCTTCAACCAGAATCTTAGCGATCACTGCCTCATTGCCTGTATCCGCTACGGATCCGCAGTCAAACGACCACCCCTCATCACTGTCAAACGCTCCCCAAAACACTTCTGCGAGCAGGCCTTTCTAATCGACCTGGCCCTGGTATCCTGGAAGGATATTGACCTCATCCCGTCAGTTGAGGGTGCCTGGTCATTCTTTAAAAGTAACTTCCTCATCATTTTAGATAAGCATGCTCCGTTCAAAAAATAACTAAGAACAGATATAGCCCTTGGTTCACTCCAGACCTGACTGCCCTCGACTAGCACAAAAACATCCTGTGGCGGACTGCAATAGCATCGAATAGTCCCTGCGATATGCAACTGTTCAGGGAAGTCAGGAACCAATACACGCAGAGGCCAGCTTCTTCAGGCAGAAATTTGCATCCTGTAGCTCTAACTCCAAAAAGTTCTGGGACACTGTAAAGTCCATGGAGAACAAGAGCACCTCCTCCCAGCTGCCCACTGCACTGAGGCTAGGTAACACGGTCACCACTGACAAATCCATGATTATCGAAAACTTCAACAAGCATTTCTCAACGGCTGGCCATGCCTTCCTCCTGGCTACTCCAACCTCGGCCAACAGCTCCGCCCCCCCCCCCCCCCCCGCAGCTACTCGCCCAAGCCTCTCCAGGTTCTCCTTTACCCAAATCCAGATAGCAGATGTTCTGAAAGAGCTGCAAAACCTGGACCCTTACAAATCAGCTGGGCTTGACAATCTGGACCCTCTATTTCTGAAACTATCCGCCGCCATTGTCGCAACCCCTATTACCAGCCTGTTCAACCTCTCTTTCATATCGTCTGAGATCCCCAAGGATTGGAAAGCTGCCGCAGTCATCTCCCTCTTCAAAGGGGGAGACACCCTGGACCCAAACTGTTACAGACCTATGTCCATCCTGCCCTGCCTATCTAAGGTCTTCGAAAGCCAAGTCAACAAACCGGTCACTGACAATCTCGAATCCCACCGTACCTTCTCCACTGTGCAATCTGGTTTCCGAGCCGGTCACGGGTGCACCTCAGCCACGCTCAAGGTACTAAACGATATCATAACCGCCATCGATAAAAGACAGTACTGTGCAGCCGTCTTCATCGACCTGGCCAAGGCTTTCGACTCTGTTAATCACCATATTCTTATCGGCAGACTCAGTAGCCTCGGTTTTTCTAATGACAGCCTTGCCTGGTTCACCAACTACTTTGCAGACAGAGTTCAGTGTGTCAAATCGGACGGCATGCTGTCCGGTCCTCTGGCAGTCTCTATGGGGGTGCCACAAGGTTTAATTCTCAGGCCGACTCTCTTCTCTGTATATATCAATGATGTTGCTCTTGCTGCGGGCGATTCCCTGATCCATCTCTACGCAGACTACACCATTCTGTACACTTACGGCCCTTCCTTGGACACTGTGCTATCTAACCTCCAAACGAGCTTCAATGCCATACAACACTCCTTCCGTGGCCTCCAACTGCTCTTAAACGCTAGTAAAACCAAATTCATGCTTTTCAACCGTTCGCTGCCTGCACCCGCACGCCCGACTAGCATCACCACCCTGGATGGTTCCGACCTAGAATATGTGGACATCTATAAGTACCTAGGTGTCTGGCTAGACTGTAAACTCTCCTTCCAGACTCATATCAAACATCTCCAATCTAAAATCAAATCTAGAGTTGGCTTTCTATTCCGCAACAAAGCCTCCTTCACTCACGCCGCCAAACTTACCTTAGTAAAACTGACTATCCTACCGATCCTCGACTTCGGCGATGTCATCTACAAAATAGCTTCCAATACTCTACTCAGCAAACTGGATGCAGTTTATCACAGTGCCATCCGTTTTGTTACTAAAGCACCTTATACCACACACTACTGCGACCTGTATGCTCTAGTCGGCGGGCCCTCGCTACATATTCGTCGCCAGACCCACTGGCTCCAGGTCATCTACAAGTCCATGTTAGGTAAAGCTCCTCCTTATCTCAGTTCACTGGTCACGATGGCAACACCCACCCGTAGCACGCGCTCCAGCAGGTGTATCTCACTGATCATCCCAAAAGCCAACACCTAATTTGGCCGCCTTTCGTTCCAGTTCTCTGCTGCCTGTGACTGGAACGAATTGCAAAAATCTCTGAAGTTGGAGACTTCTCTCCCTCACCAACTTCAAACATCTGCTATCTGAGCTGCTAACCGATCGCTGCAGCTGTACATAGTCTATCGGTAAATAGCCCACCCAATTTACCTACCTCATCCCCATACTGTTTATATGTACTTTTCTGCTCTTTTGCACACCAATATCTCTACCTGTACATTTATCTTGGCCAGGTCGCAGTTGCAAATGAGAACTTGTTCTCAACTAGCCTACCTGGTTAAATAAAGGTTAAATAAATAAATACAAATATGCAGCATTTTGGGTCGCCTGGCTTGTTGAGAACTGTGTGAAGACCATTTCTTCCTAATGTAGGATTTGGCATTTTGAACATTGAGATATTAAATAAATGATAGGGAAAAAAGCATAGAATCAAAGGAGAAAGAGACTGGGCCTCTGTAGAAAGACAGATAGCTGTGGAGTATGTTGGAACGTGTTTGGGGACGGGAGCAGAGCACCGTGTTGAATCAGGGGAGACAGATGGACATCTGTGGATTTGATGGAGGGGTTGAGGTCCGGAGGTGAGGACTGAGTCCCTTAAGGGAGTAAAAAGGGTTTGGTATCCTGTTACCCTCTTTCTGTTGAACCATAAGATGTAAGGATTGGAGAGAAGGCGTGTCTTAAGTAGGATGTATATAACTGTGATGGAGAAATGTTTTGGTGTCTGAATACAGCTGTACTGAACCTTTGGGAAGAATTTAACTTGGTTAAAGCTTCTCTAGTGTCCGTGAGTTATTTACTCTGAAAAATAAGAACCTAACAGATGGTGAGCTTGCCAGGAGTTCAACACGATTTGTAGTCAAACCAAAGAGTCCAGATCAGTGGAGCAGAGCTGGCTACTAACAAGGTAGGCTAATTCCTATATCTGTTTCCACTCTTTTTGACATCTTAGGGAGATGAGAATCGTTGGCTGAACTAATTATGGGATACGGACCTGGAGAGCCAAAGTTAATTCTATAGGCCCATTGTGGAACGACCGGTCGTCACTTTATAGTAAATGGTCAGTCCCGGAAGGTAAACTCATACAGGCTGTAGGGTAAGTCCTAGGGGGTAACTCCCTAGTAGGTTGGTTCCTGCTAGTACTATAAAGTCCATAGTAAATCCCAGTGGGTTAATACCTGTGATTTACTATTAATATAGGGTGAGTCCCGGAAGGTAAGCCCGCACAGGTTAGAACCTGCGAAGGTTAAGTCCTATGGGGAAAATACCAGCGGGGTTGGTTCCCTGCATAAACTACAAGGGGGTGAGAGCCTAGTTGTAGTAGCCATATAAGTATATAGTAAGTCCCGAGCAGGATAGATCCTGTGGAGGGTAAGTCTTATAGCGAGCAAGTCCCGAGCAGAATAGATCTGTGGAGGGTAAAATCTAATAGAGAGAGGGGATGTCCTGAACAGGGTAATCCTGTGGAGGGTAAAACAATAGTGTAACAGTATATAGACCCGTAAGAAGGGCAAAAGGCCCAGTAACAGTGGCCGTGAGAGCGCAGAGTGTGTGTGAAAGAGGTTGGTTTATGCATTTTCTGTTGATAGAATGCTGACTTCAAAACACTGGTATATTGAGGCTTTGAATCTGGTTGTATGTCCTTGTGCCAAGTCATGGGGAGAGGGCGCATGAGAGATGATGTGGGTTATCAATAATAGTGATATTTGAGGAAGTACTGGAATAAGACAAAGTCCTGTCCATATTCTCCAGTAATAGATTCGCAGACACTATGGTATTGGTTATAAAACAAGGTATTAAGTGCCCTGACCAATTAATTATTATCTGGGGATGTGTGTAGTGCTATCTTAGAAAATAGTTAATAGAATGTGTGTATTATAGACGGGAATGAAGAAATCTAAAATAACCTGAACACCGTCGGGAGTGTTCAGGGAATAATAACTATTGATATGGCGACAAACGGACTCGTTGATCCCTGTAATATAGAGATAGGGAATTTAATAAAGCCATGGAGGCGCTAAAATAAGTGCACACGCATTCTACCAATTCAGCTGGAATATGGAAAAATTTAGCAAATTAGATAAAATTGGACAACATTTTCCTGCTGACGGTGAATTCAAATCAAATAAAGAATTCAGGGAGGCAATTATGACTTGGCACAAGGACATAAAACCAGAATCAAAACCTCAATATACCAGTGTTGATGACAGCATTCTATCAACAGAAAATGCATAATGATAAACCCAGAAAGTGTAACACCCGTACACTAACACAGAAGGACTGCGAACAGAAGTGTATTGATAGAATTTGCGCTTCTGCTTTGATGACGGGTTTGAACCCTGTAATCAAAACGATAATTGCGGGGGTAGTAGAGTTAATTCAAGACGATGTTTTTTGAGAGTGGAATATGACTCCGCTCACCTCGCCTCACCTCGAGGGGTTAATAGGGCCATAGAAAAAAAGCACTAACTATAGTTTCAATGGCAGAGATGACTAAGAAACGTAGTGAAAAACAGAGCGTAAGGAGACAGCTCCCTGTTTTAGATGTGGGACTATCGGACATTGGAATAATGAGTGTAAGGTGATACTGGAACCTACTGCATTAGCAGGATATGCCGCTATACAAGAGTTTGCATATTTTTCAAAAGAGCAACAACTAATTGTTTTGAGGTTAGCAAGAATGGAACTTTCACCTAGCGGTGTATAGTTTCTGTTCGATCGATAAGTGGTTCATAGAGATTACAGTTTCTATGTGATGGAAGACGTTTTGATCACGTTTTACCGAGTACCGATGGGATTTACAAATAGTCCCACATGGTATCATTTTGCATTGAAACAATCGTTAAAAAAAGGTGTCTATTGTAGGTTCTGTGTTGGTACAATACGTGGATGATTTGTTATTAGCGTCGAAAGACGAAGACATTTATATGCGAGACCTCACCACGTTAGTAGACTATTTGGCGGAACATGGTCATATAGCATCGTATGTGAAAGCACAACTAGCAAAGCAAGAGGTAACATATTTGGGGTTTTCGATTTTTGAGGGCAAGATACAAATTACCTGGGATTGGGTAGAAACCACGCGTTCTTTGGCACGGCCAAACACTCCTCGCACGTCCAGGATAACTTTAGGAGTTTCAATTTTGTTAGACATTTTATTTTGTAATTCTCTGAAATTGCTGAGCCACTTACAGAGTTGGCGGAAAAGGGGGAAGGGTCCCCAGGAATGTGAGGACGCGTTTGTCGAGTTAAATAAGCAATTGGGTTAAGTGCCAGCATTGGGATTGCCAAACTTAAAAGGACATTTTAAAAATGTTGTTCATGAACAAGAGGGACATAGTAGCATGATGGTTACGCAAAATCATGGGGGTGGAGAGAGACAAGTAATGTACTGGAGTAAATCGCTAGACTCGGTGGCAAAAGGAATACCACCATGCCTTACGGTGGTACAGGCGACTGAAATGGTGTTGCATAACACGGCTTCCATTACGATGGGTAAAAAGGTAGATGTGTATGTTCCACATGCAGTAGCAACCATAGTGAACAGCACAAAATCACGTGTTACTAGTGCAAGATGGACAAAATGGAAGTTAACATTAAATGGGGAAAATCTACATTTTTTAAAGATTGGTGCTTTGAATACTGCGTCGTTAATGCATGGGGAGGGTGAATCGCATAGATGTGACCCAGATCAGAGTACTCTAAAACCTAAACCTGATTTGCAAGAGACAGCATTGGAATAGGGAAAATTATTGTATACAGATGGCTCTAGTTACATGAACACAGACGGGAATCGAGTAAAAGGGGTACGCTGTGTGTGGTATGCATGTAACGATCGTCGTTGGAATGAAACCAAAGCGCAGCGTGGAAATTGTTCATATTTAATGTTCACAAAAAAACACAAACAAAATGGAGAAAATTAAAGCGCACAGTTCTGTCAGGGAAACAACCTAAAACAGAACAATCACCCACAAAACACAGGTGGGAAAAGGCTACCTAAGTATGATTCTCAATCAGAGACAACGAAGAACACCTGCCTCTGATTGAGAACCATACCAGGCCAAACGCATAAACACAACATAGAAAAAATAACATAGACTACCCACCCCAACTCACGCCCTGACCCAACTAAAACAAAGACATAACAAAGGAACTAAGGTCAGAACGTGACCATTTGGCATTTGGTGTAGTTCATGATTTCGGGTACATTGTGGTCACCACCGGGCATGTTAACAGTGACAGGAACACCAATAAAAATGGTCTGGAGGTAGAGGTATTATTAGAAGCATGTCAGTTACCCAGTAAATTAGCATTGGTGAAATGTGAAGCTTAGATTAGCAGACTGAATGGCTACGGCTGCTGCCTTGGGGAGAGAAAGTGTTAGAAAACGACATGTGTATATATTGCGGATTCCTTACGATGAGAGATTGGCTAAATTTGCCGCACAAAAACGGATTTTGGGTTGAAGATTCTAGGTGAAATGCCAGGGGAATGGATTCTAAAGGTAACACATTTAAATTATATGGCCAAACACTCCTTGCAAATGCAGAAGGCCTTAGGATTTGTTTAAATCATTAGACATTTTGTGGTTTTATTTTTAAATGCATTTACGTTTGATGTCGTCTTATTCTAGAATGGGATCCTAGAATGGACGAAAGAGTGGATGGTTCACGAGGAATTAGCATTGGGGTTACCAAACCTAAAAAAATGTTTTATTTTTTTATGTGGTATGATGGTTATGGAGAACCAGCAGGAAGATAACATGTTTTGAAGAGGTATTTAAATGGTTTCCGAAGGACAGGGAAAGAAAGAGGAAACATTTGAATGGTATCGAAAGCCCTGAATATGAAACATTCTTAAAGAATGATCAACCTCATTATGAAATAAATAGACGGGGGATTTCAGTATCAAATCATGAGAAACACCATTCTCTATCCACATTGTACCATTACTTTAGGAGATTAGTATTATTTCCGTAGGGAGTTATAAAGAGTAGTAATTATAAGTTGATTAGTTATTCGAATTGGTTTATTTTTGATTTAACATGTTTTTTTTTTAATCACGTGTTTAAAAGGGGAAAATTACCAGTTCCCTGTTGTCCTGGTCTTTGGGGTATTTGTACAGTGGTACTGTCTGTGTTCAGGCTGCATATAGGAAGGAAAATATGTTAATAAGGGGTGACAGTTACTTCACATGGATTGTGATATATGTATTGCTGATTTCATGTTGTGTTTTTGTTTTGATACAAATTTCACCAGATTGGGATCGTGTGTGGGAATTCTGTGAGGGGTTCAGGTGTTATCTTCATGATTTGGTAACTCTTCCTAGAGGTCGCCAGTAGAATAAGGGAGTACAGACTAATTCAGAATGTTTTTTTAGCAGTAACATTGTTATGCTCTTTGACATTTGTCTAAGATGTTATAAAGAAAAGGTTAATGTCATAATTCGTCATAGTCAATGTTTGTCTGGTTTCATGAAACAGAAATTTAATGAACTTAACTGTTATGATCTGTGTGTTTTTTTTTTTTTTTAGCTTATCATGGAAGGTGATGTCAGATCGTGTCTTAATGCATGGTAGAAACAATTTGACCATAGACGGTGTGTGTAAACCTCAAAACCCTCCCTGACCGGCTGAAGAAAGAGCGACAAAGGCGTGCAATGAGAGACAGTGATTTACCACTCCTATCTGAGTCCGGGGTATACGCCCTGCTAACTATTTAAACTAAGAATGCATTGAGATACTGATCTTTCTTTACCAGGCCACTCAGGACAGGGAAACGGATAAAAGGAGGCTGTAATGAGAAGAGTAATGACCGGCAATAAAAAGTTGGGAGGAAGTGTGCGAAATTGATCAACTGGAATTTGAGCCTTAGTCTCAGAGTAAGCACTAAGGTCAGTCATTCTAAATTCGAGTTGGATCATTTATAAAAATGTTTTAGTTGTGATTGGGATACAGCGAGAGAGAATTGATAAAGCACGATGAGGGGTGGGGGCACTGCTAACATTTATGTAGCCGAGAGAGTCTCCAGACTCTTCTCTCTAAGTGTTATCCCGAGGGGAGGTGGTTTGTTTGGGGGAATCACTGGATGATAGCGTGGGACAACCATGAAAGTTGTTTTTGTTTTACCCTGTATTCAGAGTTTTTTTTTGTTACATCGCATCAATGAGTGGTGCTAAGTTATTAAACATGTACTTTGTTTCTCTTTTCTATTCAAGTCAATATGTTTTTAGGTTTGGTGGAACATGAGGGTGTTCATTGTTCCAGAGGAGGGAATGATGCATATTGACTAACTGATTTGAGAATGTGTTAGTATGTTTATAACTGTAGAAAATGCATTAGGAGTACAGTGTGTTATGGGTTAGATGTAATGACAGAGGAGTATCATTCCCTAGAGACTGTGTTGTTGCAGGAGATAGCTGCTCTCCCTCTTCTATGAGCTAACTGTACACAATATGGGGATTTAATTGAACATTACACATACCTAGATCATGGTGAGAGTAGAAGAGATAGTGGTGGCATTTCAGACACTATGGTAAACTTTCAGGACACCTGTGACTCAGTTTTGTTAGGTTGGATATTATTCCCAACTCATTTGGTTTTTCTCCAATTTCTAACAGCCGGCGAACATTTGACAGATTACATGCAGGAGGTATTCTCATGGCAGGCGCTGTAGGGACAGTAACTGAAGGCGCAGTACTAGTAGCAAAGGATGCTATATTGATAGCATGGAATTGGACTACTGCGCAAATGAGGGGTATTGTTAGACTATAGTCATGGGCTATGTTGGAAGTAGCAATGGTTACTTTAGTAGCATTGTTGGGATAGCAGTTTATGACAACTCATGTCACATGGATTGGTAACTGGGGGACCAATGGAAGGACAGAGGATGTGGTTATTCAAATCTCACAAATTATGTTGTCAGGAAATGACCCATGTGTTGCAGTGTGTATATCCTCAGGTGGAAGCAGAGATATAACCAAGGGCACGGGCTGAATTCTGGAGATTGAGTGTACATCAAGAGACACCAGGCTGTTGGGACAGCATTGGTTTGAGAGAGACTACTCCGTACAGTACCTGCAGCGGTAAAGATCGTCATGTCTCTCCTTGGGTGGGGGGGTGCATAGTTTTCACGTGAAGTGAGGTCCAACTAAATGGGTGAGCGAAGATGCCAAGACAGAGGAAGCGGAGCGAGAGAGAGACTAGAGTCCACTGTAAGACATACAGATGGGTTGGGTCTGGGAGCTACTATAAACATCATAGTTGGTTTGGGGTTTAGCTGCTTTATTGGTTAATGCATCATATGACGGAGGATAGAGGGGTAATTGTACTGTGAACAGAATGTTGAAGGCATTGATGTGAAAGCAGATACAGTGCTGAGTTACCTCAAGAGGATGGGACGTGGATTAGGGATACGTACTTGCATATCCGGTGATGTGCTTATCAGTTGAAATGGAGGAGATGGGGAACAAAGTGAAAATGACACGACTTGGGAACACCTCTCGGGACCTGGGGTCTAAAGGGGAAGACTGGGTGAAAGCATGAGGAAGCTTTTTAGAGCTTCCCCAAGAACAATTGTATTTTTCATTTGAATTAGATCTGTGATAGTGTAGTTAATTTTTTTTAGTTGGCCTGTATGTGTTCAATAGACAAATTACTGGTATGTCTTGTCTGCACGACCATTAAAATGATCAGAGAGAAAAAAAATGAGAAAATCCTTTGTGCCGTAGTAGTTGCTCAGTGAAACATTGTTGACAGTATATTGAGATGTTATTCACACTACACTCAGGAAAAAAAGAGTGCTTTGGGGCACCACTTGTACCTGTAGGGCAACCCTCTTTTATAAAAAAATTTAATAAAATAAAAAAATCCTTTAAGATTAGATAAAACTCTTTATTTTTGAGAGTGTAGATTATTCATTGTCCCACAGCTCACTGTCTAACCCAGTCTAAGTAGGCTACCCCTCAAGTACGGTCATAGGGCAATATTTAAAAAACTGTTGCTTTAGGTATAATGGACCTCCTAAATATTTATGTTGAGCACTTTGGCATTACAAGCCAGTTGCTACAAGTACTCCTAGGGTCATTGGAAGTACTATACAGATATCCAGTTTCTGTCTGGTTCTCTACTCAGTCATGACCTCCAGAGAGTCTGGAGTGAGGCCAATAACTAACTCCAATAACTGAATCAGCCTTTTTAATGTAATATCCAAAATAACCCTTACTACCTCAGTCTGGAATTATGATTCACATAATATGACATGATGGTATGAGTATGCTATTAAACAATTAGCCTAGGCTTTTGTGTTCATATTGACATATTATAAAGATGCACATTATCTACAATTTCAGAAATGGCGAGATCAACAAAAAGAAACGTGTCCAAACTGTGCCCAAACCATTGGGGTGAGGGCAAAAAAAAGTAAGTTCTGTGGGGCCCCACAGCTTGAGGTTTGAAAAAATAGGGGGGGAATCTAACAAGGGGCCCAGGACTGACTCTAAAGCCCAGGTTCTCTCCCCCTCTAGGAACCTGTCAGAGGAGGAGACGGTGGATCACGCTGCCTTTAGATTTGTGTTTGAAAAGTTACTCTACTGTTACTCTACTGTACTCATACTTGATTGATATATTCTGAATGTACGAAACATTATGAACACCTGCTCGTTCCATGTCATAGACTGACCAGGTGAAAGCTATGATCCCTTATTGATGTAATTGTATTTATTATGAAACTCCATTATTTCCTTCCAAGGCAGCAGCTACTCTTCCTGGTGTCCACCAAAACATTAAGGTAGTAATGAACAATATATTTAGAAATTGTAACATTAAAATCTATTTTACAACAAACTGCACAATACATTAACTGTCAGCCCTCCGGCCGCTACTCTACTACAGCACAATACAGGTGTACGTGTGTGTATAGTGTGTTTGTATGTCACTTGTTAAATAAGAAGGATTATTAAGCCTTGAGACAATTGAGACGTGGATTGTGTATGAATGTGTGCCATTAAGGGTGAATGGGCAAGACAAAATATGTAAGTGCCTTTGAATGGGATATGGTAGTGGGTGACAGGAGCACCGGTTTGAGTGTGTCAAGAACTGCAACGCTGCTGGGTTTTTCACACTCAACAGTTTCCTGTGTGTATCAAGAATGGTCCACCACCTAAATGACATCCAGCCAACTTGACACAACTGTGGGAAGCATTGGTGACAACATGGACCAGCATCCCAGTGGAACTCTTTCGACACCTTGTAGAATCCACGTCCCGACAAATAGAGGCTGTTTTGAGGGCAAAGGAGGGAGGGGTGGGGAGCTAGTGCAAGTGCAACTCAGTATTAGGAAGGTGTTCTCAATGTTTTATATGCAACTTGTCATATTACAATGAGAACATAGCATTTTACAAACAACATCATATGACTCTCTATAAGGGAGTCAAATAAAGTCCCATAAGGGATGGATGCAGATTAACATGGTGTCAGCTCCACCACGTTCCTGATTATACCTATCCAGACCCTTCAGAAAAATCTAAAGGTTAGCTCAGGGCCAAGGAGGAGGGGTAGGGAGTGAATTTGGACCAGCAAATGATGTGTATGTGCCACCTAAGAGTTTCAATACCAATCATGTCTGTGTGTGTTCATTGAGGTTGAAGTTCACATTGGAAAAGATGCAGGGGTCCACTGTGACCATGGTGGAGAACACTGGCACTGCAGAGTGCCAGAAAAGACTGAACTGAAGAAGTGCAAAGGTACATGGACCTATCTATTTACTTTGTCTCCACTGTCCACAATGCGAGTGTAGGCTGTCATCTCTATAGTATAGCACATTATCTTAGTTGTTTGTCATCGTACCAGCAATGACCGTGAAAGTCGACTTAAGTTTTCAACAGCATGTATTGCTATGTTTGAGGCAATTACTAAAATACATGACCATTCTATCAGGTTTAAGAATAAAATGAAGGATGACTGAAATAAAATGTCTCTTCCCTCACCCCTCCATTTGTGCATTCACTCGCGCCTCTGTCATATGCACAAGTGTCCCAAAACAGAGGAGTATGTAAGTTATGTATTCTAACATAAAGGTTATTTATTGAATTCTTCCATTTGACCTATCTTGATGTGGTTTGTTCATTTTGTTGTTGTTGTTGGTTTCATTGCAGTGGCAGAAAATGGTGGAGCACCTGGGTCCATCTACTCACTATCACCTAAAACCCCCTCCTGTCGCTATACCTGTTAATCTCCATATAATAAATCCTCTTCATTGGTCTGTGCTTTTATGAAGACATTGTGAAGAATTAGAATCCTATATTAATGGCATAAACATGTACATGCAGTATGACAGATCTACAAGTTGTACAATGAATCAGGAAAGCAGCAGATACAGCAGTCAGCAGAGCCAGGAGGACACAATGGTAGATGTCAGACATGTAGCCTGTCAATATGCAATGGGACCAGGGAGGACAAGGTGTCCCTCCATTACACTGCAATTGTTGAAATCTACCATATTAATATTAGTTTACCAATATATTACCAAAGTATTGGCCTAGCATCAAAATTAGTCTACAATCAGGGTTAGGCATAGTAAAATGTACTTATATTGAAATTTGATTAAATCCCAAGAATATTCTTAGGTCTCTAAACTGCTAAAATATGTATAGGGCCTACATTCATTAGCTGGCAATAAGTCATACTTCATCGGTATGTTTCTTGTCAATTTTGAATTATTGTTATAGTTTGATTGTACCACAGACACGATTGCCTCTACATTTCTACATTACCGTTCTGTAACGTTGTGCCCTGCTGAACAGGTCCTGTATTTTTGGCAACAGCGACGTTTGCTAGTAAAGCTCACAATTATTAAAATGAGAGGAAATTAATGGTACATTTGACAGGTTAGGATCATAACTACAACTGAGTATCTGACATATAAAGAGGGAGAACAGTAAACATGCATTTCGAATTGTCCTTGTGGTTTGGGTCACTGCCGTGTTTTTTCGAAACGGTTGCGTTGCGTGACGTTGATACTTCCTCTGTAGGAAGGGTATCATGTTATCATGTCACGTTTGTTCTATTACTTTTTGATAGTATTCAGTAGCTGTCTTCAATTTGAATCACGTAAACTTGTTCTTATGTAATATCCGTTTTTATTAAATCATTTATGTTTTTATTTTATTTTACCCCTTTTTCTCCCCAATTTCGTGGTATCCAATTGTTTTTAGTAGCTACTGTCTTGTCTCATCGCTACAACTCCCGTACGGGCTCGGGAGAGACGAAGGTTGAAAGTCATGCGTCCTCCGATACTCAACCCAACCAAGCCGCACTGCTTCTTAAAACAGCTCGCATCCAACCCGGATGCCAGCCGCACCAATGTGTCGGAGGAAACACTGTGCACCTGGCAACCTTGGTTGGCGTGCACTGCCACAGGAGTCGCTGGTGCGGGATGAAACGAGGATATCCCTACCGGCCAAGCCCTCCCTAACGACACTAGGCCAATTGTGCGTCGCCGGTTACAACAGAACTTGGGCCCGAACCCAGGGTCTCTGCTGGCACAGATGGCGCTGCAGTACAGCGCCCTTAAGCACTGTGCCACCCGGGAGGCTCTTAAATAATTGATGTATAAAAAATTACACATTTTCTCCCCACATTTAAGAATGTGTAATGTCTGAATAATAGTAAATAATTATTTATTTCAGTTTCATTTCTTTCATCACATTCCCAGTGGTCAGAAGTTTACATACAGATAGTATTTGGTAGCATTGCCTTTAAATTGTTTAACTTGGGTCAAACGTTTTGGGTAGCCTTCCACAAGCTTCCCACAATAAGTTGGGTGAATTTTGGCCCATTCCTCCTGACAGAGCTGGTGTAACTGAATCAGGTTTGTATGCCCCCTTGCTTGCTTTTTCAGTTCTGCCCACAAATGTTCTATGGGATTGAGGTCAGGGCTTTGTGATGGCCACTCCAATACCTACTTTTTTGTCCTTAAGCCATTTGCCACAACTTTGGAAGTATGCTTGGGGTCATTGTCCATTTGGAAGACCCATTTGAAACCAAGTTTTAACTTCCTGACTGATGTCTTGAGATGTTGCGTCAATATATCCACATAATTTTCCGTCTTCATGATGCCATCTATTTTGTGATGTGCACCAGTCCCTCCTGCAGCAAAGCACCCCCACAACATGATACTGCCACCCCCGTGCTTCACGGTTGGGATGGTGTTCTTCGGCTTGCAAGCCGCCCCCTTTTTCCTCTAAACATAACGATGGTCATTATGGCCAAACAGTTCTATTCTTGTTTAATCAGACCAGAGGACATTTCTCCAAAAAGTACGATCTTTGTCCCCATGTGCAGTTGCAAACCGTAGTCTGGCTTTTTTTTATGTCGGTTTTGGAGCAGTGGCAGTGGCCTTTCAGGTTATGTTGATATAGGACTCGTTTTACCTTGGATAAAGATACTTTTGTACCTGTTTCCTCCAGCATCTTCACAGGGTCCTTTGCTGTTGTTCTGGGATTGATTTGCACTTTTTAGCACCAAAGTATGTTCATCTCTAGGAGACAGAACGCATCTCCTTCCTGAGCGGTATGATGGCTGCGTGGTCCCATGTTGTTTATACTTGCGTACTATTGTTTGTACAGATGAACGTGGTACCTTCAGGCATTTGTAAATTGCTCGTAAGGATGAACCAGACTTGTGGAGGTCTACATTTTTTTCTGAGGTCTTAGCTGATTTCTTTTGATTTTCCCATGATGTCAAGCAAAGAGGCACTGAGTTTGATGGTTGATGGTTGATGGTGAATGCAGTGAAATAATCTGTTTGTAAACAATTGTTGGAAAAATTACTTGTGTCATGCACAAAGTAGATGTCCGAACCGACTTGCCAAAACTGTAGTTTGTTAACAAGAAATTTGTGGAGTGGTTGAAAAATGAGTTTTAATGACTCCAACCTAAGTATATGTAAGCTTCTGACTTCAACTGTACATAGACATGGAATCACTGGTCACTTTAATAATGGAACACTAGTCACTTTAATAATGTTTAGATACTGCTTTACCCATTTCATATGTATATACTGTATTCTATTATACTGTATTTTAGTCAATGCCACTCTGACATTGATTTGTATGTACTGTTGTGAATTGCTGCACTGTTGGAGCTAGGAACACAAGCATTTCGCTACACTGCAATAACATCTGCTAAATATATGTATGTGACCAATACAATTTTATTTTATTTGATTTCCTGTGCTCACAGTTAAGTGCATAATGTAAATGCTGGTGTGCAGGTCTGTAGGCTACTGGAGCAGGGTCTCGTTTCAGGACAGTGCAACGTTACGGAACTTTACAATATATTATAACATAGAACAGATATGCTTGTCTGTCTTGCAGAATAGGGAATCGTGTCAGCTCTATTTGTTACATTTCTATGTGCAAAGTTAACGTTTCACCTCACAATGACCATGTCTACATGTGCAAGGAATTCCAGATATTAGCTCAAACCCCGCTAACCCCTAGAGTTGATTTACGCACTGGTGCCTCAATCTAAGTAACATAATAAAAAAATCTCCATCAAAATCCGTCAATTTCATAGTAAGTTCGTGGCTCATTAATTGGGGAGGACAGGTTAGTTGTAATGGCTGGAGTAGATTCAGTGGAATGGTTTTTTGAAGCTGTGCCGCGCCATTTTCTCTACATTTCTCCCTACATAGGCCAGCCAGCCCCCTAGCAATTTGAGTTCTAGCCAATGAGCTTCAGCCCCTCGCATCTGAATGACAGCTAGCACATCATAACACCCCTAGACATTCCATGGTGTTATGTATGATGTGCTGATGTGCTCATACTTGAGTAAAAGTATAGATACCTTAATAGAAAGTTACTCAAGTAGAAGTAAAAGTCACACAGTAAAATACATTTGAGTAAAAGTCTAAAAATATATGGTTCTAAATATACTTATGTATCAAAATATAAATGTAATTGCTAAAATATACAGTGCCTTGCAAAATTATTTGGCCCCCTTGAACTTTGCGACCTTTTGCCACATTTCAGGCTTCAAACATAAAGATATAAAACTGTATTTTTTTGTGAAGAATCAACAACAAGTGGGACACAATCATGAAGTGGAACAACATTTATTGGATATTTCAAAGTTTTTTAACAAATCAAAAACTGAAAAATTGGGCGTGCACAATTATTCAGCCCCCTTAAGTTAATACTTTGTAGCGCCACCTTTTGCTACAGCTGTAAGTCGCTTGGGGTATGTCTCTATCAGTTTTGCACATCGAGAGACTGACATTTTTTCCCATTCCTCCTTGCACAACAGCTCGAGCTCAGTGAGGTTGGATGGAGTGCATTTGTGAACAGCAGTTTTCAGTTATTTCCACAGATTCTCGATTGGATTCAGGTCTGGACTTTGACTTGGCCATTCTAACACCTGGATATGTTTATTTTTGAACCATTCCATTGTAGATTTTGCTTTATGTTTTGGATCATTGTCTTGTTGGAAGACAAATCTCCATCCCAGTCTCAGGTCTTTTGCAGACTCCATCAGGTTTTCTTCCAGAATGGTCCTGTATTTGGCTCCATCCATCTTCCCATCAATTTGAACCATCTTCCCTGTCCCTGCTGAAGAAAAGCAGGCCCAAACCATGATGCTGCCACCACCATGTTTGACAGTGGGGATGGTGTGTTCAGGGTGATGAGCTGTGTTGCTTTTACGCCAAACATAACGTTTTGCATTGTTGCCAAAAAGTTCAATTTTGGTTTCATCTGACCAGAGCACCTTCTTCCACATGTTTGGTGTGTCTCCCAAGTGGCTTGTGGCAAACTTTAAACGACACTTTTTATGGATATCTTTAAGAAATGGCTTTCTTCTTGCCACTCTTCCATAAAGGCCAGATTTGTGCAATATACGACTGATTGTTGTCCTATGGACAGAGTCTCCCACCTCAGCTGTAGATCTCTGCAGTTCATCCAGAGTGATCATGGGCCTCTTGGCTGCATCTCTGATCAGTTTTCTCCTTGTATGAGCTGAAAGTTTAGAGGGACGGCCAGGTCGTGGTAGATTTGCAGTGGTCTGATACTCCTTCCATTTCAATATTATCGCTTGCACAGTGCTCCTTGGGATGTTTAAAGCTTGGAAAATCTTTTTGTATCCAAATCCGGCTTTAAACTTCTTCACAACAGTATCTCGGACCTGCCTGGTGTGTTCCTTGTTCTTCATGATGCTCTCTGCGCTTTTAACGGACCTCTGAGACTATCACAGTGCAGGTGCATTTATACGGAGACTTGATTACACACAGGTGGATAGTATTTATCATAATTAGTCAATTAGGTCAACATTGGATCATTCAGAGATCCTCACTGAACTTCTGGAGAGAGTTTGCTGCACTGAAAGTAAAGGGGCTGAATAATTTTGCACGCCCAATTTTTCAGTTTTTGATTTGTTAAAAAAGTTTGAAATATCCAATAAATGTCGTTCCACTTCATGATTGTGTCCCACTTGTTGTTGATTCTTCACAAAGAAATACAGTTTTATATCTTTATGTTTGAAGCCTGAAATGTGGCAAAAGGTCGCAAAGTTCAAGGGGGCCGAATACTTTCGCAAGGCACTGTATATAACAATTTCACAACAAATACCTAATACACACAAATCTAAGTAAAGGAATGGAATTTATAATATATAAATATATGGATGAGCAATGTCAGAGCGGCATAGACTAAGATACAGTACATGGTATAGAATACAGTATATATATATATATATATGAGATGAGTAATGCAAGATATGTAAACATTATTAAAGTGACTAGTGTTCCATTTATTAAAGTGGCCAGTGGTTTCAAGTGTGTGTATGTAGGCAGCAGCCTCTCTGTGCTGGTGATGGCTATTTAACAGTCTGACGGCCTTAAGATAGAAGCTGTTTTTCAGTCTCTCGGTCCCATCTTTGATGCACCTGTACTGACCTCACCTTCTGGATAATAGTGGGGTGAACAGGCAGTGGCTCGGGGGGTGGTTGTTGTCCTTGATTATGTTTTTGGCTTTCCTGTGACATCGGATGCTGTAGGTGTCCACCCCCTGGAGAGCCCTGCGGTTGTGGGCGGTGCAGTTGCCATACCAGACGGTAATACAGCCCGACAAGATGCTCTCAATTGTGCATCTGAAAAAAATTGTGAGGGTTTTAGGTGACAAGCCAAATTTCTTCAGCTTCCTGAGGTTGAAGAGGTGCTGTTGAGCCTTCTTCACCACACTGTCTGTGTGGGTGGACCATTTTAGTTTGTCAGTGATATGTACGCCAAGGAACTTAAAACTTCCCACCTTCGCCACTGCTGTGCTGTCGATTTGGATAGGGGGGTGCTCCCTCTGCTGTTTCCTGAAGTCCATGATCATCTCCTTTGTTTTGTTGACGTTGAATGAGAGATTTTCCTGACACCACACTCCCAGAGCCCTCACCTCCTCCCTGTACGCTGTCTTGTCGTTGTTGGTAATCAAGCCTACTACTGTTGTGTTGTCTGCAAACTTGATGATTGAGTTGGAGGCGTGCATGGCCACACAGTCATGGGTGAACAGGGAGCACAGGAGGGGGCTGAGCAGGAGATAGGAGATGCTGCTTCCTACCTTCACCACATGGGGGCGGCCCGTTAGGAAGTCCAGGACCCAATTGCACAAGACGGGGTTCAGATCCAGGGCCTTGAGCTTAATGATGAGTTTGAAGGGTTCTATGGTGTTGAATGCTGAGCTATAGTCAATGAACAGCATTCTTACATAGGTATTCCTCTTGTCCAGATGGGATAGGGCAGTGTGCAGTGTGATGGCGATTGCATCGTCTGTGGACCTATTGGGGCGGTAAGCAAATTGAAGTGGGTCTAGGGTGACATGTAAAGTGGAGATGATATGATCCTTGACTAGTCTCTCAAAGCGCTTCATGATGACAGAAGTGAGTGCTACGGGGCGAAAGTCATTTAGTTCAGTTACCTTAGCATTCTTGGGAACAGGAACAATGGTGGCCATCTTGAAGCATGTGGGGACAGCAGACTGGGAAAGGGAGAGATTGAAGAGGTCTGTAAACACACCAGCCAACTGGTCTGCGCATGTTCTGAGGATGCGGCTAGGGATGCTGTCTGGGCCGGTAGCCTTGCAAGGGTTAACACGTTTAAATGTCCTTCTTTGGCCACAGAGAATGTCAAGGGGGTCAGGGGGGGGGGGGGGGTCAATGTAATAGTCTGGTGGCAATTTGATTAATTGTTCAGCATTCTTTTGGCTTGAGGATAGAAGCTGTTAAGGAGCCTTTTGGTCCTGGATGGCAGGAAGCTTGGACCCAGTGATGTACTGGGCTGTACGCACTACACCCTGTGGCGCCTTACGGTCAGATGCCGAGCAGTTGCCATACCAGGTGGTGATGCAACCGGTCAGGATGCTCTCAATGGTGCAGCTGTAGAACTTTGAGGATCTGGGGACCCATGCCAAATCTTTTCAGTCTCCTGAGAGGGAAAAGGTTTTTTGTCGTGCCCTCTTCATGGCTGTCTTGGTGTGTTTGGACCATGATAGTTCGTTGGTGATTTGAACACAATATATGCGGGGAATATATGTGGCTGTGACAATAATCGAAGAGAATTCTAATGGGAGATAGTACCGTCGGCATTTGATTGTGAGGTATTCTAGGTCGGGTGAACATCAATGTAAGACATTATTCTGGTGAGCACTACTTTATTTAGTCTTCTGAGGCAACAAGTTATGACAGAAGGGAAGCCCCATGTATCTAACTTTAGTTGAAAAACAAATGTCCTACCAAATGTTTTTCTAAGTGATTCTTTTGACAATCAGATGAAAATATCACCACACAACACCCACGATATGCGAAACCGATTCTGCGCAGACTGCGGAAAAACAAAAGGAAACGGGATAAGATGTTTACATGCCACAGTATCCCGTAGAAAAATCTGCATATCTCAGGCATTTTATCCCGGTTTCTGATAACCGGGATACAATACTTTTATTGTAAACAGGATATTATGTTTATGTGTAAACTCAAAAACAGAATACTTGAGTAGGCCTATCCCATGTAATAACGGGATATTGGCGTGCATGTAAATGTGGTCACTAACTAATTACATCGATTCCAGGGGTTGGGACTGAGTACGTCACTAATTCCAGGGTTTGGGGTGGTCATCAGTCATTGCAATTATCTGTCGTGCATGACATGTCTACCAAAAGGCCTGCAATTTGCATACAGGCCAGAAGAGGGAAGCATTGTTCTACACAATATGAATATTATGCTAAACAAACTGGCCCTTGGCCTCCTCGCTTTGGCCCCTGAAACAGAAGCCCAAAGAGGAGGAAAGGCTCTTTGACAGGCCCCTCTCACAAGTCAAAATATTGAGGGGTTTATTTCACCAAAACTGCTAACCCGCTTTCAGGGGTAAACTAGACAACAGTCTTCACACACTGCAAGAAACCATAGTCAACCTAATATATTTCTAATATATTCATTTAGTTTTACTCTGTAAACACTATTTTGTTGAGTATTCCAATCATGCACTCTCACAGCGCAATATGAAAGTTTTTTTTAACTTTAAAACCAAGTAGCCAATCATTTTGCATGCAGTGTTCTGCTATATTTAACTTTACAACAATTACTTACTTAAGCAATAATGACAGAGGGGGTGTGGTATATGGCCAATATACTACAGCTAAGGGCGGTTCTACCACATGATGCAACGCAGAGTGCCTGGCTACAGCCCTTAGCCATATACCACAAACCCCAGAGGTGCCGTATTGCTATTATAAACTAGTTATAAATGTAATTAGAACAGTAAAAATAAATGGTTTGTCACACCCGTGGTATACGGTCTAATATACCACAACTTTCAGCTAATCAGCATTCGAGGGCACGAACGGCCCAGTTTATAATAAGAAATACATATCAGACAAAGTCAGTATCCATTTAAACCCATTATTTATGTATTTATTTAAATGTGTCCCTTGCAAAAGTGGATATGAAAAACAATGTAAAAGCATTACAAACGTTTTTTTTTACAATGCAGACCCTGTGAATTGGATATGGAATGATGTCATCATAGTAAGAGTAAGAGCGTACTCTGTGCTTCCTTCCTTTTCTGGTAATGGGGATGTTTTGAGCAAATAAAAACGGTGTCCGGAGTCAGTGAAACCTGTCATCAGTGACATCTTGGCTGGAGGTCCAGTTAAAGTTAAGTCTTACAAATGATTGACAGCTTAACTGGCCCATAATCCACAAGGGCAGTTGATTTAAAGGAAACAAGTGCAACATTATATACAGTGAACAAATATCTTAATAACACGTCACATTTATGAATACAAGACACCGACTATGATGCTTCCACTAAAGGAGGAAATGTATTCATGTGATTGAGAGATGATTTGTGGTGTTGATGGTATACCTGAACATTATATTGACAATAACTGGGAATGTAAGAAGAGAGTGCTGGTTTCACATACAAACAAAGACGCCACACCTCTTTACCAAACGGTCGTTTCAGAGTTGGAGTCCTGATCTAGGATCAGGTTCCCCATATCCATGTAATCTTATTCATTATGATCTGATCCTACAGCAGCACTCCTACTCGAATACGCTATGGATATGGGGCAATGTGCGGTACATAGAATCATAATATACAACACGGCTGGCGTAAAAACATTTAAGCATCATTTTTTTTGCATATCTGAGAGATGTTGCAAGTCAATGCCAACAGCTGAAGGAAACTGTTTATCTGTGAAATGAGAATGCGGGAGAACCCAAAGGCATTTTTTTGTTTTAGCAAAGTGACAGATCGCTAAACCACATGTCTCAGAAATGTTATTTGGACAATGTGCTTATCATGCCAGACTCTTACAAACAGGAAATGACAACACGCTGATGAGTAAGTGATGTCATGCGTATGCTATGAGTATCATTATCAGTCAATCAATCAAATGTATTTATAAAGCCCTTTTTAACGTCAGCCGATGTCACAAAGTGCTGTACAGAAACCCAGCCCTAAACCCCAAACAGCAAGCAACGCAGATGTAGAAGCACAGTGGCTAGGAAAAACTCCCTAGAAAGGCAAGAACCTAGGAAGAAACCAAGAGAGGAACCAGACTCTGAGGGGTGGCCGTCCCCTTCTATTTGTCCTTCGCTTCTCTGTCACTAAAGAAAGTAATGTGCCTAACTCGAGTCACGTCTACTGTCGTACATTTATCTCTCAATGTAGCCGACTCTACTTTCATTAATGGACAGCCTAAGTTACAATTATGGATTTTGAATGAACTTGTTGGTAGTTCATGTTGAAATGCCTCCGGAAAAACATATTTGGTACCGTTTAAATACATATGTACAACAAACCACTACACAAATATTACATCTTCGTCTTGTGACAGTAGAGCCAGCACATGAAATCGTAACATTCCAGAGGAAATTGAAAGAATCCAATGGGATGCAGTTATTTTAATGATCCTTCAAATGATGCAGTCATTTCAGTGATCCTTCAAATGATGCAGTCATTTCAGTGATCCTGGTTGCCATCACTCCTTGTTGCCTCTGTATGTGATGTTTGTGAAGGTTGAGGTGGCTCCTTTGTACAGGGGGTTATGGACCTACAATTCAAAACAGAGAGTTTCAGAATGAATGTTATGGCGTCAACTACAATTCAGCTCAAGTCAATTCAGTTGATGAACTGAAATTCATTTCAGGAATTTATTAGCGTGCATTAGATTTCAAGATCCACCCATTCCTGAATTGACCTGAATGTGGGTTGTGAGTTGAACGTGGGAATTCAGGAGGTCTATGACGAGTTATGAACAGTAGCCTTACTTCAGACACACGGTACACCTATCACTCCTGTGGCTCACACTCGAGTTACAACAAATTGAGCACATTTAAGCAAGGAGGATGATGGGAGTTCTGGCATCCCATGCGCAGGATTAGGGACTCCAGATGAGCTCAGGACGGGATGTCTGATGGGAAGAGTGTGTGTGTGAGGCAGCCCCTGCCACTGCCTGTAAAAGCTAATTAGCGTTAGCTAATTTCAGTGCCAACCAAGCCACCCCTGGGGAGTGGAGGCTGCTTTTTTTTCTGTATAGGGAGGAACATTGCAGCGAAAAAAAATCATAAAAAGCATAATGAGAGAGAGTGAGAGACCCGACCTCTGCTTCCAACCAAACAATAGATGTTTCAACAACACAAATGAACAAATATTTATGATCTTTTTGCCTTCTTTAATACATTGCTTTGTATGGTAGGGGAGCAGTAGACACAATGGTATACCTGGTAGTTCATAGCCTTGCACTGTGACACCCTCAAATAAAAAATTAAGCATAGAAAGCTGGCTGATTAATTGAATCCCACATCCGATTAATCTACTTGTGTTCTAAATGGAAGATTGTGTCCAGTTGAATGGTTGTAGCTCCCCAGGACTGGCGTTGTTGGCCACCCATGGACTATGGGTTGGTTTCAGCCTAGCAAGCCAAGAATGTGTGTGTGCACAAATGTGTGTGTGCCCAGTGCCCTCTTTTTCTTTTTTCTTTGAATTGAACCTTTATTTAACTAAGCAAGTCAGTTAAGAACAAATTCTTATTTACAATGACGGCCTACCCCGGCCAAACCCGGACGACGCTGGGCCAATTGTGCCGCCCTATGGGACTCACGGTCGGATGTGATGCAGCCTCTTACCGTATCCCACTTGGCGCGAGCACGCTCCTCCTCAAACTTGGCGAACTCGCGGCGGTCATGAATGGTGACCAGCAGCTTCCAGATGAGCAGGCCGGCCAGACCCAGAACCAAGATGGCCCCGGCTACGGACAGCAGCACCACCAGGATGTCTGGACCCTTAGGGCAGTCTGGGGGAAGAGGGGCAACCAAGGGATGTTTATTTTATTTATCCTTTATTCAGGTGAAATCGAATTGAGATAGGAATCTCCTTTGTGAGAGAGCCCTGTCTACAATAATAAAATGTCAGCAAACTTCCACATAACACAATACAGCAACACATGAGGGCAAGACATCAAACATCAGTTGCCAGAAGCACAGAAAGACAAGCTTTTAACATTTGAGCCCTTCACAAAGCCTATTGTCCCTAAGCACTGTTCGCAAGTAAGTTTTACGCTTTGCGCATATGGTTAGGATTGGGATTTGGTTAGGAGAAGCTGTTCTTAGATCAGGCTGAAAACAATACCAAATGTCTCCAATAACTCTGTTTGAGCGTGAGAGCTGGTAATAATGATTATGTTAGTGTATCTGGTCTAAATATGTTTACATTATAAAGGCATTATTAAGGCATTATAAGGAACAACAGGAGGAACTGTAAGGTATTTTATACCGTGGCTTTGTTGAATACTCGTTTATGATACTGAACTAACTGCTAAATAGTTTGTTAAATGGTTAACCAAATAGCTACCCGGACTATCGAATAGCTACCCGGACTATCAAATAGCTACCCGGACTACCCCTTGGCTTTTTCCACATTTTGTTACATAACAGCCTTATTATAAAATTGATTAAACTACTTTTTTTCCTCATCAATGTACACACAATACCACATAATGACAAAACGAAAACAGGTTTTTAGGGAAAAAAACCCAGAAATACCTTATTTACATAAGTATTCAGACCCTTTGCTATGAGATTTGAAATTGAGCTCAAGTACATCCTCATTAGCTCATTGTTATGGGTGTATCCAAATAAATGTCACTAGAAAACAGCTTAAACAAATGCAAACGCAGCTACTGTTGTTATTCTGGCTGCACTGTTTGACGTGACTGTAAGTTAGCCATAGTTGGCTAGCTAACATGCAAGGGATAAGATAGTTGCCAGCCAGTATGGCAATGGAACATTTAGAACGAACGACTGGGTCGCGTCCATAGATAAAGAACAAAAAGAATGAACGACTGGGTCGCGTCTCTGGCAACTGAATCAATAGAACAACCAGCAGACTTGGGTAGCACCCCTAGGTTTGTGTCGGGACTATATCTTGTGGAAGGATGAAATAGTATGAATAAATGAATCAAAATAAAGTTTTGAATGAAACTATGTAAATCATCATTTGAATACGTTGGTAACTCGTTGTATAAAAGTGATAATGCTCTCGAAGCCGGTGTTAGGTGGATATTATTGGCACGGTTTCCCGCAACACCCTTGCCAATACAGTGCATTCGGAAAGTATTGAGACACTTTCTCTTTTTCCACATTTTGTTACATTACAGCCTTATTCTAATATTCATTCAATCTTTTTTTCCCTCATCAATCTACACACAATACCTGTGGAATTCTGTGTTTTACATTATAGCCATTACCATATATATATGATTAAATATTATCTGATGTTGGCTGTGTGAAGTATCTGCATTTTGTGCACTTGAGCATCATCATGAGATTAAACAACTGCTTGCTACATCTACTTGCCTGTTTGTGTGTGACAAGAACTGAATAACATGGTGTGACATGCATGTTGCAAAACTGTAGATAACAGCCCAGCAGATGCTTTGTCCTTGTGTTTGTATGTAACAATATTGAGCACATGGTGTGACTTGCTGTATCTTACCAAGTTGTGGTTAATCAGGTATAGAGAGGGGTGGTCATCACGAGGTCTAACTGAGATGGAGAAATACTGAACAACACAATAGCAGGAACTGAGCAACTGTTATAACTAGGGTGTGATACCAGAACAGTGAGAATCTATACATTGACGGAGGGAGGACTGTAAGAAGCGCCAAGAGGCGGGGACCAGCCTGATGGCCTGCGATAGGCTGAGCAAGTCTAAACCACGCTCAGCCTCTACTGTGATAGGCCAACAGATGGGTTGGAACTATGTCTATCACAGTATAAGAACACTGTTTACGTACATCCTGTCAGTTCCCTGTTCTGCCCTGCGTGGTATTACAGTGAGCCCGTATATACGAAAGTTGCATTTGCCATTTATTGCTTAGTTAATAAAAAATACATAGTATACAATCGGTGACTCATTGTCATATTTATCCTGATACCAGATTCGAATTTACGCAACTCTAACATACCCCGTAATGACAAAGCAAAAACAGGTTTAGAAATGTTTGCAATTTTATAAATAAAAAATAAATAAAAACCTTATATACATGAGTATTCAAACACTTTGCTATGAGACTCGACATTGAGTTCAGGTGCAACCTGTTTCCATAGATCATCCCTGAGCATCCCTCATCCCTCAGCTCTACAACTTGCTTGGAGTCAACCTGTGGTAAATTCAATTGATTGGATATGATTTGGAAAGGCACACACCTGTCTATATCAAGGTCCAACAGTTGACAGTGTATGCTAGAGCAAAAAGCAAGCCACGAGGTCGAAGGAATTGTCCGTAGAACTCTGAGACGGGATTGTGTCGAGGCACAGATATGGGGAAAGATACCAAAAAAATTCCTGCAGTATTTAAGGTCCCCAAGAACACAGTGGCCTCCATCATTCTTAAATGGAAGAAGTTTGGAACCACCAAAACTATTCCTAGAGCTGTCCACCTGACTAAACTGAGCCATCGGGGGAGAAGGGCCTTGGTCAGGGAGGTTACCAAGAATCCGATGGTCACTCTGACAGAGCTCCAGGGTTCCTTTGTGGAGATGGGAGAACCTTCCAAAAGGACAACCATCTCTGCAGCACTCCACCAATCAGGCCGTTATTGTAGAGAAGCCATTCTTCAGTAAAAGGCACATGACAGCCCGCTTAGAGTTTGCCAAAAGGCACCTAAAGGACTCTGACCATGAGAAACAAGATTCTCTGGTCTGATGAAACGAAAACTGAACTCTTTGGCCTGAATTCCAAGCGTCATGCCTGGAGGAATCCTGCCACCATCCCTATGGTGAAGCATGGTGGTGCCAGCATCATGCCTTGGGGATGTTTTTCAGCAGCTGGGAGACTAGTGAGGATCGGGGGAAAGATGAAGGGAGCAAAGTACAGAAAGATCCTTGATGAAAACCTGCTCCAGAGCACTCAGGACCTCAGACTGGGGTGAAGGTTCATCTTACAACAGGACAACAACCCTAAGCACACAGCTAAGACAATGCAGGAGTGTCTTTGTGACAAGTCTCTGAATGTCCTTGAGTGGCCCAGCCAGAGCCCGGACTTCAACCCGATCGAACATCTCTGGGGAGACCTGAAAATAGCTGTGACGCTAGCAATCCAACCTGACAGAGCTTGAGAGGATCTGCAGAGTTGAATGGGAGAAATCCCCCAAATACAAGTGTGCCAAATTTATAGAATCATACCCAAGAAGACCCGAGGCTGTATTTGCTGCTAAAGGTTCTTCAACAAAGTAAATATTTCTGTAAATGTGATATTTCCATTTTTAATTTATTTTTATTTTTTATAAATGTGCAAACATTTCTAAAAACCTGTTTTTGCTTTTTCATTATTGGGTATTGTGTGTAGATTGATGAAAAAAACTATTTAATCAATTTTAGAATAAGGCTGTAAAGTAACAAAATGTGGAAAAGTCAAGGGGTCTGAATACTTTCCGAATGCACTGTATATCCTCCAAACACCAGCTTCTCAGGCATTATCACTTAAATAATGCAGGGTCTAATTCAATGGCTATGAAGTTCATTCTTACATGTTCTTTGTTTGAGCTAGGATTTATGGTTTAGTTAGCTAAACTAGCAAGTCTGTTTGTTTGGTTACCAAGGCAACTATTGTAGCGATCTAGTAAACTTGCAGGTTAGCTACTTCAGTGAATGTTGAACACATTTCTACCGGAAACTGAACACATTTCCAGCAGCAAATGTGTTAAATTATACCCGGGGATAATCAACTCGTGGCTCTATGCGTTCTCTGGAAAATAATGCAACTCCGTGGAAGGTTAGTGCCACTACGCTAGCGCCTCGTGGAACACACCTTCCACGTCGTGCATTATATTCCATAGAACGCCCCTCCTTGATTATCCCTTACATAGCGAAACGGCTAGTGATGAACATGAGGAAGGGATGACCTATACCAGATGAGTTATACCTACTCTCCCTCATTCTGGTCCCTCGTTTGGGTCCATCCGTGTGTGTGTCTGTGCGTTTGTTTGTGGGTGTGTGTGTGCGTGCGTGCGTTTGTTGCGCAACATTCCCGAGGAAGCAGGCAGGGGTGTACTTTTACAGCTACATCAAAGCAACTTCTTTTCTCCCACCTTTCCGATTTCCCTCCCCTCTTATGCATCATTCTTCTCATTCTATACCTCCCTCGCTCTAACTCAATTTCCTGTCGCTCTACCTCTCCTACTCACTTCTCTCATCTCACTGCTCTATCCATCCTCCCATCTTCACGGCTGAATAAGATGAGCCTGGACACTGTTAGGATATGGTTATAGGATATGATTTTAAATATTGGACACACAGTTACACTGGTTAAAAGTTATCTCTTTTTTTTGTGCCGCTTCACGACTTAAATAAGTAAGTCTTACCCCATTCTAGCATTTCAAGTGTCTTTGTATGGCTTTGAATGGGTGATATGATCCCCGTCTCCTCATCAGAATACATTTTGATTCCACAAGTTGGTTTTATTTAGCCTGGTCTCAGATCTGTCTGTGCTGTCCCCATAGGAGAACCCTTTATGGTTACAGGTCGAACTCTTTTGGCTTCCATGTAGAACCCTCTGGGGAAAGGGTTCTACATTGAACCCAATAGGGTTCTATCTGGAACCAAAAGAGTTCTACCGGTAACTAAAAAGGGTTCTTCAAAGGGTTCTCCTATGGGGACAGCTACAGAACCCTTTTAGGTTCTAGATAGCACCTTTTTGAGTGTACACATAGAAAGTGAAGGATATAGTAATTTTGTGCTAACCAAAGGTTTGTTTATTCTACCTCTGCTTATGTGAGTTGGACTTCAGGAATTCCAGTTCTGGCAGGCCCTACACATCAACTAAACCTAATACAACCCAAAATACTTTTGGCGACTATTTGAGGCAAGTTCAACATGGCTGTTTCTGTTTAGTGTTCTCTCTCCCTCTCTCCCTCTCTCTCCCCACCACTACCCCCCCACTTCTCTCTCCCTCATCCCTCCTTCCTCCCCAGAGGATTGTGAAGCGTCAGCGGGTTCCTCGGGAGCCGGGTGCTTGTTTACGAGCGTCTTTTTACAAGGTAAGGGTCCACACGTGGGTCCACTAAAAGCAGGCCCAGGGACAGGCTTTCTCTGCGGGCGCTGGCTGTTAACAGCTTTTTGCAACCGACGACTCTTTCAACATGGCCGCTTAACAAGCAGATGGATGGATGGGGATGGATGGCGATGGATGGGGGTAGGTGGGATCAAAAGGGAGCACTGATTGAACATGAGGCTCCAAAGAGAGTGGGCCTGGATGTGTTGGTTTGTGGTTGTAGTGTCTTGTGGTGACTTTTACATTTGGTAAATAAAATAACAACAGCCATTAGTGTTCAAACACACTCCTACTGAAATCTGAAGTTTAGCATTTTGGAAAATACCATTTAGCATTTTGCAGACACAAAACATGTCCTCAAAAAGGTGTGTGTGTATTTGTGTGCGTGTGTTTGTATGATTCTTACCAGGCTCTTTGACCACAAATAGGATGGACTTGCCACTGGCGTCCTCATAATACTGGAAGCGCTCCACACAGTCATCCTCATCCTTATAGGTGCAGTTCACAGCATTTTTATCATGGAACTCTGGGAGGCAGAGAGAAGGAGTAGGGAATCATCTTTCTCTTATCTTCACACAAAATAGTCCTATCATTTGATACAATGTCAGCCATCTTGACTGTAAATAGTGTCATGCTAATGACAATCTCAAGACAGCGTCATGATGTTCATTTGGGTATTCATGTTGGATATTAAACAGAGGTGGTTTGAAGCGTGTTTTTCAGTCAAATATTTGGCTTCTTATTTGCCTAAATGGACAACCATTTGGCTTTGTTGGTCACATATGCTGTGAACTGTGTGGACTAGCCGGTCATTTGTACTCCAAACTTCGACCTGGCACAGTCAGAGGAGGATGGGCCCCACCTCCGAGTCTGGTTCCACTCATGGTTTCTTCCTTCTAGGGAGTTTTGCCTTACTACTGTGCTGCTGCTTGCTTTGGGGGTCAAGGTTGGGTTACTGTAAAGTACTTTGTGAATGTAGCTGTAAAAAGGGATACTTAAATCAAATGGGATTTGAAATGGATTTGTCTTACCAAGGTCGTCCACGAGCTGAATCTCGTCTCTGCAGATGCGTGTGCAGGTGTTGTCATCAAACAGCTTTCCTCGCTTGAAATGCTTACATTCCACACACTCTCTGTACCAGTCCAGGCACACACACACACACACACACACACACACACGCGCGCACACACACGCGCGCGCACGCACACACACACGTGCACGCACACACACGTGCACGCACACACACACACACACACACACACACGTACGCACGCACGCACGCACGCACACACACACACGCACACGCACACACACACACGTCAGCATCTATTACTCACGTTCTTCTCAACATGAGGCAATTACATTATTACAATTATTAAATGACTCAACTGTCTGTGAGTCAGTCTAGTCTGAGTTGAACTGTACAGTACTTTTTCTTAGGTACAACACTGTAGACCTTTTCTCTGTGTGAGTGTGTGTGTGTGTCTGTCTGTCTGTGAGTGTGTGTGGATACCACACTCACTTCTTCATGGTGCAGGCATCGGGGCAGGTGGGGCACTTGTCGCAGGTGGCCCCATAGGCCCCCGGCTGGGTGCACTCGCAGGCCCCGCACACACACTGGCCCCGGCCACTACACAGCAGGCCAAGGCTGGACATACAGGTGTCAGTACGGCGGGAGCAGTTACAGTTCTCCCCCTGCCAGTCCGAGTCACACTGGCAGAACCCACAATCACAGGTGCCGTGGCCTGGGGGAAGAGAGAGCGAGAGGGAAGGAAGGAAGGAAGGAAGGAAGGAAGGAAGGAAGGAAGGAAGGAAGGAAGGAAGGAAGGAAGGAAGGAAGGAAGGAAGGAAGAGGGGAGGGGAGGAGGATAGAGAGGATGCAGAAATATGGGTGAGGGAAGAATAGAGGGAAGAGGAGAAGAAGAAGAGGGTATAGCAAAGACAGGAAGGTGAGAGAGGAGAGGGAGACGAGGAGAGTGGAGTAAGGTGAGTAGGGTTGAGGGAGAAGGAAGGGTGGAAAGTTGAGAGGGGGCGGAGAAAGTCAAAACATGGGTAGTCGTTCAGGTGACTATAGTCTCAAATGTGTTCTTCCTATAATATATTTACAGAAGTTCATAATATTTCGGTGCACTTTTTGATGAATCCCAGTGAATGTGACATTAGAGAATGGTACGAATGAACACTATTTCTGAACCATGTTGAATACAGTCATTTCATCAACAATCTATTTGCATTTCCAATCTCTTGATAACATATTTGATAAATCATTGGTTACATAAGGAGATTTGCCATACATTCCACACACATTGTCTTTTTTCCAAATGGCAGCCTATTCCCTATATAGTGCACGACTTTTCATCAGAGCCCTATGGGCCCCGGTCAAAAGTGGGCACTGGTCAAAAGTAGTGTACTCAATAGGGAATAGGGTACCATTTTGTACGAAGTGCATTGAACCCTATAAAGCATACTTGGGTGTTATCAAACATAGCTAATCCACCCTAAATCCATCTGGAAAAAAAAACAGGTATTGGAATGGTGAGGAATTCCAGGAATTTTAAGCCAAATATGGGGAAGTAGCAAGTCCTGTTTCTGTAATAGTTGGAGCGCTGGAAGTGGAACTAATTCCATTGTTGTTTCTCTAGAACATAAAATATGGTGTGTCAGCGGTGTCTGGGTGCTTTTTTAGCCTGTGTGTGCGTGCGTGTGTGTGCGCGTGCATGTATATGTGTGTGGTTTTTTTGGACCCCTTGCCAGTAAGACAGTTACAGTGCAGAACATACATCTGCTGTTGTTGGTTTATCACCACAGACCAGACTCCAGATAAACAATCGGACAGGAAAACAATGGGAGCAAGTGAGTGAACCGCCTGGATAACAAAATGACTTGTCAAAAACAAACATGAAGGAAGCCACAAGCCTTCCAACCACCACTCTCCTGTCATTATGCCATTCTCTAACTGCTTCTCTCTAAAACTGTGTTATGTGGGCATTGTTTCCCACCCTGAACAATACATAACACACACACACATACACATCAACTGCATTTCCAGCTCGTTACCTCAGGCCCATTTTACCAGACCAGGTTTATTTTTAGCTCTATGACAGCATCAGCCAATGACAAAGCAGAGAGGTATTTTCCTCAATCATCATTGCACTTTGGGGAATAGAGCAAATAAGGTTGTGAGGATAGAATTGGAGAGGGCAAATGTACCACGAAGCAGGCAGGGTCCAGGGTCCAGGGCACAGATAATGCAGGCTTTACATGTGTTCCCTGTGTTCAGCAGCCTTGTTGCCTTACCTCACAAGGCGCCCACTCTGGCATCGCTTACAGTGAATGACCTCTAGCATTAGAGCTAAACTCTAAGGATGGTCATACACTAGACATTTGCTTTCGCCGAACCACCCAAACTTGAGCTCAAATTCACACCACACTAACTACTTATTGTAAGAACTACTGTTAACACATTTTTTTTAAAGCTTACTTCAACTTGTGGTGCAGTTATAATGTATACATAAGCATGTAAGACCCCCTGATTAGCCTTATTAGCTAAAACCCAACCCACACTAACTACGTACACGCAAACAATAAACCTTTAACTACTTGTTCTTTCTACGTGACATATGCAAAGTCGGAGCTTGGTAGGCACTTGTTCTATCATTACCTCAGTAGCTCAGCTCAAACACAAACACACCAGTCGAACGCATGTCTTAGCCCACACAGCCACAGCTCACAGCACAGAGCCACATGTTTGTTGTGAATGGAGCTAGCCCTTAGCCCTGGGCAGAACAGAGGCAGACAGAGAGAGAGCGAGAGAGTGAGAGAGAGTCTGGCTGGCTGTTATGGTTGGTAATTCCTCCCATATGAGGTCTTCAGTAAGGTGAGGATTGAGGATGGCTAGTACTGGCCTGGAAAAAGCTCACAGATTTTTCCCCAGAAACTCTGACAGAAACAACTGAATTTGTTTTGAGAATGTCTAAGTTAATCTTTGGATAAAAAGTGCTATAAGTTGTCTAAATGTAATTATTAAAGGTCAGATTGTGATGAAAGATTGTAGGCCACAAACACTGAAAAACCTATACATTTATAGAACTTGCCAGAAATAATTTTCCAGCTAACTGAAATGTAAACATGTGGCCAGACCAGACCAGCAACAAGTCTGGGCTGTAGTTATAGGCACTAAGCACTTTGAAACCCCTCCCTCCTTCCCTCTCCTCTCACCTGAGCACAGCTCGCCCTTGTAGCGCAGGCAGTTGAAGTCATCGCACTCGCACAACTTGCCCCACACCTTGCCAAAGTCGCTGCTGTGGCACACGCATTGCCCGCACACGCAGTCGCCCCTCCCAGTGCACACCGCTGCCCCAGGACCCCCTGCACCCCCAATGCCCACGGTGGAGGGTACACTACACCGGTCCTGTTCCGTGGTGCTGTAGTCACCCTCGGCACACTCGCACCGCGGCCCCAGTCGCCCCGGGTGACACAGGCAGATGCCACACTCATAGGTGCCGTTGCCATTGTTACAGACAGGGCTGAGTGGCTCGGCGCGGGCCTGGCACTTGCACTCGCACTCGAAGGTGACAGTGACGGTCAGAGAGTCCTTGAAGCCCACAGGCTTGATGACGAACGTCTTGCGCTTGTCCTTGGGGCAGCCGCGCGCCCGCGCCTCCACGCTGAAGGAGACCTGGGTGGAGGAGTAGAAGGGTGGAGGTGTGGAGGTAGAAGAGGTTAGTGCAGTGAGTAGATGGGTAGCACACAGGAGGAATGTGTAATGTGAATATGTGGTTCTAGAGAAGGGGATGTAGGTCAGTAAAGTGTGTGTCTTGGGCAGGGTTTTGGTAGGTTACTTTCGAAATGTAATCTGTTATAGTTACTAGTTACCTGTCCAAAATTGTAATCAGTAACATAACTTTTGGATTACCCAAACGCAGTAATGTAATCTGATTACACTGCGGGCCCAGGTACTTTTAGATTACTTTCCCCTTAAGAGGCATTAGAAGAAGAAAAAAATGTATGTTATCAATTGAACCACATCTATTGCAGGATAAATCCATTTTTAAGTTTACATAGCTGGCCATATATGGATGCTAAATTTGGAAATATGGAAGTATAGATTAGCCAAATTGTTTAACCTGAGCATAACCCCAAAACTAAGGATTTTTTTATTCAGCCCTACTCTGTTGTTTATGATTTTGTTGTCATGGAGGACAGATTGGGCTCATTGATTCGAGTTGAAAAATAAATGTTGTGCTCATGGAATGGCATGCTTTGAGCACTACTGAAAGTGCTATTTACATGTGAAAAATGAATGCCATATGCTACATTTGCAATAGGCATGTTTACCTTTTTGTTGGTGACACTTTGATATCTTGATAATATGCAGCTGTTTAAAGGGCAATCCACAGATGAAACAATACTGTCGCCCCGCCTCTGTTTTGATAAATGCATGGGCCTGGAGAAATGTAACCACTCTCAGATTAATAGACAGAGCTATGGATTTAAGGACTGACCATCCATGATATTAAAATGATTGTTTTAACCATGTTATGTTACATTTACAAACATTTACAAACATTGGAGAAAAACTAGCTTAAATTTTGGGTTCTTACGGAGTGTTCAACTAAAATCATGAGGCATTTTTTAATTTTTTTTTACCCCTTTTTCTCCCCAATTTCATGGTATCCAATTGTTTTTAGTAGCTACTATCTTGTCTCATCGCTACAACTCCCGTACGGGCTCGGGAGAGACGAAGGTTGAAAGTCACGCGTCCTCCGATACACAACGTCACAGCGTCCTCCAAGCCGCACTGCTTCTTAACACAGCGCGCATCCAACCCGGAAGCCAGCCGCACCAATGCGTCGGAGGAAACACCGTGCACCTGGCCACCTTGGTTAGCGCACACTGAACCCTGCCCACCACAGGAGTCACTGGTACGATGAGACAAGGACACCCCTACCGACCAAGCCCTCCCTAACCCGGGCAACGCTAGGCCAATTGTGCGTCGCCCCACGGACCTCCCAGTCACAGCCGGTTACGACAGAGCCTGGGCGCGAACCCAGGGACTCTGATGGCACAGCTAGCGCTGAAGCCACTTAACCACTGCGCCACCCGGGAGGCCATCATGAGGCATTTCTAAGTTATATTCTTCAAGAATCAAGAATCAATATATATATATATTGTTATACACAGTTGAAGTCAGAAGTTTACATACACTTAGATTGGAGTCATTATAACTCGTTTTTCAACCACTCCACAAATGTCTTGTTAACAAACTATAGTTTTGGCAAGTCGGTTAGGACATCTACTTTGTGCATGACACAAGTCATTTTTCCAATAACTGTTTACAGACAGATTATTTCACTTATAATTCAGTGTATCACAATTCCAGTGGGTCAGAAGATTCCATAAACTAAGTTGACTGTGCCTTTAAACAGCTTGGAAAATTCCAGAAAATTATGTCATGACTTTAGAAGCTTCTGATAGGCTAATTGACATAATTTGAGGCAATTGGAAGTGTACCTGTGGATGTATGTCAAGGCCTACCTTCAAACTCGGTGCCTCTTTGCTTGACATCCTGTGAAAATCAAAAGATATCCTCCAAGACCTCAGAAAAAAAATTGTAGACCTCCACAAGTCTGGTTCATCCTTGGGAGCAATTTCCAAATGCCTGAAGGTACCACGTTCATCTGTACAAAAATAGTACGCAATTATAAACACCATGGGACCACGCAGCCACCATACCGCTCAGGAAGGAGACGCGTTCTGTCTCCTAGAGATGAGCGTACTTTGGTGTGAAAAGTGCAAATCAATCCCAGAACAACAGTAAAGGACCTGGTGAAGATGTTGGAGGAAACATTTACAAAAGTATCTGTATCCACAGTAAAACGAGTCCTATATCGACATAACCTGAAAGGCCGCTCAGCAAGGAAGAAGCCACTGTTCCAAAACCGCCATAAAATATCCAGACTACGGTGTGCACCTGCACATGGGGACAAAGATCATACTTTTTGGAGAAATGTCCTCTGGTCTGATGAAACAAAAATAGAACTGTTTGGCCATAATGACCATCGTTATGTTTGGAGGAAAAAGGGTGAGGCTTGCAAGCTGAAGAACACCATCCCAACCGTGAAGCACGGGGGTGGCAGCATCCTGTTGTGAGGGTGCTTTGCTGCAGGAGGGACTGGTGCACTTCACAAAATAGATGGCGTCATGAGGCAGGAAAATTATGTGGATATATTGAAGCAACGTCTCAAGACATCAGTCAGGAAGTTAAAGCTTGGTCGCAAATGGGTCTTCCAAATGGACAATGACCCCAAGCATACTTCCAAAGTTGTGGCAAAATTGCTTAAGGACAACAAAGTCAAGGTATTGGAGTGGCCATCAGAAAACCCTGACCTCAATCCTATAGAACATTTGTGGGCAGAAAAAGCATGTGCGAGCAAGGAGGCCTACAAACTTGACTCAGTTGCACCAGCTCTGTCAGGAGGAATGAGCCAAAATTCACCCAACTTATTGTGGAAGCTTGTGGAAGGCTACCCGAAACGTTTGACCCAAGTTAAACAATTTAAAGGCAATGCTACCAAATACTAATTGAGTGTATGTAAACTTCTGACCCACTGGGAATGTGATGAAAGAAATAAAAGCTGAAATAAATCATTCTCTCTACTATTATTCTGACATTTCTTAAAATAAAAGTGGTGATCCTACCTGACCTAAAACAGGAGGGAATTTTTACTTTATAAAAACAAAATGTCAGTAATTGTGAAAAACTGAGTTTAAATGTATTTGGCTAAGGTATATGTAAACTTACGACTTCCACTGTATGTACAAAAATGGATGACGCAACTACAGACTGCCCCTTAAGTGTGCGAGTTTGAGCATGTGTCCGTTAGGCCTATGGATGTCATTTTTTTGTCAGCATGAATTAGATTGAGCAATAAAAGCCACAATTGTATTCCATAGGCTGGGTTCCACAATGTGCATCTGTTGCAAGAGTACATTTTTCACTGGCTCTCCACTGGTTTCAAAAACAATGATAGGCAGGTTAATCCTCTTGAAATCAACCACTATTGGGTTCAAATACACATTTAGATTTGTGAACAGCCATCCAGAACAACCACAATCCGTAAGGGGCAGATAGCTAAATGAGAGAGCAACAGTGTGATTCACATCAATTTGCAATGTAGATAACAATAATAAGTGATATCCGTATCTCCGTAGACTACACCACTGCTGTCATCCTTACCTCCAAGCGTTTATTCAAATTGGATAATCTTTGGATGCTGACAGCAGTCGCACCATTGGAAGACATAGCTTGGACTGTAGCTTACAAAAACCTATTCCTGCTCTTTTCCCGCGATCGATCAAACCCATTTGGTGTGTCACTATAGTGGTCTCTGACTTGTGGTCAGACTCGCTCAGGTGGAACAAACTTAAAGTTGCACCTTTTTTCAATGCTGATTTGAATGTCATTGAGAAAACAGAGAAGTGTCAAACCTCCTTTCTGAATTTAAAAGTAATCCTCGAAGTAATCTAGTTTTTCAAAAGTATCTGTAATCTGTTTACAGATTTTTTGTAATCCCTTACATGTTACGGATTACATGTCATCTGTTACTCCCCAACCCTGGTCTTGGGTGTGGGACTGAGGGTGTCTATGAGTATATGAGCAGTGTGTACGCACACATTTCTCTTTTCAGATGTTTTCTGTGTGCATATGACTGACCCCCTCCACATGCGAGTGTGCGTGTGTGACTGTTCCAAGCTAGACAGTTGGACATGGATCATGAGGCTGGCACGAGTGAATCAGAGCACTGGGGAAGTGTACAGGAAACGGGCTGGTGCCAGGCCCAAACACAGACACACACACACACCAGTTAGTAACACACCCATCAAAAGAAAAGGCGAAAGAGAGCAACATACCCCCTCCCTCATAATGGGAATAAACAAATAAAACAAGTAGAGAGAATAGAAGTGGGAAGGAAGCAAGCTCCCTGGAGGAGCGCATGCAGATCCAAAATGACCTCCCAAGAAAGTGAAATAATAATAATAAGAAGAAGGACGGAGTGATATAGTATAGGGGTCCTTGACCCTATTTGAATACTTACAAAATACACCCTTCCTTCGTCCCTTCCTTGAAGTAATCGTTGATCTGACATTACTAGATAGGTGAAAGTGTTTTAATGGAACCCTTCCTAGTCTATCAATTTGGGTTAGATCAGTGAATAGTTCAAGGAAGGGAGGAAGGAAAGGTGCATTTTTTTAAAAGTATTCAAACAGGGTAGCCCTGGGCAGAACAAAGAAGAGAGAGAGAGAGAGAGGCAGAGAGAGAGAGAGAGGCAGAGAGAGAGAGAGAGGCAGAGAGAGAGAGCCAGGCAGGCAGGCTGGCAGGGAGACAGACAGACAGACAGACAGACAGACAGACAGACAGACAGACAGTTCTCCCATATGAGGTCATCAGTAAAGTGGGGATTGAGGATGGCTTAAAAAAAAACATAATTTGATAAGGGCCCCGGCAAAATACTGTGTCTCCTGTTTGAAGTCTAGAGCAGGAGTGTATAGGCTAGGGATGACCTCTCAGGAAAAGTAGAAAAATAAGGAAAGATGAAATTATCTGAGAAAAGGCCCTCTTACCGTGTCTCCTATTTTGAGTCCAGAGCAGGATTTTATGCCAGGGATGACCTCTCCATTGAGACAGGTGGCGTTGAAGGAGAGAGACAGCTCCTCAGGAACCCCCTGTGTCTCCATGTCAATCACTGAGCGGATTTTCTGTCCACAGAATTACACACAGATGAAACAACCATAAAACACACACATGAAAGATAAAACACTAATGTATCTTCATTGGGAGATCATCACCGCCTGGTACGGCAACTGCTCCGCCCACAACCGTAAGGCTCTCCAGAGGGTAGTGAGGTCTGCACAACGCATCACCGGGGGCAAACTACCTGCCCTCCAGGACACCTACACCACCCGATGTTACAGGAAGGCCATAAAGATCATCAAGGACATCAACCACCCGAGCCACTGCCTGTTCACCCCGCTATCATCCAGAAGGCGAGGTCAGTACAGGTGCATCAAAGCTGGGACAGAGAGACTGAAAAACAGCTTCTATCTCAAGGCCATCAGACAGTTAAACAGCCACCACTAACATTGAGTGGCTGCTGCCAACACACTGACACTGACACTGACTCAACTCCAGCCACTTTAATAATGGGAATTGATGGGAAATGATGTAAATATATCACTAGCCACTTTAAACAATGCTACCTTATATAATGTTACCCTACATTATTCATCTCATATGCATACGTATATACTGTACTCTATATCATCGACTGCATCCTTATGAAATACATGTATCACTAGCCACTTTAACTATGCCACTTTGTTTACATACTCACCTCATGTATATACTGTACTCGATACCATCTACTGTATCCTGCCTATGCTGCTCTGTACCATCACTCATTCATATATCCTTATGTACATATTCTTTATCCCCTTACACTGTGTATAAGACAGTAGTTTTGGTATTGTTAGTTAGATTACTTGTTGGTTATTACTGCATTGTCGGAACTAGAAGCACAAGCATTTCGCTACACTCGCATTAACATCTGCTAACCATGTGTATGTGACAAATAAAATTTGATTTGATTTGGATAAGAATTCAACCCCCTGAGCCAATACATGTTAGAATCACCTTTGCAGCTATTACAGCTGTGAGTCTTTCTGGGTAAGACTCTAAGAGCTTTGCACACCTGGATTGTGTAACATTTGCCCATTATTCTTTTCAAAATTCTTCAAGCTCTGTCAAATTGGTTGTTGATCATTGCTAGACAACCATTGTCATGTCTTGCCATAGATTTTCAAGCAGATTTAAGTCAACACTGTAACGTGGCCAGCCGGGAACATTCACTGTCTTCTTGGTAAGTGACTCCAGTGTAGATTTGACCTTGTGTTTTAGGTTATTGTCCTGCTGAAAGGTGAATTCATCTCCCAGTGTCTGATGGAAAGCAGACTGAACCAGGTTTTCTTCTAGAATGTTGCCTCTGCTTAGCTCCTTTCCATTTAATTTTTCTCCTGAAAAACTCTCCAGTCCTTAACGATTACAAGCATGCCAACACGTCTCTTGTGCCACTAGGGTCACTAGGCTTTTGCGCCACTAGGGTCACTAGGGTCGCCCATAGAAACGCGTACAAGGCCCTCCCTTCGGCAAATCTGACCATGACTCCATTCTCCTGCATACTGTTTACAAACAAACGTTCAAACAGGAAGTACCACTGATTCGCTCAATACGGAAGTGGTCGGACAAAGCAGACTCGGGTTTACCATTTTTTTTTGCTCGTACAGACTGGGATATGTTCCAAGATTCATCTGATCATTTGTTCTTAACTGACTTGCCTAGTTAAATAAAGTTTAAATAAAAAACATATTAAAAAAACAACATTGAGGAGTTTACCACAACAGTCACGGGTTTCATCAATAACTGCATAGACAATGTCATCCCCACAGTGACTATAAGAACGTGTTCCAACCAAAAACCATGGACTACAGGCAACATCCATTTTTGGCTAAAGGCTAGAGCTATCCACTTACACTAAACAGGACACTGACATGCAAGAAATTCGACTACGATCTCCGACGAGACATCAAACATGCAAAAGGACACTATAGGAGGAAGGTGGAAACCTATTACACCGGCTACGATGCTCACTGTATGTTGCAGGGCTTGCAGACGATAACGGATTATGAAGGGAAACCCAGCCAGGAGCTGACAAGCGACGCAGAACTCCCAAACCTGTCATCCAGGACCTCTATATCAGGCGGTGTCAGAGGAAGGCCCGACAAAAGACTCAAGCCACCCAAGCCATAAACTGTTCACTCTGCTACTGTCCGGTAAACAGTACCGGAGCATCGGTGCTCGGAACAACAGGCTCCAAGACAGCGTCTACCCCCAAGCCATAAGACCGTTAAATAGCCAGACTGCTCAATAGTCAATGAATGGTACCCAAACTATCTTGCACTGACCCTACACACACTCACTAGGCATTATATACATAGACACTCACACACACTACACTGTCACTCCCACACAAATCCCTCACACATTCAAACACTACATACGCACACACGCACACACACACACACACACACACACACACACACACATACCGACACAACACAAACAAACATGCACACACACTCATAATTTGCTGCTGCTACTCTGTTCTTTTTATTTTATTTTACTATTATCTATCCGGATGCGTAGCCACTTTACCCTGCCTTTATGTACATATCTACCTCAGGTACCTCTGTACATTGATCTGGTACTGGTATATAGCTGGTACTATACATAGCTCCATTCTTGTGTATTCTATTTTATTCCTCTTGTGTTGGTTACTATTTTAAAATGCTGTATATATTTTTTTTAACTCTGCATCATTGGGAAAGTTTAAGCAAGCATTTCACTGTAAAGTCTATACCAGTTGTATTCAGCGCATGTGATAAATCATTTTTGATTTGATTTGATTTTGATTTGATAGCATGATGCAGCCATCACTATGCTTGAAAATATGGAGAGTGGTACTCAGTAATGTGATGTATTAGATTTTCCCCAAAACATAACATTTTGTATTCAGGACAAAAAGTGAATTGCTTTGCCACGTTTTTTTGCAGTATTGCTTTAGTGCCTTGCTGCAAACAGAATGCATGTTTTGGAACATTTGTTTTCTGTACAGGCGTCCTTCTTTTCACTCTGTCAATTAGGTTAGTATTATTAACTACAAGGTTACTGATTCATTCTCAGTTTTCTCCCATCACAGCCATTAAACTCTAGAACTGTGTTAAAGTCACCATTGGCCTCATGGCGAAATCCCTGAGCGGTTTCCTTAATTTCCAGCAACTGAGTTAGGAAGGACGACTGTATCTGTGATTTGGTGTATTGCTACACCATCCAAAGTGTAATTAATAACTTCACCATGCTCAACGGGATATTTAATGCCTGCTTTTTTTAACCATCTACCAATAGTTGCCCTTCTTTGCGAGGCTGGTCTTTGTGATTGAATTTGTGTTTAAAATTCACTGCTTGACTGAGGGACCTTACAGATAATTGTATGTGTGGGGTACAGAGATGAGGTAGTCATTACAAAATCATGTTAAACACTATTATTGCGCACAGAGTGAGTCCATGCAACTTGTGATGTGACTCGTTAAGCACATGTTTACTGAACTTCTTTAGGCTGGCCATAACAAAGGAGTTGAATCCTTATTGACTCAAGACATTTCAGCTTTTCATTTTTTATTCATTTGTAAAAATGTCTAAGAACATAATTCCATTTAACATTATGGGGTATTGTGTGTAGGCCAGTGACAGAAAAATAAAATCGAATTTCAGGCTGTAACACAATAAAATGTGGAAAAAGTCAAGGGGTGTGAATACTTTCTGAAGGCACTATAGATGTAAAGACACACAGACTCATGCACGCACCTACCCACACGCAGACACACACACAGACATAAAGACACACACACACACACAGATCGACACATGCACACACACGCAGGTCCACTCACCGCATAGGCATTTAATATGAGCTGGATGACATTGCCTGAGTCATTGGACAGGGTGCCCACAGTGGTCCCAGGAATCAGCTCACTGTAGTTCTGTCAAACAAAGAAATCATTCAATACATTTGAATTCCATTGTAAGTCAAAACATGTGAACGTGAAAATTGGTGCAAACTTTCCAAAGACACTGTAAATCAAATGTAATTGGTTGATTGATTGGTTGGTTGGATGGCTCAATTAATTGTTACTGACCTGGTAGAGGGGCACCACAGGACTGGTGACGGCAAAGATGAGGTTGATGTTGTTCTCTGACATCTTCTCTGTGATCAGAGCCAGTGACGGGTAGTCCTGGAAGAGGAAGAGCAGAGTGAGGAGTTTCAAACACATGAGCACACACATGCATATATACACGCACACACACACTCACACACACGCACACACGAACACATACACACAAGCGACACATGATCTGCCCACCCGACTGACCATGATAGTAGACATGCTGTACATGTTCTCTGAGTTGAGGTGGCACTTCCCGTCATTGGGCTGCACGATACCCGCCAGGCGCCCATCAAGCGCCACGTGGGTCTTGGCATCGGTGGTGAAGATCAGGAGGTGAGAGGCACCCTGACGCCAACCGATCTTCTCCTGAGGTTGACCAACAAAGGATGGGTGAGTGAACAAAAATGGTAGAAAGATAAAGAGTAAGACACTGTGTGTGTGCGTGACGTTACACTGGCCTCACATTACACACGGCAGCCTGTATAATGGCGTCGAAGCCTCCCTCGGGGGCATCTCTGTTCCTGGACACAATTTGTTTCTTCACCTCCTCAGTGAAGCGGCCCACCTCCTCAGTCAGAGACAGCACATGCTTGTAGCCAAACTGGGGCAGGCAGGTGGTGTTGATCCTGCCAATCAATGAATTCATTAAATAATCCATCAGTGAATCAATTAATGAATCAATCAATCCATCCATCCATCCATTCACCCCACTGTTCTAGTTATACAAAGAGGGGAAAATGATTTACATTTACATCAGTGGAGGCTCCTCAGAGGATGAACGGGACGACCATCCTCAGTGATATTCATAACAAAATAATAGTGAAACATTAAAAAGTTATCCTTTTTAGATAAAACTATATTAAGTATATTCATGTCACTAAATAATAGAGTAAAACACACTGTTTTGCAATGAAGGTCTACAGTAGCCTCAACAGAACTCTGTAGGGTAGTACCATGGTGTAGACGGAGGACAGCTAGCTTCAGTCCTCCTCTCGGTACAAAACCTAGGAGGTTCATGGTTCTCACCCCCTTCCATACACTTACACAGTAATTATGACAACTTCCGGAGGACGTCCTCCAACCTATCAAAGTTCTTGCAGCATGAACTGACATGTTGTCCACCCAATCAAAGAATCAGAGAATGAATCTAGTACTGAGAGCATAAGCTACAGCTAGCTAGTTGTAACGATGTGCAGTGAGAGTAGGAAGCAAGTTTAGGGAGTGAGTGTTTTAATAAATAAACACAACATAATGCAAAATAAGAAACACGAACAACGCACAGACATGACACAGGAACAGAAACAATAACGCCTGGGGAAGGAACCAAAGGGAGTGACATATATAGGGAAGGTAATCAGGGATGTGAGGGAGTCCAGGTGAGTCTGATGAAGTGCAGGTGCGCATAATGATGGTGACAGGTGTGCGCCATAACAAGCAGCCTAGTGATATAGAGGCCTGAGAGGGAGCACACGTGACAGTACCCCTTCACCGACGCGTGGCTACTGCCGCAGGACGCCGACCAAAATGACGATCCCAGGATCAGGAGCGGAACGGTCACCTCTTCTGAGGCGCGGGAAACCTGTCAGTCCGTCTGAGACGCGGGAGCATGGCGACCTAGAGCGCCGGAGAGAGAGCATACGTGACGGAACCCCCTCCCCGGCCCGTTCGGCTCCAGCTGCAGGACGCCAACCAAATGGACGATCCCGGAGATCAGGAGCAGACCAGTCACCCCTGCTGATGCATGGGAACCTGTCGCTGGCTGGAGTGCGGGAACCTGACAAAGCGGCTGAGGCAGGAGAGCTTGGTAATCCGGCTGAGGCATGAGAGCCTGACGAGCCGGTGGAAGCAGGGGAGCCTGGCGATCCGGTGAAGGTATGGAAGCCCGACGAGCCAGCTGAGGCAGGGGAGTCTGGCGATCTGGCTGAGGCATGAGAGTCTGACGAACCGGCGGAGGCAGGGGAGCCTGGCGATCTGTCTGAGGCATGAGAGCCTGTAGCAGCTCCCAGACCCGACGTCATTCCCACCAAAAAAACTCCCTGATGCTTCCCTTAGGTGAGGCGTTATTCTGTAATGATGTGCGCTGGGAGTCTGGAAGCAAGTTCAGGGAGTGAGTGTTTTAATAAATAAACACAACATAATACAAAATAAGAAAGACAAACAATGCACAGACATGATACAGGAACAGAAACAATTAATTTTTTAAAATTTTATTTCACCTTTATTTAACCAGGTAGGACCAGTTGAGAACAAGTTCTCATTTACAACTATGACCTGGCCAAGATAAAGCAAAACAGTGCGACAAAAACAAACATACAGTCAATGACACAACAGAAAATCTGTATACAGTGTGTGCAAATGAAGTAAGGAGGTAAGGCAATAAATAGGTCATAGTGGCAAAGTAATTACAATTTAGCAATTAACACTGGAGTGATAGATGTGCAGATGAGGATGTGTAAGTAGAAATACTGGTTTGCAAAAGAGCAGAGAAAAAACAAAAACAAATATGGGGATGATGTAGGTAGGTGGTAGGATGGGCTTTTACAGATGGGCTGTGTACAGCTGCAGCGATCGGTAAGCTGCTCTGACAGCCAATGCTTGAAGTTAGTGAGGGAGATATAAGTCTCCAACTTCAGTTTTTGCAATTCGTTCCAGTCATTGGCAGCAGAGAAATGGAAGGAAAGGTGGCCAAAGGAAGTGTTGGCTTTGGGGATGACCAGTGAAATATACCTGCTGGAGTGTGTGCTACTGGTGGGTGTTGCTATGGTGACCAGTGAGCTGAGATATGGCGGGGCTTTACCTAGCAAAGACTTATAGATGACCTGGAGCCAGTGGGTTTGGCGACTAATATGTGGTGAGGACCAGCCAACGAGAGCATACAGGTCACAATGATGGGTAGTATATGGGGCTTTGGTGACAAAACGGATGGCATTGTGATAGACTGCATCCAATTTGCTGAGTAGTGTTGGAGGATATTTTGTAAATGACATCGCTGAAGTCAAGGACTGGCAGGATAGTCAGTTTTATGAGGGTATGTTTGGCAGCATGGGTGAAGGAGGCAAGGAGGCTTTTGTTGCAAGGAAGCCGATTATCAATTTAACTTTGGATTGGAGATGCTTAATGTGAGTCTGGAAGGAGAGTTTACAGTCTAGCCATACACCTAGGTATTTGTAGTTGTCCACATATTCTAAGTCAGAACCGTCCAGCGTAGTGATGCTAGGCGGGCGGGCGGGTGCTGGCAGTGATCATTTGAAGAGCATGCATTTTGTTACGATGCGTGAATGAGGACCCAAAAGCGAATTAACGTAAACAGAGCTTCTTTAATAACAAAACATACGTAGGCTCAGATGGACCGGCAGATTCCGACAGGACAAGGTTGCAGCAAACATGACGATAGTCTGGTTCAGGCATGAATAACACAAACAAGAATCCGACAAAGACAGAAGCAAAAACAGAGAGAGATATAGAGGACTAATCAGAGGGAAAAAGGGAACAGGTGGGAAAAGGGGTGACGAGGTAGTTAGGAGGAGACAAGGAACAGCTGGGGGAAAGAGGGGGAGAAAAGGTAACCTAATAACGACCAGCAGAGGGAGACAGGGTGAAGGGAAAGGACAGAAACAAGACACAACATGACAATACATGACACATTTAGTTTTTCTGGCAATTAAGAGCAGTTGGAGGCCACGGAAGGAGTGTTGTATGGCATTGAAGCTCGTTTGGAGGTTTGTTAACACTGTGTCCAAAGAAGGGCCAGACGTATACAGAATGGTGTCGTCTGCGTAGAGGTGGATCAAAGAATCACCAGCAGCAAGAGAGACATCATTGATATCCACAGAGAAAAGAGTCTGCCTGAGAATTTAACCCTGTGGTACCCCCATAGAGACTGCCAGAGGTCCGGACAACAGGCCCTCCAATTTGACACACTAAACTATATCTGAGAAGTAGTTAGTGAACCAGGCAAGGCAGTTATTAGAGAAACCAAGGCTGTCGAGTCTGCCGATAAGAATACGGTGATTGACAGAGTCGAAAGCCTTGGCCATGTCGATGAAGACGGCTGCACAGTGCTGTTTTTTATCGATGGTCATTATGACATCGTTTAGGACCTTGAGCGTGGCTGAGATGCACCTGTGACCAGCTCGGAAACCGGATTGCATAGCGGAGAAGGTACGGTGGAATTCGAGATGGCCGGTGATCTGTTTGTTCACTTGGCTTTTGAATACTTTAGAAAGGCAGGGCAGGATGGGTATAGGTCTGTAACAGTTTGGGTCTAGAGTGTCTCCCCCTTTGAAGAGGGGAATGACCGCGGCCACTTTCCAATCTTTAGGAATCTCAGACGATACGAAAGAGAAGTTGAACAGACTAGTAATAGGGGTTGCGACAAAGGCGGCGGATAATTTTAGGAAGAGAGGGTCCAGATTGTCTTGCCCAGCTGATTTGTAGGGATCTACAGTGCCTTGCGAAAGTATTCGGCCCCCTTGAACTTTGCGACCTTTTGCCACATTTCAGGCTTCAAACAGAAAGATATAAAACTGTATTTGTTTGTGAAGAATCAACAACAAGTGGGACACAATCATGAAGTGGAACGACATTTATTGGATATTTCAAACTTTTTTAACAAATCAAAAACTGAAATATTGGGCGTGCAAAATTATTCAGCCCCTTTACTTTCAGTGCAGCAAACTCTCTCCAGAAGTTCAGTGAGGATCTCTGAATGATCCAATGTTGACCTAAATGACTAATGATGATAAATACAATCCACCTGTGTGTAATCAAGTCTCCGTATAAATGCACCTGCACTGTGATAGTCTCAGAGGTCCGTTAAAAGCGCAACGAGCATCATGAAGAACAAGGAACACACCAGGTAGGTCCGAGATACTGTTGTGAAGAAGTTTAAAGCCGGATTTGGATACAAAAAGATTTCCCAAGCTTTAAACATCCCAAGGAGCACTGTGCAAGCGATAATATTGAAATGGAAGGAGTATCAGACCACTGCAAATCTACCAAGACCTGGCCGTCCCTCTAAACTTTCAGCTCATACAAGGAGAAGACTGATCAGAGATGCAGCCAAGAGGCCCATGATCACTCTGGATGAACTGCAGAGATCTACAGCTGAGGTGGGAGACTCTGTCCATAGGACAACAATCAGTCGTATATTGCACAAATCTGGCCTTTATGGAAGAGTGGCAAGAAGAAAGCCATTTCTTAAAGATATCCATAAAAAGTGTCGTTTAAAGTTTGCCACAAGCCACCTGGGAGACACACCAAACATGTGGAAGAAGGTGCTCTGGTCAGATGAAACCAAAATTTAACTTTTTGGCAACAATGCAAAACGTTATGTTTGGCGTAAAAGCAACACAGCTGAACACACCATCCCCACTGTTAAACATGGTGGTGGCAGCATCATGGTTTGGGCCTGCTTTTCTTCAGCAGGGACAGGGAAGATGGTTAAAATTGATGGGAAGATGGATGGAGCCAAATACAGGACCATTCTGGAAGAAAACCTGATGGAGTCTGCAAAAGACCTGAGACTGGGACGGAGATTTGTCTTCCAACAAGACAATGATCCAAAACATAAAGCAAAATCTACAATGGAATGGTTCAAAAATAAACATATCCAGGTGTTAGAATGGCCAAGTCAAAGTCCAGACCTGAATCCAATCGAGAATCTGTGGAAAGAACTGAAAACTGCTGTTCACAAATGCTCTCCATCCAACCTCACTGAGCTCGAGCTGTTTTGCAAGGAGGAATGGGAAAAAACTTCAGTCTCTCGATGTGCAAAACTGATAGAGACATACCCCAAGCGACTTACAGCTGTAATCGCAGCAAAAGGTGGCGCTACAAAGTATTAACTTAAGGGGGCTGAATAATTTTGCACGCCCAATTTTTCAGTTTTTGATTTGTTAAAAAAGTTTGAAATATCCAATAAATGTCGTTCCACTTCATGATTGTGTCCCACTTGTTGTTGATTCTTCACAAAAAAATACAGTTTTATATCTTTATGTTTGAAGCCTGAAATGTGGCAAAAGGTCGCAAAGTTCAAAGGGGCCGAATACTTTCGCAAGGCACTGTATATTCTTCAGCTCTTTCAGGACATCAACTGTCTGGATTTGGGTGAAGGAGAAGCAGGGGGGGGGGGGACTTGGGCCAGTTGCTGCCGGGGGTGCAGAGCTGTTGTCCGGGGTTGGGGTAGCCAGGTGGAAAGCATGGCCAGCCGTGGAGAAATGCTTATTGAAATTCTCGATTATCGTGGATTTATTGGTGGTGACAGTGTTTCCTAGCCTCAGTGCAGTGCGGTGCAGTGCGCCACAGGATGTTTTTGTGCTGGTCAAGGGCAGTCAAGTTTGGAGTATACCAAGGGCTATATCGGTCCTTAGTTCTACATTTTTTGAAAGGGGCATGCTTATTTAAGATGGTGAGTAAGGCACTTTTGAAGAACAACCAGGCATCCTCTACCAACAGGATGAGGTCAATATCCTTCCAGGATACCCGGGCCAGGTCGTTTGACCGTGGACACATAACGGATGCAGACAATGAGGCAGTGATCGCTGAGATACTGGATGAAAACAGCAGAGGTGTATTTAGAGGGCAAGTTGGCCAGGATGATATCTATGTTTACGGATTTGGGGTTGTACCTGGTAGGTTTCTTGATAATTTGTGTGAGATTGAGGGCATTTATCTTAGATTGTAGGACGGCCGGGGTGTTAAGCATATCCCAGTTTAGGTCACCTAACAGTGCGAACTCTGACAATAGATGGGGGGGGGGGGGGGGGGGCGATCAATTCACATATGGTGTCCAGGGCACAGCTGGGAGCTGAGGGGGTCAATAACACGTGGAAACAGTGAGAGACTTATTTCTGGAGAGATGGATTTTTAAAAGTAGTAGCTCGAACTGTTTGGGCATAGACCTGGATAGTAGGACAGAACTCTGCAGGCTATCTCTGCAGTAGATTGCAACTCTGCCCCCTTTAGAAGTTCTATCTTGTCGGTAAATGTTGTAATTGGGGATGGAAATTTCAGATTTTTTGGAGGCATTCCTAAGCCAAGATTCAGACACAGCGAGGACATCAGGGTTGGCGGAGTGTGCTAAAGCAGTGAATAAATCAAACTTAGGGAGGAGGCTTCTGATGTTAACATGTTTGAACCCAAGGCTTTTCCGGTTACAGAAGTTAACACATGAGAGCACCTGGGGACACACAGGGCCTGGGTTAAGCTTAACATCACCACAGGAACAGAGGAGTAGGATAAGAGTACGGTTAAAGGCTATAAGAACTGGTCGTCTAGTGCGTTCGGAACAGAGAGTAAAAGGAGCAGACTTCTGGGCGTGGTAGGATAGATTCAGGGCATAATGCACAGACAAGGGCATGGTAGGGTGCGAGTACAGTGGAGGTAAACCTAGGCATTGAGTGAGGATGAGAGAGGCAACAACGCCTGGGGAAGGAACAAAAGGGAGTGACATACATACACTTAGGTTGGAGTCATTAAAACTTGTTTTTCAACCATTCCACAAATTTCTTGTTAACAAACTCTAATTTTGGCAAGTCGATTATGACATCTACTTTGTGCACGACACAAGTACATTTTCCAACAATTGTTTACAGACAGATTATTTCACTTATAATTCACTATAATCACAATTCCAGTCTGTCAGAAGTTGATTGTGCCTTTAAACAGCTTGGAAAATTCCAGAAAATTATGTCATGGCTTTAGAAGCTTCTGATAGGCTAATTGACATCATTTGAGTGAATTGGAGGTGTACCTGTGTATGTATTTCAAGGCCAACCTTCAAACTCTGTGCCTCTTTGCTTGACATCATGGGAAAATCAAAAGAAATCAGCAAAGACCTCAGAAAAAATTGTAGATCTCCACAAATCTGGTTCATCCTTACGAGCAATTTCCAAATGCCTGAAGGTACCACGTTCATCTGTACAAACAATAGTATGCAAGTATAAACACCATGGGACCACACAGCCGTCATACCGCTCAGGAAGGAGACGTGTTCTGTCCCCTAGAGATGAATGTACTTTGGTGCGAAAAGTGCAAATCAATCCCAGAACAACAGCACAGGACCTTGTGAAGATGCTGGAGGAAACAGGTACAAAAGTATCTATATCCACAGTAAAACGAGTCCTATATCGACATAACCTGAAAGGCTGCTCAGCAAGGAAGAAGCCACTGCTCCAAAACCAACATTAAAAAAGCCAGACTATGGTTTGCAATTGCACATGGGGACAAATATCGTACTTTTTGGAGAAATGTTCTCTGGTCTGATGAAACAAAAATAAAACTGTTTGGCCATAATGATCATCGTTATGTTTGGAGGAAAAAGGGGGAGGCTTGCAAGCCAAAGAACACCATCCCAACCATGATGCATGGGGCGGCAGCATCATATTGTGGGGGTGCTTTGCTGCAGGAGGGACTGGTGCACTTCACAAAATAGATGGCATCATGAGGAAAGAAAATGATGTGGACATATTTAAGCAACATCTCAAGACAAGACATCAGTCTTGTTACAGCTTGGTTGCAAATGGGTCTTCCAAATGAACAATGACCCCAAGCATACTTCCAAAGTTGTGGCAAAATGGCTTAAGGACAACAAAGTTAAGGTATTGGAGTGGCCATCACAAAACCCTATAGAACATTTGAGGGTAGAACTGAAAAAATGTGTGCGAGCAAGGAGCCCTACAAACCTGACTCAGTTACACCAGCTCTGTCAGGAGGAATGGGCCAAAATTCACCCAACTTATTGTGGGAAGCTTGTGCAAGGCTACCCGAAACGTTTGACCCAAGTTAAACAAATTAAAGGCAATGCTACCAAATACTAATTGAGTGTATGTAAACTTCTGACCCACTGGGAATGTGATGAAAGAAATAAAAGCTGAAATAAATCATTCTCTCTACCATTATTCTGACATTTCACATTCTTAAAATAAAGTTGTGACCCTAACTGACCTAAGACAGGGAATCTTTACTAGGATTAAATGTCAGGAATTGTGAAAAACTGAGTTTAAATGTATTTGGCTAAGGTGTATGTTAACTTCTGACATCAACTGTATAGGGAAGGTAATCAGGGAAGTGATGGAGTCCAGGTAAGTCTAATGAAGCGGAGTTTCACATAGCGATGGTGGCAGGTGTGCGCCATAACTAGCAGCCTGATGACTTAGAGGCCTGAGAGGAAGCACACGTGACACTGGCCCTGCTGTGCAAATGTGGTGAGTTGTTAACTCAAAGAGAAAGACAATATTGACACAGTTTTGAACAAATACATTTCTTTAAAAATGAAGGAGAAGCAGGAGAGAGAGAGATAGAGACAGAGCTAGCTATATTTTGTTGTATTGTATTTTTTTCACTTTCACTTAGCTAGTGAATCCAGCTAGCTAGTTAAGCCTACTCAAACACCAGGCTCAAATAGAGAGAGATGCTATGTTAGCTAGCTGGCTATGGCTTTCCAATACTGAAAATCTTCCAAATCAAGGTAAGCTAAACTGCTTGCTGACTGCACACTGTTCTACATTATTGTAGCGGGTTTCCTAGCTAGCAGCTACAGTGCCTTGCAAAAGTATTCATCCCCCATTGCGTTTTTCCTATTTTGTGGCATTACAAGCTGTAATTTTTATTAATTTTTATTTAAATTTCATGTAAATTTGCCAACAGCATACCACCCTGCATGCCACTGCTGGCTTGCTTCTGAAGCTAAGCAGGGTTGGTCCTGGTCAGTCCCTGGATGGGAGACCAGGTGCTGCTGGAAGTGGTGTTGGAGGGCCAGTAGGAGGCACTCTTTCCTCTGGTCTAAAAAATATCCCAAAACCCCAGGGTAGTGATTGGGGACACTGCCCTGTGTAGGGTGCCGTCTTTCGAATGGGATGTTAAACGGGTGTCCTGACTCTCTGAGGTCATTAAAGATCCCATGGCAGTTGTTGTAAGAGTAGGGGTGTTAACCCCGGTGTCCTGGCCAAATTCCCAATCTGGCACTCAAACCATCACAGTCACCTAATAATCCCCAGTTTACAATTGGCTCATTCATCCCCCTCCTCTCCCCTGTAACTATTCCCCAGGTCATTGCTGTAAATGAGAACGTGTTCTCAGTCAACTTACCTGGTAAAATAACAGATTTTTAAAAACTGGACATACACAAAATAGTCTAAATTGGTGATATGAAAAAAATAACTTGTTTCAAAGAGTTCTAATAAATAAAAGAAAACTGAAAGTGGTGCGTGCATATGTATTCACCCCCTTTGCTATGAAGCCCATAAAGAAGATCTGGTGCAACCCATTACCTTCAGAAGTCACATAATTAGTTAAATAAAGTCCACCTGTGTGCAATCTAAGTGTCACATGATCTCAGTATATATACACCTGTTCTGAAAGGCCCCAGAGTCTGCAACACCACTAAGAAAGGGGTACCACCAAGCAAGTGGCACCATGAGGTCCAAGGATCTCTCCAAACAGGTCAGCAACAAAGTTGTGGAGAAGTACATATCAGGGTTGGGTTATAAAAATATCCCAAACTTTGAATATCCCACAGAGCATTATTAAAAAATTGAAAGAATATGGAACCACAACAAACCTCCCAATAGAGGGCCGCCCACCAAAACTCACGGACCAGGCAAAGAGGGCATTAATCAGAGAGGCAACAAAGAGACCAAAGATAACCCTGAAGGAGCTCCACAGCGGAGATTGAAGTATCTGTCCGTAGGACCACTTTAAGCCGTACACTGCACAGAGCTGGGCTTTACGGAAGAGCGTCCAGAAAAAAAACATTGCTTAAAGAAAAAAATAAACAAACACATTTGGTGTTCACCATAAGGCATGTGGGAGACTCCCCAAACATATGGAAGAAGGTACTCTGGTCAGATGAGACAAATATTGAGCTTTTTGGCCATCAAGGAAAACGCTATGTCTGGCACAAACCCAACACCTCTTATCACCCCAAGAACACTATTCCCACAGGGAAGCATGCTGGTGGTAGCATCATGCTGTGGGGATGTTTACATTGGCAGGGACTGGGAAACTGGTCAGAATTGAAGGAATGATGGATGGTGCTAAATACAGGGAAATTCTTGAGGGAAACCTGTTTCAGTCTTCCAGAGATTTGAGACTGGGACAGATGTTCATCTTCCAGCAGGACAATGACCCTAAGCATACTGCTAAAGCAACACTCAAGTGGTTTAAGGGGAAACATTTAAATGTCTTGGAATGGCCTAGTCAAAGCCCAGACCTCAATCCAATTGATAATCTGTGGTATGATTTAAAGATTGCTGTACACCAGTGAAACCCATCCAACTTGAAGGAGCTGGAGCAGTTTTGCCTTGAAGAATGGGCAAAAATCCCAGTGGCTAGATCTGCCTAGCTTATAGCTTACATACCCCAAGAGACTTGCAGTTGTAATTGCTACAAAAGGTGGCTCTACAAAGTATTGACTTTGGGGGGGGGGGGGGGGGGGGGGTGAATAGTTATGCACGCTCAAGTTTTTTTTGGTCTTATTTCTTGTTTGTTTCACAATAAAAAATATTTTGCATCTTCAAAGTGGTAGGCATGTTTTGTAAATTAAATTATACAAACCCCCCAAAAAAGCAATTTTAATTCCAGGTTGTAAGGCAACAAAATAGGAAAAATGCCAAGGTGGGTGAATACTGTCGCAAGCTACTGTATGTTAACTATGACGTTATTAGCTAATAAGGTGACAACGATGTAGGCTATGCGTAGCAGTTAGCAGTTATGATATGAAGGTTTGTCTTGAGAGGTTTTTTTAGTCTGGTCACGGACAGCTGATTTGTTGTGTACTGAAGTCCACAAGCAAAGGGAGAAGGTGAGAGGAGGAGAGTGTGTAGATGCGAGAAGGAATTATGCAACGAGCAAAATGTTCATGCTGTAACTATGTGGCTGTTATGAAAGTGAACTGTGTTTCCGTGTGATAAGAGGTGTATTCATTCCGCCAATTCTGTTGATGCAGGCAAGAGTGTGCAAGGCGGTATTAAACGTGTCACTCTCTGTCACCTTAATTACTCACATTTTTTTCTCACAACCTGTGCACCTACGTTGTAAATGATATGCTAGATTGTAACGACCTCATGATGGGTATAGGGAAAATTTTAGTATCATAAACCTAGCAATGTGAATGGAATATGAATGACAGTCATCCAATATGCTACAATAGAAATAAGGCCATGCTCATCAAAAAATGGTGTCCTCTATCATCTCATTGATTTACAGTCTAAATAAAGGTAAATAAAAATAAATTGATTTACAGTGCATTCGAAATGTATTCAGACCCCTTGACCTTTTCCACATTTTGTTATGCCTTATTCTAAAATTGATTAAATAGTTTTTTACCCTCATCCAACCAACACACAATAGTCCATATCGACAAAGCAAAAACAGGTTTTTAGGCATTTTAGCAAATTTATTAAACATACAAAACTGAAATATCACATTTCCTTAAGTATTCAGACCATTTACTCAGTACTTTGTTGAAGCACCTTTGTAAGTGTGCCTCGAGTCTTCTTGGGTATGGTGCTACAAGCATGGGAGACCTGTATTTGGGGAGTTTCAGGCCCGTGCTCTGGCTGTGCCACTCAAGGACATTCAGAGACTTGTCCCGAAGCCACTTCGGCATTGTCTTGGCTGTGTGCTTAGAGTCGTTGTCCTTCAATGGTGCAGAAATGTTTGGTATCCTTCCCCAGATCTCTGCCTCAACACAATCCTGACTCGGAGCTCTACGGACAATTCTTTCGACCTCATGGCTTGGTTTTTGCTCTGACACGCACTGTCAACTGTGGGACCTTATCATGTCCAATCAATTGAATTTACCACAGGTGGACTCCAATCAAGTTGTAGAAACATCTCCAGGATGATCAATGGATGCAGGATGACCCTGAGCTCAATTTCGAGTCTCATAGCAAAGGGTCGTGTTTTTTATTTTGAATACATTTGCAAAAAATTCTAAAAACCTGATGTGTGTGAGAGAGGGAGAGAAATGACGCGAGGGAGAGAGAGAGATGATGTGTGTGAGTGAGAGAGAAAGAGAGAGAGAGATGACGTGTGTGAGTGAGGGAGAGAGAGAGAGAGAGATGACGCGAGGGAGAGAGAGATGATGAGTGTGAGTGAGGGAGAAAGAGAGAGAGAGATGGCGTGTGTGAGTGAGGGAGAGAGAGAGAGATGACTTGTGTGAGTGGGTGAGAGAGAAAGAGATGACTTGTGTGAGTGAGTGAGAGATGACTTGTGTGAGTGAGTGAGAGATGACTTGTGTGAGTGAGTGAGAGATGACTTGTGTGAGTGAGTGAGAGATGACTTGTGTGAGAGAGATGACTTGTGTGAGAGAGAGAGAGAGAGAGAGAGAGAGCGAGAGGGATGACGTGTGTGAGTGAGGGAGAGCGAAAGAGAGAGAGATGGTGTGTGTGAGTGAGGGAGAGAGAGAGAGATGACTTGTGTGAGTGAGGGAGAGAGAGAGAGAGAGAGAGATGACGCGAGGGAGAGAGAGAGAGATGATGAGTGTGAGTGAGGGAGAAAGAGAGAGATGACGTGTGAGTGAGGGAGATAGAGAGAGAGATGGTGTGTGTGAGGGAGATAGAGAGAGATGGTGTGTGTGAGTGAGGGAGAGAGAGAGAGATGGTGTGTGTGAGTGAGAGGGAGAGAGAGATGACTTGTGTGAGTGAGGGAGAGAGAGAGAGATGACTTGTGTGAGTGAGGGAGAGAGAGAGAGATGACTTGTGTGAGTGAGGGAGAGAGAGAGAGATGACTTGTGTGAGTGAGGGAGAGAGAGAGAGATGACTTGTGTGAGTGAGGGAGAGAGAGAGAGATGACTTGTGTGAGTGAGGGAGAGAGAGATGACTTGTGTGAGTGAGGGAGAGAGAGAGATGACTTGTGTGAGTGAGGGAGAGAGAGATGACGTGTGTGTGTGAGTGAGGGAGAGAGAGATGACGTGTGTGTGTGAGTGAGGGAGAGAGAGAGATGACGTGAGGGAGGGAGAGAGAGAGAAGAGTGTGTGAGACAGAGAAGAAGATAACAGGAGTGTGAGGGAGCAAAACCTCAAACCAGTGAAAAGTTCAGCTAAACCAGGGTGGAGACAGCCAATCTTGTAATCACTCCTTAAACCCCCGTCGAGATCTCTGGATTACTTGTGTCTGACTCCTACACGCTGACTAAGCATCATCACCCACAGAGTCTCAGAATGACTCAACACCAACAGCTAGCTTTTATACATGACAGTTTAAAGGCACAACCTACAATTTCAATAGCCTGACCTTGCCACTGTTTGGTGAGAAGAAGGACGGGGCTGGGGAAACGTGACCACTCTCAAGTTTAAAGAGGAAGTCATACAAGGACTGATAGTTCTTGGTGTTTTATTGAGAGAAGGGTGCAAATTTGGTGTCAATGTGGATATACAGGTATATTCCCCATTTTAATGTCATGAACCTGTTTAAATTAAGGATAAACAAAAATGAAAACAAAGTTATCCCTGGTTTAATAACCCTGGCTTACCCGTGACAGGGGTTGAGCAGGGCCTCCTTGGGGGAGATGTACATGTAAGGTGACAGTGGCTTGTCCACGAAGGCTCCGAAGCCCATGCGCAGGTTGCTGGTGGTGCGTCCCATTTCCTTGGCCAGGCCTTTCCCCAGGGTGCGGAGGCGGAACAGGTCATCGTTCATGGAGAAGGACAGGTCCATGAGGTAATACAGGTCCACCGGGTAGTCCTCCACCTGGCGCACCTTCACTGTGAACCGCTTGGAGTCATCTGACAGGGGGAGAGGTGGAAATTTGGCATGAGCTGTCTGCATGTAATAACCTCATCGGGTCTCATGTAATAATATCACCTGGTCTGAGGGTGACATGAAGTCTCACTTGTGTAATAATCTCACCTGTTTTGAGTGCAATAATCCCACCAGTGTAATAATCTCACTTGTTGTCCGTGTAATAATCTCACCTGGTCTGAGTGTAATAATCCCACCTGGTTTCATTGTGTTAATCCCACTTGGCCTAAATGTAATAGGCATAATCTCTTTTGATCTATGTGTAATAATCTCACCTGGTGTTGGTCTAATAATTTTACCTGGTCTCAGCCTAATAATCTCACCTGGTCTGAGGGTGATGTGGAGTCTCTGAGGTTGGATCTGCGTGGCGTCGGCCGTGTCTCCGGCTGCCTTGTTGCTGAGGGGCCGGTCCTCCTTCACCTGCAGCTTGCTGGTGGGGAACTCAAGGGCGGTCGGAGGAGCACAGCCCGCCACCAATAGGTTACGCTTCAGGTCACAACGAGACGAGCCTGCCACACCCTGCCCAAAGTCCTGATGGAACAATTCAGGAAGTTAGTGAGAGAAACAGGAACTGTTAATAATCTCTACCATTCCCTTCAAAAAAGCTAGAAGTAGCAGTTCTAACACAGCCTATGTGTTGTTTGGGGTAGGCCATCTTGTTTTTGGCCAGGCCATGGAGGTGAAAGGGCAAGTCCTGACATGCCCCATGCCATAGAAGGGTCGTTCCACTTTAATATTTGGATTAGAAATTGTGGACCAATATTGAATTTAAAAGCCTGTTATAGTAAATGACTTGCTACTTAATATAGACCATATGGAGAATTCCAAAAATCATATTTTTTATATGAATAAATGCTTGCTAAAGTGCCAAAATTCTTCATTTTGACATGTCCCTACGTCAACTTGTATCACTTCTAGGAAGATTTTAACCCACTTAATCCCAAAGTGTCTCAAAATGTCACCATCTTTGTAAGGCCCTATTTATTTTGTTGCTTTGACAAAGTCATTTCGTTGAAGATGACTATTTATTTCATGTGATTAGTGAATCATTTACTTCTGTTCCTCATTTTAAGGTCAACCCTCTTACATGAACTGAACTCTCGTTTTAAAGGGATACTTCGGGATTTTGGCAATGAAGTTATTTATCTAGTTCCCCAGAGCCAGAAACTCATGAATACATGTTTTATGTTTCTGCATCTGGTATGAAGGAAGTTAGAGGTAGTTTTGTGAGTCAAAACTAACTAGCATGCTAGCAGTTACCATAGACTTCCAGTCATTGTGCTCACGCTAGTTATCAATTGCGCTAACGCTAGTTAGCAACTTCCTTCAAACAGAGAAATAAAAACGTTTTCCAGGAGTTCATCTGACTCTGGGGAAGTAGATAAAGGGCTTCATTGCCAAAATCCCGAAGTATCTCTATGATACAGTGAAACGATTCCTTTTTAAATATTTTGAAATATGAACATCTAATAATCAAAATCATAGAGTAAAAGTGAGCTCTTTTTGGCCATTTCTGATTGTTTGTGGTGGAAAACTGAGTGGGCCGAGCATAGCACATCAACCCTGTTACCTAGAAATAGACAGGCTAAAATTGTTTTAACAATTTCACATGTATTCTCTTTTAGCTTGGATTCAATTGCCACTACCTGCTGCACACAACAAGCTTAAATTCCCCCTGTCACAAGTGGATTCATGGTTGATTTAAGAAGAAATCGTTAACCCTGTTACGGTCAACCCTGTTACTTTATTTGGCACTTAATAGGCACTTACTATAGTCATTTTTTTATTTAACATCTTGAGATGTGAAAAGGTGTTTTTTACGAGGTTGAACATGTTCTCTTTCTGACACAATGTACAAAATTAGGTCAATTCAAGTATTTTTGACCAAGTTACACTTCTCAAAAAACACAGAATTGGTGGAGCAACCCAGAAATATAATCATAGGGATGAATTGGTGGAGAAAATTAATAAACATTTCGGGGAGGAAGGGAGTAACACATGCCAGGGAATTGCCAAAGTGCAGTCCCCATCCATTGCCATTAACTACAATTACAACACTATTCTGTGGCCCAATTTCCTTGATGTCAATCATCAGATTGATTACAACATGTCCAAACAGGAGTCGTCTGCGTGCCACAAGACTGTGTTAGCCTTCTGATTTAAGCCTAGGCATTAGCTCAGGGGAGCTAGCGCGCATATTTAGGTCATAGGCAAACCACCTCTGTTACACGGATCAGTGATCCCTCAGGAAAGGAGAATTGAAGGAGATATCAGGGAGAATTTAGACACACCTCTTGGGAACACCACGCACAGGTAGGATGTACAGCCAGACACTGCTTACATGTGCTGGCCCCTCGGGATGTACAGATGTTGGAACCTGAAATGACAGTAGAGTCACTCACCAAACTCTACGTAAACATAGCATGCGCACACGTGCACCCACATATGCATAGTATACATACAGCAATCGTACATATTTAAATGTGCAAGGGCGCACACGAACAAAAAGTCCTACAGGAATCATGCAGGAATTCTACCCTCTGTGAAGGTGTCCTGCAGGAATCCTGTAGGATTGACAAAATCCCCAATGCTCCTGCAGGACACACACACACACACACACACACACACACACACACACACACACACACACACACACACACACACACACACACACACACACACACACACACACACACACACACACACACACACACACACACACACACACACACATACACATACACACATTCCACACACACACACACACGGTACAGCTACTTATGACTTATGGTCCTCTTACTAGCAGAATGCTAAGCCTATAATTCCCCTTTGTCATCTCATCAGGTGGTAAGGAGTCATAAGGGGAAAGATGGAAACTAGAGGCCAATCTCAAACAGTCTGGGGAGAGCACGGGGAGCGATGTGGACAGATTTAGAGAAGTTACGAGTTTGGAGTTAACATTTTTTATCCAGTTATGTTGAATTTAGTTTAATTAAAAATATAATACTTTCCTATAATAAAAACCAAAATGATATTACTGCATGTATTAAATGTCCTTATTTGTAGCGATATTACCATTTCATGCGACCATTAAAGAAACTACAGTGTCTAACGTGTATTTCTAGCTGTAGTCTATTTCCCTGTCTGAACTGCGTTTTGCGCCCTCTCTCAACAATTATTAATTAGTTCACCGATGTTCAAGATGCAGCAACCGCACACCGCTAGAAGTAGCACATTTACATCATATAGTTCAAACTTACCCAAAACATCAGTAACTGCAAATAAAACGAAAGAACCTATCCAAAGTTGAATCCTTTGCGTTATGTGAGTAGGCCTACCCATCTTGGCGTGGGTACTTTGTCAGGATGCACGGCGCATACGTTTGGCAAGACATTTCTTTGTGACTAGTTTAAATACCCCCCCCCCCCCCCCCCCCCCCCCCCCCCCCCCCCCCCCCCCCCCCCCCCCCCCCCCCCCCCCCCCCCCCCCCCCCTTCCGCCTTCGCTCAGTCTGCGATCTGACACAACTCCAAATACAGTAAACTCTGTTTTCCTCTGTCCGGAAAGTCATAGCCTACTGTACAACGAGGTGTGGCGTTTATAAGGGCTTTAGAGCAACAGAAAAGCACAAGCATTTTATGCCCTTTTCTTATCCTTAAATAATATTCATCCGAATGTAGTTCTACCAGTCAATATACAGTTGTTAAACACATTTTAGAACACTATGTTTTCATGTTTAAGCTTTTAAAATAGTTTTTGTATTGAGTATGTTGAATATTTGTATTAGGCCTATATCATAACAATAATAGCTATAATAAAATCATGTTTCTGTTTCTGAATCTTTGTCTCATTTGCAGCTCCATTAGTCCAGTAGTCTTCTATTTAAAGGTGATACGGTTTCCTTTACTATTACAGTATATAATTTGCACTATTTTGTTGCTGTTTTTCATGTAACACACACACACACACACACACACACACACACACACACACACACACACACACACACAGTTCTGCAGTTATATTCGGAACTCTCTCGCTCTCATCTCTCTCCTCCCCTCCCCAGTTAAGACAGAGCCTATAAACAAGTGAGACTGACTACCACAGAAAGCAGCACTCGACAGTCCTGCAGGCAAAGGTACCACCACACATAGTTTCAGCCTCTCATTTCTCCCTTTAAAATGGAGCCTAACACACACGCATAGCAGTACTCACAGAAGTTGTTGGTACCTGCCATATTAAAACCAACTATCACCAGGTTTACCATTGCAGTCATTTGTTTCCCTTTACACCAATACACATAAGCTGTTCATGTGACGTCACCATTACTCTCACTCTTTTACCTATAATTCTGCCATATTTATTCAGAATCTCATTTTCTTTCTCCTAGGAATCATGTTTAATGCAGTGCTGGTGAAACGGACAATCAAACACGCCCGCTGTTGCTGCAATGAATAATAACATTCCTATGCAATCAGATATCTTATGCTTTGTGTCCATTATTTTAAAGGATGAGGAAGAGATCCCACAGGTTGTCTGTCCTGCAGGAAAATGGCCCTGAAAATATTTTAGAATTACCTTCAGGAATCTTATCTACAGGATATCAAAAGGATTTTGGGGCCATTTTGCTGTAGGACAATTCCTGCTGGTTGTCCTTCAGGAAAATGACTATCTGCAGGATTCTTGCAGGATTGTTTACTTGAAGGACTTCCTGCATGATTTCTACAGAATCCTGCAGAATATATATCCTGCAGGAATCCTGTAGGATTCTTCATGCAGGGTTCCTTTAAGGCTTTTTTGTAAGGGTGTAGATAGCCTACAGTAATTTGGTGTGTATATGTGTGTTTATGACTTAAGTCACCTTTTTAATAAATAGTGATTATTCTTGTCAATCAAACGAATCACTTTTGACATGCTTATTGAACCTCAAGTAATGGGACACACCTGCACACGCGCTCGCATGTACACACAAACACACACACACACACACACACACAATTAACATGGTCCTCTTACTAGCAGAATGCTAAGCCTATAATTCCATTTTGTCATCTCATCAGGTGGTAAGGAGTCATAAGGGGAAAGATGGAAACTGGAGGCCAGTCTCAAACAGTCTGGGGAGAGCACGGAGAGCTACGTTGACAGATTTAGAGAAGTTACAACAAAACGAGTTTGGAGTTAACATTTTTTATCCATTTATCCAGTTATGATGAATTTAGTTTAATAAAAACTACAATGATTTTCTATAATAAAAGCCAAACTGAGGATACTGCATCTATTAAATGCCGTTATTTGTAGCGATATTACCATTTCATGCGACCATTAAAGACACTACAGTGTCTAACGTGTATTTCTAGCTGTAGTATCTTTCCCTGTCTGAACTGCGTTTTGCGCCCTCTTTCAACAATGATTAATTATTACACCGATGTTCAAGATGCAGCAACCGCACACCGCTAGAAGTAGCACATTTACATCATATAGTTCAAACTTACCCAAAACATCAGTAACTGCAAATAAAACGAAAGAACCTATCCAAAGTTGAATCCTTTGCGTTATGTGAGTAGGCCTACCCATCTTGGCGTGGGTACTTTGCCAGGACGCACGGCGCAGACGTTTGGCAAGACATTTCTTTGTGACTAGTTTAAATACCCCCCCTCCCTTCCGCCTTCGCTCAGTCTGCGATCTGACACAACTCCAAATAGAGTAAACTCAAAAGCACTGTTTTCCTCTGTACGGAAAGTCATAGCCTACAACGAGGTGTGGCGTTTATAAGGGGGAGGGGGTCTTTAGAGCAAAAAAAAAATCACAAGCGTTTCATGCCCTTTTCTTATCGTAAAATAACATTAATCCGAATGTAGGCCTATCAGTCAATATACAGTTGTTTAAGCACGTTTTAGAACAGTATGTTTTCATGTTTAAGCTTTAAAAAAAGTGTTTGTATTGAATATGTTGAATATTTGTATTAGGCCTATATCATAGCTATAATAAAATAATAGCTATTATTATGTCTTGTTATATTAAATAAAGTTGTTTAAATACGATTACAATACATGTATGAAACATATAGAGTAACGTGATACTAAGTTAGCTAGGTTTTAAATGGTTGGCTTTGAAGTTGGAGATGGTGTGAGTCACTGACTGTATGACTCTAAAATGTGAATTTTCTTTGGTTTACTCAAGTCAACTAATATTGTAAAGTGATTACCGACAGTGTTGCTACAAATCATCCTAGTATAACAGAGCGCTACCTAGTTAAAAAAGTTTAGTCAGAACAATATCCCATAGTGAACACAGTCATCAGTTAATTCTGCTGACATGGTCACATTGAGTCAGTATGATAAGGTGTTGATTATGAAGCTACTTTATGATATGGCCCATCCAGTTTGGAGCCTGTGGAAAAGGTTGAGACTGAGGAAAATAGGCCCCATCCTCCCTCCAGAATCCCAGTACTGCAGAAGGAGAGGGCCATCTGCAATGGGAAGAGTCAAGGACTGCATGTAGCTCCAACATCTCAGCAGTCAGGGAAGGCTACTGTTCCTCCCATCCGGAAGCCACTGCAACCCATCCGGACCAAGAGGGATCAAACCTGCGTGGTGAAAGACATCTACCTCCATAGCGCCAAGCCATTGAAGGCAGTCCATGGAGCCAATATGGTCGCCAAGATGCAACTGCCTCCCATTAGAGTCAGAGTCACTGTGCCAAACAATGATGCCAAGAAGGAGTCATTACGGACTGTCAGACCAGAGGGAAGCCCTCGTCCCGCTTCAAAGTTCAGAAGGCAGGTTGTGAAGAAACACGTCCAGTTCAAGACTCAGACCCTAACTGTACAGGATCTACCACCATGCCCTGATAAGATGGTATGGGTTGTCTTCAACTTGGAGGCTGAGCAGGTGATGGAATATCTGTGTCACCCAGGAATTAAACCTGATCAAAGGTGGGGCCAAGATGGATGCTCAGGCTTTGGAGGAGAGGAAAGCAAAGGAGCAGTTCAAGGTCAAGGTGAAGAAGTTCATCCAGGAGATCTGCCTGATGAAGGTGGATTCTGACCTATGGGAGATGATAAGAGATAACGAAGAGGAGGAAGAGAGGAAGAAAGAGGTGATGGAAACCAGAGGGGAAGAGGGAAGCATAGCAAGTAAGCCGAAGCAGCCAGGAGACACCTGAGCAAGGACAGGGTCCAAGTCGAGAAGAGTGTGAAAGAGGAGGATGAGACAATGAAGGACGGAGAGGTACATTAGTGCACTGCTGATCTAGTTCAGTGTTGTGATCATGTTTTAGGCTTATTTGTATTACATACTGTATATTGTATGTCTTTTTCCAATTTAATTGTATGTAAAGTGCCTTTAGAGTGCCCAATATACCATCTGGCATGAGCTGTGCAATCATGTGTCCATCTGATAACGAGGAGTACCACAATGGAAATGTCTTTTGACTTTGTGTTTTTTGTCCTTGAGAATTTTCATGTGAGTAGTGTTGTATTCACAATGGCTGAAGCAACTCAATGTAGCCTGTTTTAAATTTGCCACATACAGTATATAAACAAATGAATTCCTTCATTCAGGTGGACACAAAACCTAGACTGAGGATGAGTGCAGCCAACTCCAAGCTGAAGCAGTGTGAGCACTGTGGCCGGTGCTTTGATCCTAGTCGCCTGGAGAAACACAGCGAGATCTGTGCCAAGCTCTCTCATAGACGGGGGGTCTATGACTCCACCAAGCACCGGCTCAAAGGCACTGTACTGGCTGGCTACGTGAAGCGTTCCGTGGTGTGATGCACCAAGGGACCTGAGTCTGTCTGGAAATTACCACTCTTTTTGATTGAGCAGACAGACAGGACAGACAGGACAGACAGGCAGGCAGGAGGAGCTGGACAGAGCGGATGAGCGATGGGGCTGGGATTCGAGAGCACGCCAAAACAGACATAGATGTGCTGTGGGCTTCGGCGGTGACTGCTATAGACCAATGTCAGACCGACCGCTAGACCACCTGTTGTTCAAAAGATGACCTCTGCCTCGGAATCGGCGACAGCTCCAATAAGAGGCAGTACTACTAGGAGGCAGTATTGTATCCAGAAACGTCTAAGCCAAAAGTATTCAGCAGTTCCTCTAATCTACAGAAACACCTGTAGTTCTCCAATAAAATAAGGAATCCCAACAACTCTTTCTAAATGTTTCAGTCAGTGTTGTTCCCGGAAGGTAAAGGAAATTCAATGTTATTGTGTAGTATTCCTTTAGTTACTTATGCTCTCCATACCTGTGCATTTTCACTTCTTTGTCACTTGTGTGCCTTTATGTGACCAGTGACCCATGACCCAACATATAGCGCTCTCTAGTGCAGGGTTTCCTAAACTGTTTTGCTTCGTGACCCAACCAATTTAGGTCTCTATGTAGTCGTGACCTACCGTAAGGGTTGAGCGGTGAAAACACAAACTAAGACCAAAAAAATCATACAAATAATGAACCCTCTTATTCAAAACATCCAACTGAATGTAGATTTGAGTGTTTTGAGTACATTTTTTGTTACAACCCACAACACATTTCATCCCCTGTATCTACCTGGACCTCTGCTGCTACCCACGTGTGGCCCCGAACCCACAGTTTTGGAACCACTGCTCTGGAGTATAAATTAAGTGGAATATACAAGTTCTTTGTAGTAGTTGAACTGGAATGAAATGGGACAGTCAGAAACAGGTAACAGTTCAACGTTTTTATTTCACTTCAGGCAAAGTCAGTGAAGCCACAAGCCAAGTTAACATTGACCAACAAGCCAAAAGTAGCCAGAGAAAATAACACATAACACAATAAGAGACAACAATAAAAATACATTTTAAACATACAAAAGGATTTGTTAATGGTTTTGAGAGCATAGAACTTTGATGTAAAAAATAAAATAAAATCTAACTCAATTTATGACTAAAAGCCTATTTAGTCCTTTCCGTGACAAACTAACAATTTTTTTTAAACAGCTAACAACATGGCCAATCGCTGAGTAACCCTAAAAGGCTAACCATAATCCTGATAGAAAATAACTTCACTGTTAGATTTACATGACTTCTCGGGTCGAAGTTCAAGTATGAAAACATACTTGGGTCTTCCACCAAGCTAGTCCAATTCAGGCTCTATGAAGTAATTGCCTTTGAATGCGTTGGGTGCACACCCAAATAGTGGCTGCATTTACACAGGCAGTCCAATTATTTTGACCAATAAGATCAGCTCTTTTGCGAATAATTGGGCAAAAGATCAGAATTGGACTGCCTATGTAAATGCAACCAGTGGGATCAAGACTAAGATCATGACACGTCAGTGAGTTCATTTCAACAGTAGGGGGCAGAAGTAGACCTTTTATTCTTTAAGTCAAATGTCAGTGAAGGGCCATAAATGTAATTTATTGTGGAAATTGTTAGCAATCTTCCTCTCCTACTCTTTCTCCCTTTCACTTCTCCCATTAAAAATACTATTTTCTTTATGTGTTTTTAATCTCATATTATTGTTTACTTCCTCACTGTTCTGATCCAATCTTTCCCCTCTCTCCTTCTCCTCTTTTTAAATACAGTTTGCCTGCTCACTATTCCAACATCCTCTACCTCTCTCTCTCTTTTTGAACTCCGTATCTTCCTCATCATCTATTGTTTACTTTCTGACCTCATCTCTTTTAGACTTCTACTCATCCTAGTCTCTTCCAACCTCTCACATCCTCCTCCTCCTCCTACTTCCACTACTCTCCCTCCCCTCCCACCTTCACCCACCTTCCTCCTCCTCTCCTTTCCTCCTCCTCTCCTTTCCTCCTCCTTCTCCTCTATGGCTTCCTGGCCTTCACAAAGAACACGCCCGTCACGTCGTCCACCCCCACCATCATGCCCTGGGGCAGCGTGTACACCTCCAGCCTCACCAACGTGTACCCACTGGCCCTCACGCTGGCACACACCTGGGCCTCATCCAGGGGCACCACAGGGATGCGCACACCGGGCCCCCCCATGTAGTAGCTCTCACCCAGGGCCCCGATGAGGAGCAGGTGGCCCCCGGGCCGGAGAAGGCCCCTGATGTGGCCCAGGGCCCGGGTGAAGGAGGCCAGGTCAGGACTGACGCTTTCCAGGCAGAAGCAGGACACCAGGCAGTCGGCGCCGGCAGTGGGGAGCTGGGAGTCAGGGTGTAGGGGGCGGGGGAGATGCACGTCGATGGGGAGAATGTCGGAGACAACAGAACGCAGGCGCGCAGCTTTCTCGGTCCACGCTGAAGGGCTGATCAGGACAATAAAACAACAAACAATACAAACAATTAAAAACAATAAACATACATTATTTAATGTCTGTCCTCAAAAGCCAGCACTTACTTACTTGACCAATCAATATATGCTAGGAAGTCAGTCCCCGCACCTGGTTCCCCAGGTCTAAATCTGTTAGAGAGTTTATAGGCAAGTGTGAAAAGCAGCAGACTCTGTTGATGCGTCCCTCAAGGAGTTGAGTTTAACTCCTCAAATCATATTCATTAGGCACCAAATGGAAGAAAACTGATTGAAACACGAAGGGGCAACCTGTTCAACCTGTTTAACTTGTCCAATATGAAACGCTTGTCTTTGTTTTCCGTTGCAAAACGTTTTGCGACGGTACGCACTAATGAGTACGACACTGGTCTAACACTAACATCAGCACCCACCGTCGGCCCTCCAGCTTGCAGACATGCTGCAGGTAGGGGGTCCAGTCCAGGCTGCTGTAGCCCTCACCCTGCAGCCAACGCCTCAGCTCCTGCCTGTTCACCTCCAGGAAGTCTGTGAGAAACACAGTGTCGAACACCTCACAGCCGCTCAACACCTGGTATAGAGTGGGCCCTGAACCCACGTCCACCAACACGTCACCTCCCATGTCACCTGACAGAGAGGGCGGGGAAGTGAGGGGTAAGAGGAAAAGAGATTGAGGATTGGGGGAAGGGGGGGTAGAGAGAAGGAGGGGGAGAAAGGGAGGTAGAGGAGGGGGAGATAGAAAGGGAGGGAGAGGCAGGGAAGGGGGGTAGAGGAGGGTAGAGATAAGAGGGTGGGAGAGAGAGGGAGAGGAGAGTAGGGGAGGAAATAGAGTAAGGGTGGGAGAGAGAGGGAGAGGACAGGGAAGTAATGGTGGGAGAGAGATGGAGATGACCGAAGGAGTCGACAGACAGAGGAGTAGAGAGAGAAGTGATACAACATTAAACATACTCACCCTTCCCATTTACAAATCTACTGTACATGCACAAAAACACAGATATTGTACATATTTCAAATATCACACCCACCCTGAAAAATGTTATTCATACAGTCGCTCATAGACAGACAGACTGATGCACACAAACGCGCGCACACGCGCGCACACACACACACAGACACACACACACACACACACACACACACACACACACACACACACACACACACACACACACACACACACAGGGGTTGAGTTTAACACCTCAAATTGTATCAGCACTAAATGGAATAAAACTGACTGAAACAGTTTTCTTCCACACACACAATGACGCAAACAAGCACGTGTAAGCTTAAAATGTCGAGGAGCTATCGAATTAGATATTTTTTCCGACAGCTCAAACCGTTGCCACGTTTTCAAGGAGAGCGGTCGCGTGTGTTTGTGAAGCAGAGGCTCACTTGTTTGAGCCCAGTATGGGGCAGTTGGAACATGTAGGAAGCTGTTAGCAACATGCTGACTGACCCCTGGCACAGACAGTGGTACGGTGGCATGGCTTGGCAGTTGGGCTCAACTCAACGGCTGGAGTAGCTCACTGTGTGGCGAGTTAAGAAGGGGTGAGTGTAACGGAGTTAAGAAGGGGTGAGTGTAACGGAGTTAAGAAGGGGTGAGTGTAACGGAGTTAAGAAGGGGTGAGTGTAACGGAGTTAAGAAGGGGTGAGTGTAACGGAGTTAAGAAGGGGTGAGTGTAAAGGAGTTAAGAACGTACCACATCACGCTTGAAATGTCGCGGATCGAGCTATCGAGATAGATTCTTTTTTCTGTGGCTCAAGCCTTTGGAACGTTGACAAGGAGGGCGGTCAAGTGTGTTTGTGAAGAAGAGGATCACTGATTCGAGCCCAGTATGGGGCAGTCAGACAGTAGAGTAAGCTAAGCTTACCCATTGGCTCCAGGTCATCTACAAGTCTCTGCTAGGCAAAGCCCCGCCTTATCTCAGCTCACTGGTCACCATAGCAGCACCCACCCGTAGCACGCGCTCCAGCAGGTATATCTCACTGGTCACCCCCAAAGCCAATTCTTACATTGGCCGCCTTTCCTTCCAGTTCTCTGCTGCCAATGACGGGAAAGAACTGCAAAAATCACTGAAGCTGGAGACTCATATCTCCCTCACTAGCTTTAAGCACCAGCTGTCAGAGCAGCTCACAGATCACTGCACATGTACATAGCCCATCTGTAAATAGCCCATCCAACTACCTCATCCCCATACTGTATTTATTTATTTATCTTGCTCCTTTGCACCCCAGTATCTCTACTTGCACGTTCATCTTCTGCATATCTACCATTCCAGTGTTTAATTGCTAGATTGCAATTACTTCGCCACCACGGCCTATTTATTGCCTTTACCTCCCTTATCCTACCTCATTTGCACACGCTGTATATAGACTTTTTCTACTGTATTATTGACCGCATGTTTGTTTATCCCGTGTGTAACTCTGTGTGTTGTTGCATGTGTCGAACTGCTTTGCTTTATCTTGACCAGGTCACATTTGCAAATGAGAACTTGTTCTCAACCTGGACACCTGGTTAAATAAAGTGAAATAAACTCAAATAAAAAAGCTGTTATCAGCACACTGATCCTGTTAGACACACACACTCTCACTCACCCTCGGTAAAAGCTCTGTGCAGACATCCTAGTTTCCAGGGTACGATGCTGTCTTGTCGGTCAAAGTCCGCCCGCGGTGGCATGTAGTTATACTGTAGATAGGCTGCTGGATCAAAGCCTTGGTAACAAGCTACCATCGCCGCCACCCCCTTCTCTCTCTCTCTATCGTTCTCTTCTTTTTCATTTTTTGCCTCCCTGTCCATGCCTTTTTCTCTCTATCAGAACCCCTCTTTCCCACTCGTGCCACTTCTTTCCTGTTCTCCCTTTTCTGCCTTTCTATCAGTGGGTCAGGGAAGGTGGGTGGAAAACAGTCTCTGTCTCCCCCAGTATTAATACCTGTGTGTGTCGTGTTGTGTGTGTGTGGTCAGTCTGTGCGTGTGCTTTGTTTATGTCTGTCTGTGTTCCTATGCTTTGGGGTAGTCTCTCTCTCTCTCTCTCTCTCTCTCTCTCTCTCTCTCTCTCTTTCTTTCTTATCAGACGAGATAGCGATCCCCTCTGCCTCTTTCTCGGACAGTGTGACCACCTGATACCTTTGGGCCATCCACTATTCCACTTCTCCTAGCACGGGGTAGTGATACCATCATACAGAGGGCTTTCTCCCCAAGGAAATCCACTAATGGCTGCCCACACAAGCACTTCAAGGCCAGCAATCCCTGCTCTTATAGACTCTCTTATCTCCCCCATCTTAAAAAAGAGCTCTCAGGCAAAAAAAACAAACATAGAGGTTTAATCACTGTGAATTATCAGTCAGATGGCCATTTTGTTATGCTGTACAGGGGGAGACGGAGAGGAAAGTTGGGCTGTTTTGAGAGATATTGAAGTGGAAGGCAAGGATTGTTGTATGGGTGGGTTGTATGTCACTTAAGACTTCTACAACTCAAATGAAAAATGTCTAGAGAAATGTTGTGTCCATTTAACCCTCATCCTACCAACATATTTTACACACATGGATTACCAACGGGGGGGTCATTTTGACACCAAGAAGAAACTATTAGAAAAAGCAACAATCATAGCAAAATATTAACTTAATTCTTATCAAAACATAAATATTCATGTAATTAATGTAATCTGAAATAAAAACAAATCGTAAGAAGCATTTCAAGGTCCTGGAGTGGCCTAGCCAGTCTCCAGATCTCAACCCCATAGAAAATCTTTGGAGGGGGTTGAAAGTTTGTGTTGCCCAGCAACAGCCCCAAAACATCACAGCTCTAGAGGAGATCTGCATGGAGGAATGGGCCAAAATACCAGCAACAGTGTGTGAAAACCTTGAAAACGTTTGACCTCTGTCATTGCCAACAAAGGGTATATAACAAAGTATTGAGATAAACTTTTGTTATTGACCAAATACTTATTTTCCACCATAATTTGCAAATAAATTCAATAAAAATCCTACAATGTGATTTTCTGTATTTTTTTTTCTCATTTTGTCTGGCATAGTTGAATTGTACCTATGATGAAAATTACAGGCCTCTCTCATCTTTTTAAGGGGGAGAACTTGCACAATTGGTGGCTGACTAAATACTTTTTTGCCCCACTGTACATCTAATTTTGAAATATACATAATTTTACTGACAAAAAGTAATTCATCTGTTGATCCTGAGAGACAATGACCAAAAATATGTCTTTGTTTTCTTTATTTACTTACCCCACAGCCAGCATTAGCATCGCTGCTTGTGAAACAATGGGAATGGTAGGGCGGGACCTATCCTCAAAAAACACTTCAAACCAAATGGTATAGCAACCCAAATACCATAAAAATACACATATATAGAATATCTAAGGATATTATAGGAGAATAAACACCAACACAGCACTATGTGTGCATATACCAGGGTAGCTGGTATAATGCTTCCTGTAGTTGTTGATGAATCTCTCATCGCTGTGGAGGAATTTTGGCCCACTCTTGCATGCAGAACTGCTTTAATAATCAACAGGTGTGGGTTTTCAATCATGAACTGCTTGTTTCAAGTCTGTCCATAACATCTCAATTGGGACTTGCCTAGTTAAATAAAGGTTGAAAAGAAATATATGAAAATAAATTGAGGTCTGGACTTTGACAAGGCGATTCCAAAACTTCAAATCTGTTGCTTTTTAACCTTTTTCATGTAGACTTGATTATGTGTTTTGGATCATTGTCTTGCTGTATGACCCAGCTGTGCTTCAGCTTCAGCTCACAGACGGGTTGCCTGACATTCTCCTGTAGAATTCTATGATACAGAGCAGAATTCATGATTCCTACTAAGGCAAGTCGTCCAGATCCAGAGTCAGCAAAGCATCTCTCATGTTCCCTTTGTCTAATATTAGGTTTTGGTTGAAGATCTGACAATATTCAGTATCAAAAATATGCAAAAACAGGGAACATTTGAAAAAGGGGCAAATACCTTTTTTCACAGCACTGTAGATTTGGAGTGCATCTGAGTTCTGTATTGCAGTTCTATCTAGTAATTATACCATTTACAGAGTTTGTATACCATTGGCAAATTTGTATATGCCAAAAAATGATGTAGTTTTGGTTTTGTATACTGTCATGTGATATGTGCTATAGAAAAAGTACAATCGTAGGTGAGTACATGGGGAGCTATATCCAGTGGTGGACAGTATTTAAGTAAAATACTTTATAAAGTGCTACTTAAGTTGTCTTTTTGGGGGAATCTGTCATTTACTTTACTATTTATATATTTTTTGCAACTTTTACTTTTACTCCACTACAGTCCTAATATATATATATATATATATATATATATATATATATATATATATATATATATATATATATATTTTTTTTTTTACACCATACATTTTCCCTGACATCTAAAAGTACTTGTTATATTTTGAATGCTTAGCTGGACAGGAAAATGGTCCAATTCACGCACTTATCAAGAGAACATCCCTGATCATTCCTACTGCCTCTGATCTGGCGGACTCACTCAACACACATGCTTCGTTGGTAAATTATTGTCTAAGTGTTGGAGTGTGCTGCTGGCTATCCCAAAAAAATTAAAATAACAAGAAAATTGTGCCGTCTGGTTTACTTATATAAGGAATTTGAAATGATTTATACGTTTACTTTTGATACTTAAATATATTTAAAACCAAATACAGAGTTGTTTCCTGTCAGCTCGGGGATTCGATCCAGCAACCTTTCAGTTACTGGCCAAACACTCTAACCTCCAGGATACCTGTGTGTGTGTGTGTGTGTAAGTCTTTCGAAAGGGTTAGGATAAAGAACTGTAAGGAAAATACAGTAGATGAATAAAGTATTTTTCTTAAAGGTTAAAAAAAGCAGTAGTATTTATTTTACAATCTACCATTGCAGCTTCATTGACATTATTCTGCTAATTTTGTTAAAAGTTTTTGAAATATCAATAGTGAAAAAACTACATTGAAGTAATCTATGTCAAATATGGCGGTGTCCTTGGTTATAAAATGATGTGGTGCATTTGGTATTTGGTGATAGCAAGGCTACGGTAAAGGCTTCCTTTTATTCTACATACGGTAGAGCTTGGTCAGTCATTATGAGAGAGGGGATGATAAGGTTCTGCAAAAAGATGATTCTGAGATAATTGGTTTTAAAGGTCCAAACCCTCGTAACACAATCCCAGTCCCATCCAATAACTACATCACAATAAAGCTATGGTCTGGGTTTTGGGAAGCTGTTCAATCATCCCTGATATTTGCCCATTTATATTTTGAAGGATATACTGTAACTCAACTCATGAGCTTAGTTTAACCGTCTATCTTTATCATAACCCAAAATAGAAGGTTTTATTCATTGTTTACAAAGAAGAAGATTGTAAACATAACATATACAGCCTCAAAATATGGTTAAAACTATCATTACTGTGATCTCATGGAAGCCCACACCAGCCCAAAATGGGCTAGCTCATCACAGGCTAGCCCATACCAAGCCCACACCAGCCCAACACGGGCTAGCTCATCACAGGCTAGCCCACACCAAGCCCACACCAAGACCACACCAGCCCAACACGGGCTAGCTCATCACAGGCTAGCCCACACCAAGCCCACACCAGCACAACACGGGCTAGCTCATCACAGGCTAGCCCACACCAAGCCCACACCAAGCCCACACCAGCCCAACACGGGCTAGCTCATCACAGGCTAGCCCACACCAAGCCCACACCAGCCCAACACGGGCTAGCTCATCACAGGCTAGCCCACACCAAGCCCACACCAGCCCAACACGGGCTAGCTCATCACAGGCTAGCCCACACCAAGCCCACACCAGCCCAACACGGGCTAGCTCATCACAGGCTAGCCCACACCAAGCCCACACCAGCCCAACACGGGCTAGCTCATCACAGGCTAGCCCACACCAAGCCCACACCAGTCCAACACGGGCTAGCTCATCACAGGCTAGCCCACACCAAGCCCACACCAGCCCAACACGGGCTAGCTCATCACAGGCTAGCCCACACCAAGCCCACACCAGCCCAACACGGGCTAGCTCATCACAGGCTAGCCCACACCAAGCCCACACCAGCCCAACACGGGCTAGCTCATCACAGGCTAGCCCACACCAAGCCCACACCAGCCCAACACGGGCTAGCTCATCACAGGCTAGCCCACACCAAGCCCACACCAGCCCAACACGGGCTAGCTCATCACAGGCTAGCCCACACCAAGCCCACACCAGCCCAACACGGGCTAGCTCATCACAGGCTAGCCCACACCAAGCCAAACACGGGCTAGCTCATCACAGGCTAGCCCACACCAAGCCAAACACGGGCTCCATGCTGGTTCAACGGTTATGGTCATTGGACCATGCGTGTGCGGGTAGAATAGCATCGTCCCAATGGGGGAAAGTATTTTATGCTGTTCCACTCACTTGTATCGGTCGGGGTTAATTCAAATTTGGTGGCGTAGTTTGCAAAGAGTTTATTTGTGCACTAGTTACTAAGAGTGTTCCAGTTGAAGTTGTCTGTTGTATGACGCCAGTAAATGTGGAACGCTTGTACACTGCCATTCTAAAGCTTTAAAAAAAAAATGCTAATATGAACGCATATTACAAACGTATGTTGCTAGGTAGTCAAATTCAAAGGCTCGTAAATGTTGCAATTTATGAATTACTGTTACAGTATATGAATAAACGTGCAATAAATGCATTTTAAGCAATAAATAACACCTGCTTCCCTCTCCAATCTCATCGGCACTGAGACGGTCTAAGATCTCTTTGTCTCACACACACGCCAAACACACACGCACGCACGCACGCACACACACACACAGGGACTCTATTGACATGAATTTAGCAAAGCTATGAAAGACAACAGTGCGAGGGCGTCAAAGCACGACAGGAAAAATGTGCGTAGCTTATTCAATTTCCACCACAGTCAACGATGGTCCTGTCTCCACATTTTCCCCCGTTACTCAGAAAATCCCCTCAGTCAGATGCCACAGAGATCCAATTTAAAGGGCTTACTCTGGGCTTCAATGGTATGAGGTCAGATCATAGAGAGGTCAACGCGTGTGCATTCTTTTTTTTGTGTAGATTGAGTGTCCCGTCAAAACATAAAGCTTACAAAGATCCGGGGTATGTAAGTAGCCGTAAACATACTGTAGACAAGGGGCAGAGGGAAAGGGGTACACATCCACGCAAGCACATTTACTTACTTCTGTTTGATATGAAGGTTTTCACCGCCTGAACAGTGGGAAACGCAGATAGACGATTGAATCCAGCCCAAAGTACACAACAGTTGAGAGCCATTAGGCATAAATGCAGGCTTTCTCCAAAATCTGTTTTATATATCAAAGAGATCCAGGGTCGTATTCACTAGGCACCAAAACGGACGAAAACATATTGAAAGAAGGAAGGACTGCCTGACCAACTGTCGTATCCCATCACAACCCAAAATATAATCTTGATCTACTCTAATGTTAGTTCACAACGTAAACAAACACTGTATAGCCTGAAAACGTGGTTCAAACTATAATGTTGATATCATGGGTGGTCAGTCCTCGCATCCAGAGCTCTGTCAATGAAATTGAGAGTGGTTACATTTCTCCAGCCCCATCCCTTGGCTTTCACTAAAACTGTGGTGGGGTGCCCGCTTTGCTATTGTTTCAAGTGCAGATTGCCCCTTTAAGAAACACTTGTTTTCATTTTGCATATATTTTTTCTTCTTCTATGTTTCGCTACGTTGTGCACTAATGAATATGACCCTGGTTAGTTCCTTTAGCTCAGGGATGGCAAAATTAGTAGAATTGCATGAAATTAGTTATATTTTGCACCCCATGGAACATTTTGTAGAATTGCAGCAAACTTGGGGAGCCGCTAAAATGTTTGGCTCGCAAGGTGGGGTGGGCCCCAACAAAATTTTGCTTAGGGCCCCCAAAAGGCTAGGGCCTGGTCTGACTGCATGTGTGGGTATGGATGCAGACCCACAAACCACAGCGGCTCCTCATGAGTTTTTGTGGCCCCCACCCCCTTCAGAACTGCCCATCCCTGATCCTGTACTGTGTCCATTCTAGGACACCTGCAGCATACCGTTTATAGAATGGTAGTTGAATTGGTCATTTATTTTAAACCTGTCTCAGCAAAGTAGTTCTAACACCTCTCTCATCCTTAGTGTCTGACCCAGAATCTGTGCTGGGATAAGCTATATGGGATAAGCTTCTATCAAACACACCACTGAGTGTCTCAATGAACACGTCCAAACGTGCCACAGCCAGCGTCCAATCAGGGCATGTCGGGTGGGTAAGGTTTTAATGAGAGCTATATTATACATTTAGCTTTTGAATCCATGTTTACACAGCCACCAATTCAGGGCCGGCCTTAGCCTTTTGGGGGCCCTAAGTGAGATTTGGTTGGGGACCCCCCCCCCCCCCCCCACCTAAGGGGGGCTAAACCTTTTGGTGGCCCCCCTTCATTTCCTGAAATTCCACACATTTAGCTATGGATGTACAGAAAATGTTTGTTTTAAAGCAAGCATTTTACAATTCTACCCATTTTGTCATGGGGGTGGAGAGATATTTTTGCAGTTTCAAAATTATTTTCCTGCAATTCTACACATTTTGCCATGACTTACACCGTGTTGAGCGACTGCCCCTAAAAAGCAACTTCTTGTTTACAAATGAGCTATGTCGCATCGATATGAGTCAGAAACATTTATTCTAATGTCAAAAATTGACTGCAAAATGTAAATAGTATTATTTTGGTCATAAAGTCAGTCTGTCACGTAAGGAAGGGCACCGTATGTAACGGCTGTTGTTGGGAGAAGAAGGTGAGGACCAAGGTGCAGCGTGGTAAGTGTTCATCATTTTAATAAACTTTACTGAACACTAAATACAAAGTAACAAAAGAGAACAACCGAAACAGCTCCGTCAGGTGCAACACACACTAAACAGAAAATAACCACCCACAAACAAAAATGGGAAAACAGGCTACCTAAGTATGGTTCTCAATCAGAGACAACAATTGACAGCTGCCTCTGATTGGGAACCATACCAGGCCAAACACATAGAAATATAACACACAGAACAAAACATAGAATGCCTATCCCAAATCACGCCCTGACCAAACTAAAATAGAGACAAAAAAGGATCTAAGGTCAGGACGTGACACCGTAACAGTTTTCCAACCTTGGGTTGGGTTTATTTCAATCCTTCTCACATGCCCACAGCTGGCAGTGGCAGCACCCAAGTAATCGTCAATTCGGAGCACAGCTGCATGCAACCCAAATGTAATGCCCATGGTCAATTTGGTTAGGAATTCAATATCCCTATGGGGCAGGTTAAGGTCCATCAGTTAATTACACAATGTATAGTGTGTGGTCTGCACATGGGAAGCAGCAGCTCTGCACACACACACACACACACACACACACACACACACACACACACACACACACACACACACACACTCTAACAGTGCCAGGTACGAGTTGGGTTACCCTTAGGACAGAGGGAGATGGAGAGATAGACAGCGAGCGATAGGGAGGTAGAGAAAGGAGGAAGATAAGAAACAAGCAAACAATGAGAATAGAGCAGAAATGGACAGATGAAAAAGAGAGGGCAGATAAAGAAATAATGGACGTTAATTAGACTCAATGACCTGAAAGCAGACGTCAAATTCATTTCTGAAAGGGATTGGGCAGCTCAATGACTTTGAAAGTACTTTGAGATGATTTGGGTATGAAATGTAACCCATGCTAACCAGTGGGGTAAAGTACTTAAGTAAAAATTCTTTAAAGTACAACTTCAGTAGTTTTTTGGGGTATCTGTACTTTACTATTTATATTTTTGACAACTCTTACTTTTACTTCACTACATTACTAAAGAAACAATGTACTTTTTACTCCTTACATTTTCCCTGACACCCAAAAGTACTCGTTACATTTAGAATGCTTAGCAGGACAGGAAAATGGTCCAATTTGCACACTTATCAAGAGAATGTCCCTGTTCATTCCTACTGCCTCAGATCTGGCGGACGCAAACAAAATGTTTATGTCGTAGTGTTGGAGTGTGCCCCTGGCTATCCGTAAATAAAAAAAACAAGAAAATTGTGCTGTCTGGTTTGTTTAACATAAGGAATATGAAATTATTTATAATTATACTTTTACTTTTGATTCTTGAGTATATTTTAGCAATTACATTTACTTTTGATACTTAAGAATATTTAAAACCAAATACTTTTACTTAAATAGTATTTTACTTGGTGACTTCCACTTTTTCTTGAGTCATTTTTATTAAGGTATCTTTACTTTCACTAAAGTACGACATTAAATAATTTTTCCACCACTGGCTATATCTCTGCAGATTATCTCTGCAGTGAACATAATTGTACACTCGTAAAACAGACAAAAAATTAGGGATATGGGGCTTACGTTGCAAACTTCCCTTGCTTGGCTAATCATTTAGACCACCCTCCAAGATGGCGACAGGGATTTCCCCCAAGGGCATATGGCAAGGGTAAGTGGACGAGGGTGTCTTTTAAGTGTTTGGACCGCAGCCCTTGTGTCCGAAGTCTGAATCAATCCCTGATTAGAGAGAACAATGGCCGTGGTGACATTTCCCCTAGGTACAGATCTAGGATCAGCTTCCCCTCCACCTATCCTAACCTTAAAGCCTTAGTGCGGTGAATGAACCCAAGATCAGTGTCTCGGGGCAACTTCACCCAACACCGAAAATCAGCTGCACTGACTTGAGAAGAGGTATACTGTCAGTCATTTGTCCTGCTACTGTCCTATACTGACATCTAGTGGCCAACAGTGATATCGCACATACTTTGTCCTGTGAATGTAACGCCTGCACACGCACACACATATTATCGTATCATAGCAATTGTATTATTAACAAACATGGGAGTATCCATATAATTGTAAAAAATGCAGACAATGCACATGGTTAAACAAAAAACAAACTTTTACTTTTCTTTAGTACCATGCGCAACAAGCTACATGCTAACTGTTTCGTCAATGTTACAAAAAATAGTACTTCCACATATCAAAGCAGACGAAACTAGCCCTCAATGTCGTGGTCACGTTCCAGGCTGTGTTTATTGCATGCACCGTGCAGAATATCACACCTTTTCCTAGCGAAGACAAGCTTTATTACGGGAAACAGTCCTACAGCAAACCATTCTTGAAAGTTGCTTAAAGTTAGCTTGTTTATTTGTTTTACGATGGCAGATGAAAGTTGCTATCAAAAGGTTATCACAGTAATACAAAATAAAAGGCTATAACACTGCAAATCAGCTTTACCTGCCAATGTTGTACATCATAAAAATAAGCTAAACCTTACTATATTAAAGACTGATTGAAGTGTATTGCAAGTAACTGATACCCAATCGTACAGTAAAACAATATACACTCTTAAAACAGATGCCGGCTTAAACCCTTGAACTAAGTGGTTGGCACAGTACAACTGCATGTCTGCCATTTTTAGCATGGCTGATAAGGCTCTAAAGCTCTATCTGCAAAAATATTCCACTTGCATAACATGGGACAGCTGTGCTAGTAGTGTATTGCCTTTGCTCATGGCGACTGTAAATACAATAAACACACAAAAGGCTTTTTTTTAATCACCAACCCACTTTGAGTGTAGTGATACGTTCTGCTACATACATGATACTGTACCTTCTAACACAAGAAAATGTCATCTACAGTGGGGCAAAAAAGTATTTAGACACCAATTGTGCAAGTTCTCCCACTCAAAAAGATGAGAGAGGCCTGTAATTTTCATCATAGGTACACTTCAACTATGACAGACAAAATGAGGAGAAAAAAATCCAGAAAATCACAATGAAGGATTTTTTATGAATTTATTTGCAAATTATGGTGGAAAATAAGTGTTTGGTCAATAACAAAAGTTTATCTCAATACTTTGTTATATACCCTTAGTTAGCAATGACAGAGGTCAAACGTTTTCTGTAAGTCTTCACAAGCTTTTCACACACTGTTGCTGGTATTTTGGCCCATTCCTCCATGCAGATCTCCTCTAGAGCAGTGATGTTTTGGGGCTGTTGCTGGGCAACACGGACTTTCAACTCCCTCCAAAGATTTTCTATGGGGTTGAGATCTGGAGACTGGCTAGGCCACTCCAGGACCTTGAAATGCTTCTTACGAAGCCACTCCTTCGTTGCCCGGGCGGTGTGTTTGGGATCATTGTCATGCTGAAAGACCCAGCCACGTTTAATCTTCAGGGTAGCCTAGTGGTTAGAGCATTAAACTAGTAACCGAAAGGTTGCAAGTTCAAATCCCTGAGCTGACAAGGTACAAAATCTGTCGTTCTGCCCCTGAACAGGCAGTTAACCCACTGTTCCTAGGCCGTCATTGAAAATAAGAATTTGTTCTTAACTGACTTGCCTAGTAAAATAAAGGTTTACAATTTTTTTTTAAATGCCCTTGCTGATGGAAGGAGATTTTCACTCAAAATCTCACGATACATTTATTCTTTCCTTTATACGGATCAGTCGCCCTGGTCCCTTTGCAGAAAAACGGCCCCAAAGCATGATATTACCACCGCCATGCTTCACAGTAGGTATGGTGTTCTTTGGATGCAACTCAGCATTCCTTGTCCTCCAAACACGACGAGTTGAGTTTTTACCAAAAAGTTATATTTTGGTTTCATCTGACCATATGACATTCTCCCAATCTTCTTCTGGATCATCCAAATGCTCTCTAGCAAAATTCAGATGGGCCTAGACATGTACTGGCTTAAGCAGGGGGACACGTCTGGCACTGCAGGATTTGAGTCCCTGGCGGCATAGTGTGTTACTGATGGTAGGCTTTGTTACTTTGGTCCCAGCTCTCTGCAGGTCATTCACTAGGTCCCCCCGTGTGGTTCTGGGATTTTTGCTCACCGTTCTTGTGATCATTTTGACCCCACAGGGTGAGATCTTGCGTGGAGCCCCAGATCGAGGGAGATTATCAGTGGTCTTGTATGTCTTCCATTTCCTAATAATTGCTCCCACAGTTGATTTCTTCAAACCAAGCTGCTTACCTATTGCAGATTCAGTCTTCCCAGCCTGGTGCAGGTCTACAATTTTGTTTCTGGTGTCCTTTGACAGCTCTTTGGTCTTGGCCATAGTGGAGTTTGGAGTGTGACTGTTTGAGGTTGTGTACAGGTGTCTTTTATACTGATAACAAGTTCAAACAGGTGCCAATAATACAGGTAACGAGTGGAGGACAGAGGAGACTCTTAAAGAAGAAGTTACAGAAATCAACCATTTTCAGCCCACTGATGAAACACACCTCCTCCATTGGGAGTCTGCGGGCCTCCCAATATCTGGAGAGGGAATGGCGAAGGGAGAGATCCATCTCGCTCACTGTTTGTCTGCAGGGGGGGGGGGGGGGGGGGGGGGGTGTATGAAACAGTACAAATCTGGGTCTATAGTGAAAAAAAGTATTTGTATGTTGTATTTATTATGGATCCCCATTAACTACACCCAAGGCAGCAGCTACTCCTCCTGGGGTCCAGCAACATTAAGGAAGTTATGTACAATTTAGAATATTACATGACATGTCATAACACTGTGGGGTGCAATGCACATTTCTGTTGACCACTTAAATGCTTAGACACAGCATAGAACTGGCACTGCATCCTCACTGCCAGAGCCGCCCTGGCTCTGCATCCTCACTGACAGGGGTGGCAGGGTAGCCCAGTGGTCAGAGTGTTGCACTACTAACCGCAAGGTTGTGTCCTTCTTCCCCTGAACAGGCACTTAACCCACTGTTCCTAGGCCATCACTGAAAATAAGATTTTGTTCTTAACCGACTTGCCTAGTAAAATAAAATAGAGAAGATACACTGTCTTCTATCAAAGACTTCCCCCCCAATGACGTAGCCAGAAACGTGTTAGTTGGGTGGGCCTGCAGAAATGTGTGTGGCTTTTATAGCTAATGTCATGCTATTCTACACATTTTGCCATTCAGGCTGAAATATAATGTTGCCATTTTTAAACAAATTTCCTGCAATTCTACACATTTTGCCATGGGGCAGAGTGGAAAATGTGCAGTTTTATTGCTCATCTCATGGTATTCTACACAATTTGCCATGAGGCTGAGTGAACATTTAGCATTTATAAAGCTAATTAAAGCTAAAATATACAGTAGGTGTGTTGACTGTGATACAGGCGCTGGATTATGAGCTGTCTTGTTTGCTAAATGAACAAATTAAGTAGTCAGTGGCATGGTGCATATAGCCATAGGAGCACAGTGACATATGCCTTTCAGTTAGTTATTTTTGGCAACCCATCCAGTGAGAGTGAATGTCATTCCAGGTCATCTGTTCTGTTACATTTCATCAAGTCTGACTAACCCAGTGCACTGCTTGCTATGAATTCTATCTGATGGCTTTTAAATGTCTAGGTAAAAATAAAAATAATGTCCTATTTGGAAAACTGACAAGTAAAGAGCATAACATTTCTATAGAAAAACATGAGTGGGTGGGCCTGCAGTAGAAAGGATACCTAGTCAGATGTCCAACTGAAAGTATTCATAATATATTAAATGTGTCTGCTGCATTTAACCCAACCCCTCTGAATGAAAGAGCTGCCTTCATTGAGATCCACAGCACTCAGGGAACAGTGGGTTATGCACCTTGCTCAGGAGAAGAACGACAGATTCTTACCTTGTCAGCTCGGGGATTTTGATCCAGCAACCTTCCGGTTACTGGACCAATGCTCTAACCACTAGGCTAGTGTGTGTGCATGGAAGCTGCCACTTACCTGTCCTGTGGGTGCGAGATGAGGCTGAGGCTGTGCCAATGAATGCTATAGCTCCGACATCTCTCCCAGTCCTCCTGAACACTGCAGTCCAGCTCGGTCACCCGCACACTGCCCCCTGCCTTACCCATCAGCATGCTGACGCTCTGCATTCTCCCACTTCGTCTATCTGTCTGTCCGTCCGTCTCTGTCTGTCTGTCACAATGTCTGTCTGTCGCTCAGTCTGTTCGTCTGTCCTTCCTTATGTCTGTCTGTCTCTTTGTCTCTGTCTGTCGGTCTTTCCCTAGTTCTTGCTGGCCGGCTGGCTATATACCAATAAAATGCTAATTAATTACTTAAAAATAATACAATGTGATTTTCTGGATTTTGTTTTAGATTCCGTCTCTCACAGTTGAAGTGTACCTATGATGAAAAATGACAGACCTCTACATGCTTTGTAAGTAGGAAAACCTGCAAAATCGTTAGTGTATCAAAGACTTGTTCTCCCCACTGTAGATGTGTGGATGGAGAACTTTGTCAGCTGTGTGTGTGTGTGTGCTAGCTATGAGTACTGAGAGGATTATATACCCCTCTGCTGCTATTTTAGAGGGGCACAATGCACACCCTGGGATTGGTGACACTGTACACCAATTTAAAAAGTTGGAACACACACACCAGAGATAATAAGAGAGATGTCGGGGAAAGGGGAAACCAGCAAAGACGGAGAACTCGCTGTCATACGCACGCACACACACACACACACACACACACACACACACACACACACACACACACACACACACACACACACACACACACACACACACACACACACACACACACACACACACACACACACACACACACACACACACACACACACACACACACACATGGGATTACAATGGGGGAGACCAAATCCTTCCAAAATACCCTCCAGCCACAGTACATTACAACTCTGCATTAGTGCCCTGTGGTATACGGTCTAATATACCACAGCTGTCAGCCAATCAGCCAACCAACCACCCAGTTTATAACAGACCATATACCACAGGTATGACAAAACATGTATTTTTACTGCTCTAATTACATTGGTAACCAGTTATGAAGCAATAAGACACTTTTGGGGTTTGTGGTTTATGGCCACTATACCACAGCTAAGGGCTGTTTCCAGGCACTCCGGGTTGCATTGTTCATAAGAACAGCCTTTAGCCATGGTATATTGACCATATACCACACCTCCTCGGGACTTATTGCTTAAAAATCCTATATATATATATATTTTAAATGGTCTGGCTCCCTAGTGGTTAGGGGCTCTACACACAGCGCTTAGTCTGCCTATAGGAAGAGGAGGCTCTGTGCACACGCACACACACACACACAGAGCCAGGTACGAGTTGGGTTCCCCTTAGGACAGAGGGAGATGGAGAGATAGACAGCGAGCGGTAGGGAGGTAGAGAAAGGAGGAAGATAAGAAACAGGCAGACAATGATAATAGAGCAGAAATGGACAGATGAAAAAGAGAGGGCAGATAAAGAAATAATGGATGTTAATTAGACTCAATGACCTGAAAGCAGACGTCAAATTCATTTCCGAAATGTATTGTGCAGCTCAATGACTTTGAAGTTACTTTGAGATGATTTGGGTATGAAACGTAACACATGCTCACTGGTGGGACATTGACTTAGTGGTTTTTGAATATTAGTTTTCCTAAATATTATCAGTTGCTGGCAGTTACTTGTTTTGCAAAACCAATTGCAGTCTCTCCCTGACTATAGGTAAGGAAACAAATCTGTAAATGTGTAATTTGGCTGAATTATTCCTTTAATATCAGGGATTGGCCAGATTCCAATCACATAGGCTGCTTTATACACGTGCAAGTTCAAGGTAAGGTTTTATTAGTCATACTGTATGAGAGGCAGGCAGCCCAATTATTATATTTTACCACACTAACTGGTATTTTGACAAATCATATCAGATCTTTTTCAGAGCCGATCTGATTGGTCAAAAGGCCGATTTGTGAAAAAACATGTCAGAATTGGGCAGCCTGCGTGAACGCAGCCCTGGTGTCCCAGGTCTGAATCAGTCCCTGATAAGAGAGAATAATGTCCCAGGCTGAAGTTTCCCCCAGGTACTTCCGGCGCCGAAAGAGATGGCCGCCTCGCTTCGCGTTCCTAGGAAACTATGCAGTTTTTTGTTTTTTTACGTGTTATTTCTTACATTAGTACCCCAGGTCATCTTAGGTTTCATTACATACAGTCGAGAAGAACTACTGAATAAAAGAGCAGCGTCAACTCACCATCAGTACGACCAAGAATATGACTTTCGCGAAGCGGATCCTGTGTTCTGCCTTTCACCCAGGACAACGGAATGGATCCCAGCCGGCGACCCAAAAAAACGACTTCGTAAAAGAGGGAAACGTAGCGGTCTTCTGGTCAGACTCTGGAGAAGGGCACATCGTGCACCACTCCCCAGTATACTTCTCGCCAATGTCCAGTCTCTTGACAACAAAGTTGATGAAATCCGAGCAAGGGTAGCATTCCAGAGGGACATCAGAGACTGTAACGTTCTTTGCTTCACGGAAACATGGCTCACTGGAGAGACGCTATCGGAGTCGGTGCAGCCAGCTGGTTTCTCCACGCATCGCTCCGACAGAAACAAACATCTTTCTGGTAAGAAGAGGGGCGGGGGCGTATGCCTTATGGCTAACGAGACGTGGTGTGGTCACAAAAGCATACAGGAACTCAAGTCCTTCTGTTCACCTGATTTAGAATTCCTCACAATCAAATGTCAACCGCATTATCTACCAAGGGAATTCTCTTCGATTATAATCACAGCCGTATATATTCCCCCCCAAGCAGACACATCGATGGCTCTGAACAAACTTTATTTGACTCTTTGCAAACTGGAATCCATACATCCTGAGGCTGCATTCATTGTAGCTGGGGATTTTAACAAGGCTAATCTGAAAACAAGACTCCCTAAATTTTATCAGCATATCGATTGCGCAACCAGAGTAGTACAAAGTAGAATCTCAATTCAACGGCTCAGACACAAGAGGTATGTGGCAGGGTCTACAGTCAATCACGGATTACAAAAAGAAAACCAGCCCCGTCACGGACCAGGATGTCTTGCTCCCAGGCAAACTAAATAACTTTTTTGCCCACTTTGAGGACAATACAGTGCCACTGACACGGCCTGCAACCAAAACATGCGGCCTCTCCTTCACTGCAGCCGAGGTGAGTAAAACATTTAAAAGTGTTAACCCTCGCAAGGCTGCAGGCCCAGACGACATCCCCAGCCGCGCCCTCAGAGCATGCGCAGACCTGCTGGCTGGTGTGTTTACGGACATATTCAATCAATCCCTATCCCAGTCTGCTGTTCCCACATGCTTCAAGAGGGCCACCATTGTTCCTGTTCCCAAGAAAGCTAAGGTAACTGAGCTAAACGACTACCACACTAACTGGTATTTTGACAAATCATATCAGATCTTTTTCAGAGACGATCTGATTGGTCAAAAGGCCGATTTTTGAAAAAACATGTCAGAATTGGGCAGCCTGCGAATTGGGCAGCCTGCACTCACTTCCGTCATCATGAAGTGCTTTGAGAGACTAGTCAAGGACCATATAACCTCCACCCTACCTGACACCCTAGACCCACTCCAATTTGCTTACCGCCCAAATAGGTCCACAGACGATGCAATCTCAACCACACTGCACACTGCCCTAACCCATCTGGACAAGAGGAATACCTATGTGAGAATGCTGTTCATCGACTACAGCTCGGCATTTAACACCATAGTACCCTCCAAGCTCGTCAACAAGCTCTGGGTCTCGACCCAAACCCTGGGTCTCGACCCCGCCCTGTGCAACTGGGTACTGGACTTCCTGACGGGCCGCCCCCAGGTGGTGAGGGTAGGCAACAACAATCTCCACCCCGCTGATCCTCAACACTGGGGCCCCACAAGGGTGCGTTCTGAGCCCTCTCCTGTACTCCCTGTTCACCCACGACTGCGTGGCCACGCACGCCTCCAACTCAATCATCAAGTTTGCGGACGACACAACAGTAGTAGGCTTGATTACCAAAAACGACGAGACGGCCTACACGGAGGAGGCGAGGGCCCTTGGAGTGTGGTGTCAGGAAAATAACCTCACACTCAACGTCAACAAAACTAAGGAGATGATTGTGGACTTCAGGAAACAGCAGAGGGAACACCCCCCTATCCACATAGATGGAACAGTAGTGGAGAGGGTAGCAAGTTTTAAGTTCCTCGGCATATACATCACAGACAAACTGAACACAGACAGCATCGTGAAGAAGGCGCAGCAGCGCCTCTTCAACCTCAGGAGGCTGAAGAAATTCGGCTTGTCACCAAAAGCACTCACAAAATTCTACAGATGCACAATCGAGAGCATCCTGGCGGGCTGTATCACCGCCTGGTACGGCAACTGCTCCGCCCACAACCGTAAGGCTCTCCAGAGGGTAGTGAGGTCTGCACAACGCATCACCGGAGGCAAACTACCTGCCCTCCAGGACACCTACACCACCCGATGTTACAGGAAGGCCATAAAGATCATCAAGGACAACAACCACCCGAGCCACTGCCTGTTCACCGCACTATCATCCAGAAGGCGAGGTCAGTACAGGTGCATCAAAGCTGGGACCGAGAGACTGAAAAACAGCTTCTATCTCAAGGCCATCAGACTGTTAAACAGCCACCACTAACATTGAGTGGCTGCTGCCAACACACTGACTCAACTCCAGCCACTTTAATAATGGGAATTGATGGGAAATTATGTAAAATATATCACTAGCCACTTTAAACAATGCTACCTAATATAATGTTTACATACCCTACATTATTAATCTCATATGTATACGTATATACTGTACTCTATATCATCGACGGTATCCTTATGTAATACATGTATCACTAGCCACTTTAACTATGCCACTTTGTTTACATGCTCATCTCATATGTATTTACTGTACTCGATACCATCTACTGTATCTTGCCTATGCCGCTCTGTACCATAACTCATTCATATATCTTTATGTACATATTCTTTATCCCCTTACACTTGTGTGTATAAGACAGTAGTTTTGGAATTGTTAGTTAGATTACTTGTTGGTTATTACTGCATTGTCGGAACTAGAAGCACAAGCATTTCGCTACACTCGCATTAACATCTGCTAACCATGTGTATGTGACAAATAACATTTGATTTGATTTGATTTTAGGATTAACTTCCCCTTCACTATTCCTAACCTTAACCATTAGTGAAGTAAATGCAAAACTGACCCAAGATCAGTGTATAGGGGCAACTTCACCCTACACCGAAAAATCAGATGCACTGACTTGAGAAGAGGGGGAGTATAGTGTCAATTATTTGTCCTGCTACTAATGTAGACTGACATCTAGTGGCCAACAGTAGTATAATACAGACTGTGCTGGAAATGTAAAGCACCCACACCCACACACATTATAGTAACATAGAAATTGTATTGTTAACAGAGATTGGAGTATCCATATACTTTAAATATGCAGACATGGTTAAACAAAACATGACTTTCACTTTTCTTCAGTACCATGCACAACACGCTAGGCTACATGCTAACTGTGCACAGAGCATGCACTGTGAGTTCAGGACCCCTTTCAACAAAGTTTAAAAAAAATAAAGAATACAACTTCTACATATCAAAGCAGATGAAACTAGCCCTCAATGTAATGGTCGCGATCCAGGCCATGTTTATTGCATATGCACTGTGCAGAAAATCAGAACTCACAAAGCCCGGAGAAGGGTCTTTCTTGAATTGCGTCAGGCATATGTGTCCCCCGCGTTTGCAACCATGAAAAACACTTAAAAAATGTCAAATAGTTACACATCATACATGTTTTTTTTGTTTATCACGAGCTGTTTATCAATGATAAACATATACTGCATTCGGAAAGTATTCAGACCCCTTTTTCCACAGTGTTATGTTACAGCCTTATTCTAAAATGGATTAAATAAAAACAATTCCTCTTCAAACTACACACAATACTCCATAATGACACAGCGAAAACAGGTTTTAGACATTTTTGCAAATGTATAATTAAAAAAACAGAAATACCTTATTTAAATAAGTATTTGGACTCTTTGCTATGAGACTCGAAATTGAGCTCAAGTGCATCCTGTTTCCATTGATCATCCTTGAGATGCTCCTACAACTTGATTGAGTCAACCTGTGGTAAATTCAATTGATTGGACATGATTTGGAAAGGCTCACACTTGTCAATATAAGGTCCCACATTTGAGAGTGCATGTCAGAGCAAAACAGATCTGGGGAAGGGTACCAAAATATGTCTGCAGTATTGAAGGTCACTAAGAACACATTGGCCTCCATCATTCTTTTTTTTGGTCCTTTTTCTCCCCAATTTCATGGGGTCCAATTGTTTTTTTAGTAGCTACTATGTTGTCTCATCGCTACAACTCCCGTACGGGCTCGGGAGAGACGAAGGTTGAAAGTCATGCGACCTCCGATACACAACCCAACCAAGCCGCACAGCTTCTTAACACAGCGCACATTCAACCAGGAAGCCAGCCGCACCAATGTGTCAGAGGAAACACCATGCACCTGGCAACCTTGGTTAGTGTGCACTGGGCCCCGCCCACCACAGGAGTTGCTGGTGCGCGATGAAACAAGGATATCCCTACCGGCCAAGCCCTCCCTAACCCGGACAATGCTAGGCCAATTGTGCATCGACAGAGTCTGGGCGCGAACCCAGGGTCTCTGGTGGCACAGCTGGCGCTGCAGTACAGCGCCCTTAACCATTGCACCACCCGGGAGGCTGGCCTCCATCATTCTTAAAGAAGTTTGGAACCACCAAGGCCCTTCCTAGAGCTGGCCGCTCGGCCAAACTGAGTAATCTGGGGAGGAAGGTCTTGGTCAGGGAGGTGACCACCGGTCACTCTGACAGAGCTCCAGAGTTCCTCCGTGGAGATGGGAGAACCATCCAGACGGACAACCATCTCTACAGCACTCCACCAATCAGGCTTTTATGGTAGAGTGGCCAGACGGAAGCCACTCCTCAGTAAAAAGCAGATGACAGCCCGCTTGGAGTTGCCAAAAGGCACCTAAAGGACTCTCAGACCACGAGTAGCAAGATTCTCTGCTCTGATGAAACAAGATTGAACTCTTAGGTCTGAATGCCAAGCGTCATGTCTGGAGGAAACCTGCACCATCCGTACGATGAAGCATGGTGATGGCATCATGCTGTGGGGATGTTTTTCAGCGGCCGGGACTGGGAGAAAAGTCAGGATCGAGGGAAAGATAAACGGAGCAAAGTACAGAGAGAGAGATCCTTGATGAAAACCTGCTCCAGAGTACTCAGAACCTCAGACTTTGGCAAAGGTTATCCTTCCAACGGGACAACGACCCTAAGCACACAGCCAAGACAATGCAGGAGTGGCTTCTGGACAAGTCTCTGAATGTCCTTGAGTGGCCCAGCCAGAGCCCGGATTTGAACCCGATCATTCATCTCTGGAGAGACCTGAAAATAGCTGTGCTGTGATGCTCCCCATCCAACCTGACAGAGCTTGAGAGGATCTGCAGAGAATAATGGGAGAAAATCCACAAATACAAGTGTGCCAAGCTTGTACCCAAGCCGACTCGAGGCTGTAATCACTGCCAAAGGTGCTTCAAAAAAGTACTGAGTAAAGGGTTCGAATACTTATGTCAATGTCATATTTCAGTTTTTTATTTATAATACATTTGCAAAAATTCCTATAAAACAGTTTTTGCTTTGTCATTATGGGGTATTGTGTGTAGATTGGTGAGGGGAAAAAAACGATTTAATCCATTTTAGAATAAGGCTGTAATGTAACAAAATGTGGAAAAAGTCAAGGGGTCTGAATGCTTTCCCGAATGCCCTGTATGCATTGTTTAAAGTCGTTAGGGCAAGCAAATTGGCTTGTCCCAGTAGCGATAAGTAGAGTAGTAGTGACATGTTTTGGGGATTTAGAGATATCTATCAATTATTTTAAATGCTAGAAAGTCAACCAAATTATTTAAATATTGTATAGATCAATAAAAACAACGAATGCTATTAGAATACTTTTATAAGAATGATATTAAAACCAATATAAGATGTGTCCCTAAGTTTTATTTCATTTGGTGTTACTGCCTTGAATATCACTCATTACAAAGATATACAAGAACCTTGAGCATTCTGTTATTGGGGGAGGGGTCTATATTAAATAAAATTATTAGTTAATCACACCCTTTTAGTATGTCATACATTTGAGGATTTCACTGATCATTTGGTGTGTCTAAATACCAAGTGTCATTGGTGTTAGTAAATGTAAATAAAAACCTTTGTCAGCCAAATGATTAACCTTACCACTTTAGCAAACAAGAATGATCTCCAGTGTTCTGCAACAGAACCGATACTTTCATCGTTATTATTTTTTGTTCCAAATAGAGTATATTCCTAATGTCTAGTGTAGAACTCGTAAGTCAGTGAAGTGATGATGCCTGTAATAGACTAAACACAATCCTATTCACGTCATGTCATGATGTTCAGTGCTTCAAGCAAAACCCCCTCCATGTCCACCCTTTTCTCTCGCTCCCTCTCCCCACCCATGAAATATCAGTCACTTCTCGTGCCTGCACTTAACAATCAAACATGTAAACAACTAGTTTACCTGTTCCATAGCAAGCAGCTCAATCCCGTACTTATTGGTGGAGTAAATGAATGAGTGAAATTGAAATGAATTGTGAATGCCCCGGATTCAAACCTGTGTTCAGCGACTGGCAAGCCAACACCTTAACTGTTAAATTGTTGGCTTAACAATTGCTGGACCCGGGTTTGAGTCCCGGACTGGGCAACCCCTAAAATTGGCCCCAATATACTTCCATGGTTGGTTAAATTGACTACTTCCCTTAACTGACCGATTTTTAGCTACAACTTCCGAGTCCATTTGAGAGGATCAGCTTAAGCAAAGTGAGGTGTAGAATTACTGATCTACAAACAGTATTCCCTGACAAATAATAGGTTTTGTGTGATTGAGATTCGCAGAGCCACGCCTCCCCTGGCTCAGGCCATCCCCTGCCAAACACACATGCACAACCAGACATTGATTGGTTGATTGATTCGAGACAGCTTGTGTCAATTACAGAACATTTCCTAGGATTTTCTACCTGCAACAACTAGAGGATAATGCTGGGAATACCGGTCAAATCACAGTGCCTTCATTTCCACAACAAAAAGCATGGACCTAAGCATGAGACGCACAGCTACAATCTGGAACGCGCTCAATGATAAGCATCGTCTCCCCTCCGTGGCTGCACAGCCACCAAGACAGTTCCTCAGACAGTGAAGACTGTTCCTCAGACAGTGACGTCTGCAATCTGGAATTCATAAGGAAGTGCTGTCTGGAACACTACCATTCAGCTTAAACACTTGAGAACTCTCTCTTTTTCTCTCTCTCGTTTTATTTCTCTCCCACTGTGTCTCTCTCTTTCTCACATGCATACAAACAGACACACAAAGATAGGCATACATACACACACACACACCAGTGGCGGTCAGTACCGTTTAAGATGAGGGAGGACGATTTATTTACATCACAGCATATTGGATGACTCTCGTTCATATTCCATTCACCTAGTTCAATGTAACAGCAATAGGTTTAGGCCACTACGTGATACTAGAATACTTTTCCCTATACCCATCATGACGTTGCTACAACCTAGCCTATGAATGAATGTTTATAACGTAGCTGCACACAGGTTGAGAGACAAATTTGAGGCAACAGACAGTGACATCAATACCACCTTGCACAATACCACCTATATCAGCATACCAGCTGATATAGGGTGTAATCATTAGTCCAACAGTTGCAAACGAGAGTTTCTATTGGACAAATTCAAGTATGTCTATCCCTGTTTTTTTTCTGTTTGCTTCCGTTTAATAAGCATATTTCAACAGAATCGGCAGAACGAATTACACGCGTAAACACAGTTCACTTTCATAGCAGCCACGTTGTAGTCCGCGCTCTCCTCCTCTCATCTTGTCCCTTCGCCTATGGACTTCAATGCACAACAGTAAAAAACCTTTCCAAGCTGAACCACTACACACAGCCTACATCGTTGTCACCATATTAGCTAAAGTAGCGTCATAGTCAGCATAGTTAATAGAACCAACCCATTAGTAAACCCGCTACAATCACACAGTAACGTTGGTGTACAGTGCCCTGGTGGCAATAAATTAGTAATACCAAAAGCTTACCTTGACTTGGAAGAGTTCCAGTCTTGTATTGGATGGTCATAGCCAGCTAGCTAACATAGCATCCCTCTGTTTGAACAGTGTGTTTCAGTAGGCTAAATTAGCTAGCTGCATTTGCTAACTAAGTGAAATTGAAAGTGAACAAAAAATGACAAAATCTCTCTCTATTTCTCTTTTGCTTCTCCTTCATTTTAGAAGAAATACATATTTTCATACCTCTTCAACTATTGTCTTTTCTCTCTATACACTGCAGTGCTAGCTAGCTGTAGCTTATGATTTCAGTACTAGATTAATTATCTGATTATTTTATTGGGTGGACAACATGTCAGTTCATGCTGCAAGAAATCTGGTAGGCTGGAGGATGTCCTCCGGAAGTTGTCATAATTACTGTGTAAGTCTATGGATGGGTTGAGAACCTCGTGCCTCCTGGGTTTTGTATTGAAGTCAATGTACCTAGAGGAGGACTGAAGCTAGCTGTCCTCCGGCTACACCATGATGCTACCCTACAGAGTGCTGTTGAGGCTACTGGAGACCTTCTTTGCAAAATAGTGTGTTTTAATCAATTGTTCGGTGACGTGATTGTATTTAGTATTGTTTTATCTAAAAATACTAACTTTTTGAATGTTTTACAATTTACATTTTTATGAAATTCACTGAGGAGGATGGTCCTCCCCTTCCTCCTCTGAGGAGCCTCCACTGACACACACACACACACACGAATGCAAGCAAGCACACGCACAACTGCACAAACGCACACACGCACGCACACACACGTATTTAGATATTTTCTCCACGCTCTTTATATAATAATTAGAAAACATCACTCTGGATCGTCAATCATCTTTTGCCACAGAATCTGAATCTCCTCTCTGTAACACACAGCGCTCTGTTATTCTCCCTTCTTCTTTGGCCTTCTTGGTCCACCTTTTCCCCTCTTCTCCTCATCATCCAGCTCCTCTTCCTCCTCTCCGTGTGGGACTCTCAGGTGAAGAAAGTGGGCAATTCTTCCCTCTGAATTGACCCTTGACCCTGGGAAGAGGAATTGGCTATTGTTAAAGGTGTACTGTCAAATGTTGTTTGTTTTGCTTCTTAGCCAAATGTTTTTGTAGTAACTAACAGATTGCACCTTCAAGAGTGAGTAAATGAGAGAGTGAGTGAGTGAGGGAGTGAGTGAGTGTGTGAGTGAGTGAGCTAGAGCATGTATTTGTGTGTGAGTGCATGCGTGCAAGCGAGCGATAGAGTATTTCTGCTGATACTCCTCTGCGTTCCAATTCTCTACCCTTCAGCCTTAAGTGTACACTTGTTCACTTGCTGCATTTAAAAATACAGCACTGGTGTGGAAGTTGTGGAAACTCCCTATATCCCATGCTTACACCAATCCAATGCTTTGAAATTGGCGAGTGTGGGGAGGGGTGCACAAGTGCACACTGCGTGGGACTTGGGACATAACACCCGTGTTGTGCTTCTCTCACCAGTGGTGGAGACAGGGGATATATCCAGGCTCTCCTCACAGTCCACGCTTTCCTCCCCAGAGAAGTCATCTGTCTCTTCGGGGCCACAGGTTCCCAGAGACTTCATGCGGGCTTGAGCCATCCTCTGTACAGCTGTGAAACCACACAGACAAACAGGCAGACAGACAGAACGACAGACAGACAGACAGGCACAGAAAAGAGGGTAATAGTTTTTAGAACCAAAACAGTTTTAAGATCAGCTATGCCAAAAATGCCAAATTGTACTTTAGTATGCAGCCACAGAAAGAAATGGACGGACAAACAGATCGGGACTTAATGCACGGCTTCAGGTATTGCTAATAGTAAATATACTATATCATAAGGAACAGGTCATGTGAGAGTGTGTGCGATGTTGCCTGTCTGCACTGCAGCTGTGTGCCCCATCCTATAATCCTGGATGATCCAGAGCAGTGGAGACTCACAGCTGTCTCTGCCCCTAATCTCACAACACCCACACGTTCACACACACGTTCACTTACACACACGCACACACACAAACTAACCCAACACACACACACCTCATGATTAAGCCATTTCCACTTAAAACCCTTTCAGTCAAGACAGATATAGACTAATCCCAGGCCAGAAAACATGGCTACAGACAGGAAGTGGTTTCCTCAACTCTCCCAAATGCTTTATGGGTCACTGTTTACATAATAAGATGATGGATAGTCAACCTACCTTTGAGTGATGGAGGCTGGTACACATGCGCATTGATGTTCTTGGTGAGGACGCCATTTTCCCCAATGACCCACTATGCAGGTAAAGAGAAAAACAATGTCAAATCTACAAAGGCACACTATTCCCTATGTAAGGCACTACTGGCCAAAAGTAGTGTGCAATATAGGGATCAGGGTGCCATTTAGGCTGCATCAGACTAACTCACTGCACATCCAACACATTGGCCTAAGAAAACGGTGCCTTGCTCTCAAATGAAAACTGAGACAACCACAACAGATTGTCACATCATGCAAGGGTCTTCACACCTGGTTCTTGAGAGCCACAAAGTGTGCAGATTTTAGTTACAGTCCAACACCTGATTCAAGTAATCAGTCTTGATAAGACATGTACAGATGTAGGATCTTCATTTGATCGCAGGAATATTAACACTGTGTAGTGTATTTGAAGTTTAAAAAGGCTTCTGACGTTTGCAATTTCCACTTTGAAATTTCAGACTTGATTTTCCCTTACGGTAAATGTATCAACCACCACAAAAATGTCAATAGAGTCGATGTGAGTGCTCACAGAAGTCGAATTAGCATAATACAACAATCCCCATCAAAATCCGTTTTAAGATGCAGTCTTTTTGCATGGGCTGCGCCTCAATCCACCACATCCGCCAATGCGGTGGAAGGTGGCCGAACTACAGTGGTGTTTGTCAGACCTTGAGAAATATTCCCACGAAAACAAATGGTTAGGCCTGCAAAACTAATATGGCCAACATGGAAAGATAAGACTCTCACGATGGTGTCCATTTTGCTTGTCTGAAGGTAGCCCGGTACTAGTGTCAAACATTTATGGAAGTGTATATGGAAGTAGTTTAGTGCCCAAATGTTTTATTTTAATATGGGTCAAAAAAAAAAAAAAAAAATACTTCCCGATCTTTCTTATACCTCTCAGATATAGGACAGACACTTTAAAACATAACTTCTTTTGATGTATTTTTCCAGTAGCTGTTATTCCATGTGTGAATCAGCTATTCAAAGTGTTTCTATGGGCTAAATGGGTCCTAAAATTCATAATCAAATAGCTAAAGGATCTTAAAACAATTCCATATGTTAGTTTAGAAAATCCTGCACAACCCATTGCTCTCCAGGACAAGAATTGGGGGACCACTGCTGACATAATGTAATTGAATGCTGTGGTTAGTACTTCAAGGACTGCATGTAGTTTTAGTGGTGTGATAGTACTTGCAGGCATTTCAGGTGGTGCTGTTTTACCTGGTGATTGTCGTTTTCCTCCTCGGGAGACGGTTGGTCTGTCAAACGGAATAGCGTAGCGGGTGTTGGTCTCCGCCTCCGAATCTGAACAAAAGTGAAAGCATTTGTTTGGATTTAATCTCTCAAACTGCTTATGGGTGAATCCTAACTTCCACCTCATTCCAATTTTCATTTAATGGGCAATGCATGACCAAGTGAAAATGTGAGTGACCAACTACTGTAGTTCTGTAGCAGTGAACGAGACAAGGCATGCCAGCCCGTGATGTAACACTATTCAGAAATTTGGGCCCTGGATTGTCCAAAATCAGGATTACATCATGTTGAAAATGCACGTCCTGGTTTATGAGTCTTGCTGGGATCGAGATAGCCGGATTACACCTCCCTCCACTATTTTGCTTTATTTCCTTATCCTCAGCCTCTGTAATCTTGTGCTTTTTCCACCACAGCCTAATCCTGGCTGTTCCTTCCCTCCTCTGATGCACTTCCAGTTCTCTTCACAAATAGTCTTGGACATTCTTACAGCCTCTCCCCCTGTTCTTTAGTCAGACAGGCAGACAGATAGTCAGTCAACTCTCATCCACTCATTTCAAGTCCAGTCTACATCCATTGCTGTCTCGCTTGCCTGCTCCATCTCCCTCCCTCATACAGTGCCTTGCGAAAGTATTCGGCCCCCTTGAACTTTGCGACCTTTTGCCACATTTCAGGCTTCAAACATAAAGATATAAAACTGTATTTTTTTGTGAAGAATCAACAACAAGTGGGACACAATCATGAAGTTGAACGACATTTATTGGATATTTCAAACTTTTTTAACAAATCAAAAACTGAAAAATTGGGCGTGCAAAATTATTCAGCCCCCTTAAGTTAATACTTTGTAGCGCCACCTTTTGCTGCGATTACAGCTGTAAGTCGCTTGGGGTATGTCTCTATCAGTTTTGCACATCGAGAGACTGACATTTTTTCCCATTCCTCCTTGCAAAACAGCTCGAGCTCAGTGAGGTTGGATGGAGAGCATTTGTGAACAGCAGTTTTCAGTTCTTTCCACAGATACTCGATTGGATTCAGGTCTGGACTTTGACTTGGCCATTCTAACACCTGGTTATGTTTATTTTTGAACCATTCCATTGTAGATTTTGATTTATGTTTTGGATCATTGTCTTGTTGGAAGACAAATCTCCGTCCCAGTCTCAGGTCTTTTGCAGACTCCATCAGGTCTTCCAGAATGGTCCTGTATTTGGCTCCATCCATCTTCCCATCAATTTTAACCATCTTCCCTGTCCCTGCTGAAGAAAAGCAGGCCCAAACCATGATGCTGCCACCACCATGTTTGACAGTGGGGATGGTGTGTTCAGCTGTGTTGCTTTTACGCCAAACATAACGTTTTGCATTGTTGCCAAAAAGTTCAATTTTGGTTTCATCTGACCAGAGCACCTTCTTCCACATGTTTGGTGTGTCTCCCAGGTGGCTTGTGGCAAACTTTAAACGACACTTTTTATGGATATCTTTAAGAAATGGCTTTCTTCTTGCCACTCTTCCATAAAGGCCAGATTTGTGCAATACACGACTGATTGTTGTCCTATGGACAGAGTCTCCCACCTCAGCTGTAGATCTCTGCAGTTCATCCAGAGTGATCATGGGCCTCTTGGCTGCATCTCTGATCAGTCTTCTCCTTGTATGAGCTGAAAGTTTAGAGGGACGGCCAGGTCTTGGTAGATTTGCAGTGGTCTGATACTCCTTCCATTTCAATATTATCGCTTGCACAGTGCTCCTTGGGATGTTTAAAGCTTGGGAAATCTTTTTGTATCCAAATCCGGCTTTAAACTTCTTCACAACAGTATCTCGGACCTGCCTGGTGTGTTCCTTGTTCTTCATGATGCTCTCTGCGCTTTTAACGGACCTCTGAGACTATCACAGTGCAGGTGCATTTATACGAAGACTTGATTACACACAGGTGGATTGTATTTATCATCATTAGTCATTTAGGTCAACATTGGATCATTCAGAGATCCTCACTGAACTTCTGGAGAGAGTTTGCTGCACTGAAAGTAAAGGGGCTGAATAATTTTGCACACCCAATTTTTCAGTTTTTGATTTGTTAAAAAAGTTTGAAATATCCAATAAATGTCGTTCCACTTCATGATTGTGTCCCACTTGTTGTTGATTCTTCACAAAAAAATACAGTTTTATATCTTTATGTTTGAAGCCTGAAATGTGGCAAAAGGTCGCAAAGTTCAAGGGGGCCGAATACTTTCGCAAGACACTGTACATGCTGTATCCACTGACTCTCCTCCTGACCTGGCCCAGGGGAAGAGCTGGTGGAGGAAGGAGAGTACACATAAAAAATACTTATACTATGGTCTAAATACTCTTTTGTTATTACATTTATATACTATAGTATTCATTGTAGTGTTTTTGCAGACATGGCTGTAGTATACTATATTTACCATAGTGTTTTTGCGGACATGACTAGTATACTGTAGTACTTACTGTAGTGTTTTTGCAGACATGACTGTAGTTTATGGTAGTGTTTGAAGAAATTAATGTAGTATTTACTGAAATGTTTTTGCAGACATGACTGTAGTATACTATATTATTTACTGTAATGTTTTTGCAGACATGACTGTAGTATTTACGCAGACATGACTAGAATACTGGAGTGTTTTTGCAGACATGACTGCAGTATTTACTAAAGTGTTTTTGCGGACATGAGCAGTATATTGTAGTAACACCTGCCGACTAGGGTTAGCTAAAATGGCACAACTACCAGACTAAGCCTACTGTTAAGTGAGGGAACACCTCAACCAGAATAGAAGACCGTTCGTGATAGACCGCCTATTGAGTTGGGTCAACAGTTCTGAGCAATGCAACGGACCAGACAACATATTAGACAATATATATGTTTTTTTATTACAATTCTAACATCTAAACGTTACACAGGTTCTAGGCCCATTAAAGGGAAACTGTCATACCCTGATCTGTTTCACCTGTCTTTGTGCTTGTCTCCACCCCCCTCCAGGTGTCGTCCATCTTCCCCATTATCCCCAGTGCATTTATACCTGTGTTCTCTGTTTGTCTGTTGCCAGTTCGTCTTGTCTCATCAAGCCTACCAGCGTGTTTCTTCCGTGCTCCCGTTTTTCCAAGTCTCTGTTTTCTAGCCCTCCCGGTTCCGGTTTTCTGCCTGCCCTGACACTGAGCCCACCTGCCGGACCATTCAGCCTGCCCTGACCTCAAGCTTGCCTGCCGCCCTGTACCTTTCGGACTCCGATCTAGTTAATGAACTTTTGACTGTCCTCGATCTGCCTTTTGCCTGTCCCTTGTATTTTAATAAATATCAGAGACTCAAACCATCTCAAACCATCTGCCTCCTGCATCTGGGTCTCGCCCTGTGTCGTTATAGAAACAGCACAGAAGCAGATAAAGAACAAGCAGAGTTTATTAAAGTTTAGAGGATTAGGTTTGTGTGTTTGACAGATAACACACATTGACAAGCGTACACCAAAATTACTTCTTAGATCAGCTACTTTTACTAGATAGCTTTCTGAAAGAGCTTTCACAGAAATTCAGCTGACCAAGCTCACAAGATGACCAAAAGCTATGACAAATATTGTACTTCCGATGGTGGAAAAGAAAGAACAGTTAACCACCACATTTCTTTTTTTACACTGCCGCTACTCGCTGTTTATTATCTATGCATAGTCATGTACATATGCATGTACATATTACCTCAACTAACCTGTACCCCCATACATTGACTCTGTACCGGCGGTACCCCCTGTATATCGTACTACACTGGCTCTGACGCTCGTCGGATGTGGCAGGGCTTGCAAACCATTACACACTACAAAGGGAAGCACAGTCGAGAGCTGCCCAGTGACACAAGCCTACCAGACAAGGTAAACTCTTTCTATGCTCGCTTCGAGGCAAATAACACTGAAACATGCATGAGAGCATCAGTTGTTCTGGAAGACAGTGTGATCACGCTTTCCGCAGCTGATGTGAGTAAGACCTTCAAACAGGCCACAGGGCCAGATGGATTACCAGGACGTGTACTGCAAGCATGCGCTGACCAACTGGCAAGTGTCTTCAATTACATTTTCAACCTCTCCCTGTCCGAGTCTGTAATACCAACATGTTTCAAGCAGACCACCATAGTCCCTGTGCCCAGGCACACTAAGGTAACCTGCCTAAATGACTACTGACCCATAGCACTCACGTCTGTAGCCATGAAGTGCTTTGAAAGGCTGGTCACGGCTCACATCAACACCATCATCCCAGAAACCCTAGACCCACTCCAATTTGCATACAGCCCCAACAGATCTCAGATGATGCAATCTCTATTGCACTCCACACTGCCCTTTCCCACCTGGACAAAAGGAACACCTATGTGAGAATGCTATTCATTGACTACAGCTCAGAATGCTATTCATTGACTACAGCTTCAACACCATAGTGCCCTCAAAGCTCATAAATAAGCTAAGGACCGTAGGACTAAACACCTCCCTCTGCAACTGGATCCTGGACTTCCTGATGGGCCACCCCCAGGTGGTAAGGGTAGGTAACAACACATCCGTCACGCCAATCCTGAACACAGGGACCCCTCAGGGGTTTGTGCTCAGCCCCCTCCTGCACTCCCTGTTCACTCATGACTGCACGGCTAGGCACGACTCCAACACCCTCATTAAGTTTGCCGATGACAGAACAGTGGTAGGCCTGATCACCGACAACACAACAACAAGACAGCCTTCAGGGAGGAGGTCAGAGACCTGGCCGTGTGGTGCCAGGATAACATCCTCTCCCTCAGTGTGATCAAGACAAAGGAGATGATTGTGGACTACAGGAAAAAGGAAGACCGAGCACGCCCCCATTCTCATTGATGTGGAGCAGGTTGAGAGCTTCAAGTTGCTTGGTCATCACCAACAAAGGAAGAAGGTCTATGCACACCAATAAAGTCGTGAAGAGGGCACAAAAAGATTTGGCATGGGTCCTCAGATCTTCAAAAGGTTTTACAGCTGCACCATCGAGAGCATCCTGACTGGTTGTATTACTGCCCCCCCCCCCCCCCTCTACACTGTTATGATAACTACTCGGCCTCCGATCTCAAGGCGCTACAGAGGGTAGTGCGAACGGCCCAGTACAACATTGGGGCCAAGCTTCCTGCCATCCAGGACTTCTATACCAGCCAGTGTCAGAGGAAGGCCCTAAAAATTGTCAAAGACTCCAGCCACCCTAGTCATAGACTGTTCTCTCTGCTACCGCACGGCAAGCGGTACAGGAGCGCCAAGTCTAGGTCCAAGAGGCTTCTAAACAGCTTCTTCCCCCAAGCCATCTGTCTCCTGAACATCTAGTCAAACGGCTACCCAGACTATTTGCAGTTCCCCCCCCTCTCACCCCCTCTTTAAACCGTTGCTACTCTCTGTTGTCATCTATGCATAGTCACTTTAATAACTCTACCTACATGTACATACTACCTCAACTAACCAGTGCCCCTGCACATTGACTCTGTATTGGTTCCCCCCATAGTCTCGCTACTGTTATTTTACTGCCACTCTTTAATTACTTGTTACTTTTATCTCTTATTCTTATCTGTATTTTTTTGAAACTGCACTGTTGGTTAGGGGCTCGTAAGTAAGCATTTCACTGTAAGGTCTACGTCTACACCTGTTGTATTCAGCATGTGACTCATACAATGTGATTTGATATAGGCTCGTTGTTGTTTTATTGTGTTACTTTTTCTACTTTAGTTTATTTATTTAGTAAATGTTTTCTTAAAACTGCATTGTTGGTTAAGGGCTTGTAAAGTAAACATTTCATAAACATTTCACACACACACACACACACACACACACACACACACACACACACACACACACACACACACACACACACACACACACACACACACACACACACACACACACACACGCGGCCTTCCATGTACAAAGCCCTCACTTGAACATGACAAACGGGTGCTTTTATACATTTCCTGCATGTCCTCCCCTAACAAGGGTGCCCAGGGAAACACTGACCAAAAGTTAGTTTCCTAGCCTGTCACACAATATTTTTCAATTACAAGATTGTAACTGATTGAGGTTTAGGTTGTGGTGATGCCCATCTACTGTGGGAATCCAGTTAAAGTGCAGGCGGAGTCTATATAGAGTCTTATTAGATTCAGGTAATGGAGATGATACATAGCAGGGAATGATTGACAGTTGACATGAAACTTGTCTTGAATTGGAACTTGATTGGCTGTATGGAGTTTATCTATCTAAAAGGAGACACAGAAAGGTGAAGATAACAGTCAAAAACAGCAATGAATATATTTAATGGAAATAATCAATGTCAAAATGCAAATTAAATAAGCATATAAATGGGTAAGGCTATATAGCAGGTGTTACTACAATACACTAGTCATGTCCACAAAAAACGTACAGTTTACTACATTTATGTCTGGAAAAATAGTAGAATTGTCACGTTCACTGTCTTCAAACTTCCTGTCATAGATGAGCCAAGGCGCAGTGTGCATGTAATTCCACATCTTTAATGAAGTGAAACCTTCACAAAAAACAGGTAAACAGAAACCAAACGTGACACAACCGTGATGCACACGAACACACACAGAAAATAAATAGTTACCCACAAGTATGATTCCCAATCAGAGACAACGATAGACAGCTGCCTCTGATTGGGAACCACACTCTGCCAAAAACAAAGAAATAGAAAACATTGAATGCCCACCCAAATCACACCCTGACCTAACCAAATAGAGCAATAAAACGTCTCTCTAAAGTCAGGGCGTGAAAACAATGAATACTACCGTATACTAGACATGCCCGCAAAAACAATGAATGAGTATATAGTATGTTAGACACGCCTGCAAAAACACTACAGTGAATACTACAATAAAGTCAGCAGAGACACTACAATGATTACTATACATTTACTTTGACCATAGTATATGTTTGTATTTCTTCATGTGGGTTAGCTGTAAATGTGTAACATGTTTAAACTAGGACCACAATGGTAATTATTCTCAACAAATGTCTAAATGCATTGTATCCACATTTGTGGTTGTACTGTGTTTTTAAATAGTCAAATAAAATAAATCAAGGGATACTACAGTGTGGAGTATACTTTAACATTCTATAGTAAGCACTTCACGATTGAAGGGGAACGTGAGGAAATCCTTGGCAGGAGCTCCCCAAGGACAGTACATTAAAATCAAAACAGCATTGACAGTCCAATCGATCAAAAAAAGTCTAAAGTAAGCATTACAGTGTGTAGTATAGTATTCTACACAGTATACTTTCCAAAGTAAGCACTACATGATCAAGGGATATTACAGTGTAGTATAGTATTCTACAGTATACTCAAAAATATTATAGGAAGCACTATACGATCAAGTGATATAAAGTGTGTAGTGTATAAGTATCCAATATACTACAAAATTCTATAGCAAGCACGTCATGATTTAAGGATATTACAGTGTAGTATAGAATTCTCCAGTATACTACACAATTCTATAGTAAGCACTACATGATCGAGGGGGATATTACAGTGTGTAATATAGTTGTAATGATGTACGCTGAGAAACACAAACAACGCACTGACATGAAACAGTCAATAACACCTGAGGAAAGAACCAAGAGGAGTGACAGATATAGGGTAGATAATCAAGAAGGTGATGGAGTCCAGGTGCGTGTGACAGGTGTGCACAATAATCAGCAGCCTGGTGACCTGGAGGCCAGAGAGGGAACACACGTGACAGTACTCCCTCCCTGACGTGCGGCTCCAGCCGCAGGACGCCGACCAAAGGGACGATCCCAGGGATCAGGAGTGGAGTGGACCGGAGGCTCAGAAACTTGACCGGGTCGTGAGAGGCGTCTCACGAACCTGGCCGGGGCGTGAGAGCCGGACGAACCTGGCCGGGGCGTGAGAGCCCAACGAACCTGGCCTGGGGCGTGAGAGCCCGACGAACCTGGCCTGGGGCGTGAGAGCCCGACGAACCTGTCCTGGGGCGTGAGAGCCCGACGAAACTGGCATTGGGGCGTGAGAACCCGACGAACCTGGCCTGGGGCGTGAGAGGCGTCTCACGAATCTGGCCTGGTCGTGAGAGCCGGACGAACCTGGCCGGGGCGTGAGAGCCCAACGAACCTGGCCTGGGGCGTGAGAGCCCGACGAACCTGGCCTGGGGCGTGAGAGCCCGACGAACCTGTCCTGGGGCGTGAGAGCCCGACGAACCTGTCCTGGGGCGTGAGAGCCCGACGAAACTGGCATTGGGGCGTGAGAACCCGACGAACCTGGCCTGGGGCGTGAGAGCCCGACGAACCTGGCCTGAGGCGTGAGAGCCCGACAAACCTGGCCTGGGGCGTGAGAGCCCAACGTACCAGCTGAGGCCTCCCTGGTAGCTCTGGTACTGACACCTGGACCAGACATACCTTCCAACACAAAAAAACACTCCCTCCCTTCGCTTAGGTGAGGTGTTATTCTGTAACGATGTACACTGAGAGTTGGGAAGCAAGTTCAGGGAGTGAGTGTTTAATAAATGGTACATAAAAACAAGAAACACAAACAACGCACTGACATAAAACAGAGTCAATAACACCTGAGGAAAGAACCAAGAGGAGCGACAAATATAGGGAAGGTAATCAAGGAGGTGATGGAGTCCAGGTGAGTGTCATGAGGCGCTGGTGCGCGTGACGATGGTGACAGGTGTGCTTAATAATCAGCAGCCTGGTGACCTAGAGGCCGGAGAGGGAGCACACGTGAAAATAGTATTTTACATTATACTACAAAATTCAAAAGTTAGAATGATCAAGGGATAGTACAGTGTGTAGTATGGCATTCTATAGTATACTTCAAAAGTCTATAGTAAGCACTACACGATAGAGGGATACTACAGTGTTGAGTATAACTGTCACGTTCTGACCTTTATTTCCGTTGTTTTGTATTTATTTAGTATGGTCAGGGCGTGAGTTGGGTGGGCAGTCTATGTTTGTTTTTCTATGTTTTGGGGCATTTCTATGTTTTCGGCCTAGTATGGTTCTCAATCAGAGGCAGGTGTCATTAGTTGTCTCTGATTGAGAATCATACTTAGGTAGCCTGGGTTGCACTGTTTGTTTGTGGGTGATTGTCTATGTTAGTGGCTTGTTTCAGCACAGGTCTCATTTTGTAGCTTCACGGTCGAATTTGGTTTATTGTTTTTGTTACTCTCTTGTATAGTGTTCAGTCTTTCGTTATTAAAGATTTACCATGGACACTTACCACACCGCATATTGGTCCTCTGATCCTTTTCGCCTCTCCTCTTCAGACGAAGAGGAGGACGGCCGTGACAGAATCACCCACCAACCAAGGACCAAGCGGCGTGGTAGAAAACAGCGACGGCAGCAGCAGCAGCAACAACAGCGGCCGGTATCACAGGACTCCTGGACATGGGAGGAGATACTGAACGGAGAGGGACCCTGGGCACAGGCTGGGGAATATCGCCGCCCCAAAGCAGAGCTGGAGGCAGCGATATGAGGAGGCAGCACGGCAGTGCGACAGGTACGAGAGACAGCCCCCCCAAAAAATTGGGGGGGGGGGCACACGAGGGGTGGAGCTAAGCCAGGTAGCAGACCTGCGCTCACTCCTCGTGCTTATTATAAGCAGCGTGATACTGGGCAGGCACCGTGTTATGCGGTTAAGCGCACGGTGTCGCCAGTACGTGTCCATAGCCCGGTGCGCTATAGGACAGCCCCCCGAGAGTGTCATGCGAGTGCGGGCATCGAGCCAGGGCGTATGGTGCCTGCTCAGCGGGTCTGGTCGCCGGTACGCAGTTTTGGTCCAGGGTATCCTGCGCCGGCTCTGCGTGCTGTGTCTCTGGGGCGCTGGGAGGGTGCAGTGCGTCCTCTGCCTGCGCTCCGCTCGTGCCGGGCGAATGTGGGAGTGGAGCCTAAGGGAGAGGTGCGTGTAGTAAGCACTAGATCTCCCGTGCTTACCCACAGCCCGGTTCAACCTGTGCCTGCACTCTGGAGGGTCCGGGCTAGAGTGGTTATCCAGCCTGGGGAGGTGGTGCCAAGGTTGCGCACCAGAGCTCCAGTGCTCCCCCACAGCCCGGTCCTTCAGGTGCCTCCTCCTAACCCCAAGCCTCCTGAAGGGCTCCCCAGCCTGGTGGTTCCTGTGGCAGCCCCACGCACCAGGCTGTCTCTCTGTCTCCTCCCTGCAGGTGGTCCCGCCTGTCCGGCGCCTCTGCCGGAGTCTCCCGCCTGTCCGGCGCCTCTGCCGGAGTCTCCCGCCTGTCCGGCGCCTCTGCCGGAGTCTCCCGCCTGTCCGGCGCCTCTGCCGGAGTCTCCCGCCTGTCCGGCGCCTCTGCCGGAGCCTGGCGCCTGACCGGCGCCTCTGCCGGAGCCTCTGCCGGAGCCTCCCGCCTGTGAAGTGGGGTCCGCGTCCCGCGCCAGAGCCGCCACCGCGGACAGACGCCCACCCAGGAACCTCCCCTATAGGTCAAGGTTTTGCGGCCGGAGTCCGCACCTTTGGGGGGGGGGGGTACTGTCACGTTCTGACCTTTATTTCCGTTGTTTTGTATTTATTTAGTATGGTCAGGGCGTGAGTTGGGTGGGCAGTCTGTTTGTTTTTCTATGTTTTGGGGCATTTCTATGTTTTCGGCCTAGTATGGTTCTCAATCAGAGGCAGGTGTCATTAGTTGTCTCTGATTGAGAATCATACTTAGGTAGCCTGGGTTGCACTGTTTGTTTGTGGGTGATTGTCTATGTTAGTGGCTTGTTTCAGCACAGGTCTCATTTTGTAGCTTCACGGTCGAATTTGGTTTATTGTTTTTGTTACTCTCTTGTATAGTGTTCAGTCTTTCGTTATTAAAGATTTACCATGGACACTTACCACGCCGCATATTGGTCCTCTGATCCTTTTCGCCTCCTCTTCAGACGAAGAGGAGGACGGCCGTGACAATAACATTCTACAGTTTACTACAGAATTCTATATAATTCTATAGTAAGTACTATAGTAATCTATGGTAAACTTTACTATTCTTTTTATATAGGTAGGAGGTCAGAACTGAAGGGCATCAATTTAAACTCCCCTCCTTCTCCTCACAACTAGTCTGCAGTCTACAGTCATGGTAGCCTCGAGAGCCCAGGTTTCAGATGGCCCGCAAGACAACTGTCAAGATGATGTGCAATTCCACCAATATTGCTACGTCGATATGTGTTAAGTGGTAGTAATATAATGTACTGCAGCGGGCTTATTGAAGCTAATTGGAGTTACTTTGAAGTTACTAAAATGATACAGATGTTGTTCAGTTATTGGACTGACTACACAATTCCTATTGGTTAATTGACAGAGCATGTGACTTTATTTTAGCATATTTAAACCCCCTGTTTTTGTGTTCCAGGTGGCCAACCACAGGAAGTGAATGCAGTAAGGTGGCATGGTGGTGCCTTGTGTGTGAGAGCGTGTAGCCGATATGTTTGGTGAGCGCACATGTTTAATGGAGTTGTGCTGTAGTGAATACATTCTGAGAAAAGAAAATGATACATGCCTGCTGGACTATGTTGCTTCCTGTATCCCTTTGTTTGGTTTGTATATTTGTCCTGTAATTTTAAGTAGCATGGTTTTAAGAGTAAAAAAAAAATCAAGAAATTGATATGGGGATGAAGCGTAACAATTGTGGAACTGAATTGAGAAATGGCTGAAACGAGATGCGCTGATGCTATGATGTAAACCATGCCTTACAAAATAAACGTTAAATGGTCTTTTGTGCATTGCCTCTGCTTCACGCTGCCTGCTCAATCACAAACCTATAACCTGTCCTTATCCACCTTGTGACACTTGCATTAAGCTACATTTCCAAGGGAACACATTCACTACCCACGTGTCAATTGAAACATTGGCCTACTACAATAGAAATAACGATAGAATGGTTATCCACTGTTCATGTCTATAAATGTCCATTTTAGTGTATTTTTGTAAGGTTTTATTTATTCCTCACCAAAAGAAAACAAGTGAAATACTAAACAGTACTTTGTTTTTTTAAATGCGAAAACATTGCAGGTGAGTTGGAAACCCTAAAGGGATTAACTGAAAACCACACAAAAAGCAACTTACAAATCTAAGTTTTGTGTGTGGAGACTTGGAGGAGACTACTGGGTAGTTTGGTTTATCAGGATGACCCCAGGTCTACGCTTGAAGTTGAGGGATGTTTTGGCCATGTGAAGATAGGAATTCCAGAGTATGGAACCTCATATCTGATAGAGAATTGACTATGTGGCAGTGGGGAGGGTGAAGGTTCAGTGTCTTGATTTTTTTCGTGTTATTTGTAACTTATTTTGGATATAATGTTTCTGCCACCGTCTCTTAGGACCGAAAAGAGCTTCTGGATCTCAGGATAGCGATTACTTACCTCGTACTGGACGAAGATTTTTCCCTATCATTCACATGAAGAAGAGACGGAGATATCGGGGGCGTAGGTTGGGGTGCCTTGTAAGGATCCGACTGCGAGTGAGTAATCCCCCTCTACCATCAGACCTATTAGCCAACGTGGAATCATTGGATAACAAAATGGATGAGCTCCGTTCATGACTATCCTACCAACGGGTCATTAAAAATGGTAATATCTTATGTTTCACTGAGTCGTGGCTTAACAACTTGGATAATATACAGCTGGCGGGGTTTTCGGTCCATTGTCAAGATAGAACAAGATTGCCACTTCCACCTGGAGGAAGATTCTGTCTGTGTCTATTTGTAAATACCAGCTGGTGCACGAAATCTAATACTAAGGAAGTCTCTAGGTTTTGCTCGCCTAAGGTAGAGTATCTCATGATAAGCTGTAGACCACACTATTTACCAAGACCAATCTATATTTTTCGTAGCTGTCTATTTACCACCACAAACCGATACTGGCAATAAGATGGCACTCAACGAGCTGTACAGGAGGCGGCGCTCCTACTGGCCGGGGACTTTAATGCAGGGAAACTGAAATCTGTTCTACCAGCATGTTAAATGTGTAACCAGAGGGGAAAAAAAAACTCTAGACCACTTTTACTCCACACAGAGAGTACAAGGCTCTCCCTCGCCCTCCATTTGGCAAATCTGACCATAACTCTATCCTCCTGATTCCTGCATACAAGCTAAAACTTAAGCAGGAAGTACCACTTGACTTGCTTGATAAGGAAGTGGTCAGATGGCACAGATGCTAAGCTACAGGACTGTTTTACTAGCACAGAATGGAATATGTTCTGGGATTCTTCCGATGGCATTGAGGAGTACACCACATAAGTCACTGGCTTCATCAATAAGTGCATCGATGACATTGTCCCCATAGTGACCGTACGTACATACCCCAACCAGAAGTCATGGATTACAGGCAACATCCGCACTGAGCTAAAGGTTAGAGCTGCCGCTTTCAAGGTGTGGGAAGCTAACCCAGACGCTTATTAGAAATCCTGCTATGTCCTCCGACGAACCATCCAACAGGCAAAGCGTCAATACAGAACTAAGATTGAATCATACTAGACAGGCTCCGACACTCGTCGGATGTGACACCGCTTGCAAACTATTACGGACTACAAAGGGAAACCACAACCGCGAGCTATCCAGTGACACAAGCATACCAGATGAGCTAAATTACTTCTATGCTCGCTTCGAGGCAAGCAACACTGATGCATGCATGAGAGCATCAGCTGTTCCGGGTGACTGTGTGATCGCGCTCTCCGTAGCTGATATGAGTAAGACCTTTAAACAGGTCAACATTCACAAGGCGGACAGATTAGACGGATTACCAGGACGTGTACTCCGAGCATGCGCTGACCAACTGGCAAGTGTCTTCAATTACATTTTCAACCTGTCCCTGACCGAGTCTGTAATTCCAACATGTTTCAAGCAGACAACCATAGTCCCTGTGCCCAATAACACTAAGGTAACCTGCCTAAATGACTACCGACCCGTAGCACTCACATCTATAGCCATGAAGTGCTTTGAAAGGCTGATCATGGCTCACAACACCATCATCCCAGAAACCCTAGACCCACTCCAATTTGCATACCACCTCAACGGATCCACAGATGACGCCACACTGCCCTTTCCCACCTGGACAAAAGGAACAACCACGTAAGAATGCTATTCATTGACCACAGCTCAGAGTTCAACACCATAGTGCCCTTAAAGCTCATAAGAACCCTGGGACTAAACACTTCCCTGTGCAACTGGATCAACAACTTCCTGGCGGGCTGCCCCCAGGTGGTAAGGGTAGATAACAACACATCTGTCACGCTGATCCTCAACACAGGGGCCCCTCAGGGGTGCATGCTCAGTCCCCTCCTGTACTCCCTGTTCACCCATGACTGCATGGCCAGGCATGACTCCAACACCATCGTTAAGTTTGCCGACAACACAACATAGCCTGATCACCGACAACAATGAAACAGCCTACAGGGAGGAGGTCAGAGACCTGGCAGTGTGTTGCCAAGATAACAACCTCTCCCTCAATGTGATCAGGATAGAGTAGATGATTGTGGACTACAGAAAAAGGAGGACAGAGCACACCCCCATTCTCATCACCAATAGGCTATCATGGTCCAAACACACCAAGACAGTCGTGAAGAGGGCATGACAACACCTATTCCCCCTCAGGAGACTGAAAAGATTTGGCATGGGTCCTCAGATCCTCAAAAACATCTACAGCTGCACCATCGAGAGCATTGCATCTGGTTGCATCACAGCCTGTTATTGCAACTGCTCGGCCTCCGACTGCAAGACACTACAGAGGGTAGTGCGTAGTGGGCCAAGATTCCTGACATCCAGGACCTCTATACCAGGCGGTTTCAGAGGAAGGCCCAAAAAATGGCCAAAGACTCCAGCCACCCTAGTCATAGACTGTTCTCTGATATCGCACGTCAAGCGGTACTGGAGCGCCAAGTCTAGGTCCAAAAGGCTTCTTAACAGCTTCTAGCCCCAATCCATAAGCCTCCTGAACAGCTAATCAAATGGCTACCTGGACTATTTGCATTGTCCCCACCCCATCCCCCATTTTTATGCTGCTGCTACTCTCTGTTTATTATCCATGCATATTCACTTTACCTCTACCTAAATGTACATATTACCTCAATTACCTCGATTAACCTGCTGCCCCCGCACCTTGTCTCTGTACCGGTACCCCCTGTATATATAGCCTCGCTACTGTTACTATTGTTGCTCCTTAATTATTATTTTTTTGTATTTTTTTTTTTATAAATATTTTTTACTTCAGTTTATATTAGGAAATACTTTCTAAACACTTTTTCTTAAAACTGCATTGCTAGTTAAGGGCTTGTAAGTAAGCATTTCAGTGTAAGGTGAGCACCTTTTGTGTTCGGAGCATGTGACAAATACAATTTGATTTGATTTGATTTGGCCTTTTGTTGTATGCATGGATTTTAGAATTAACCAGGAGGAATACATTGAAGGGTTTAGGTGGGCTATCTGGGAGGTATGGTATGTATATTTGTAGATAAATGTGCATAGTTGGAGTATATTAATGTTGTAGATAGACAGAATATTGAGTTTCTTTAACAGAGGAGAAGATGGAGCCAAGAAGTTAGAGAAGGTGTAGCCACCTCTCATTTATTCTGTGTGATGAGTCATTTGTGTAGGTAGGAAGAATACTGTGTGTAGTGTCCCAGACAGTATTGCAGTAAATGAGATATGGCTAAATTAGGCTGTAGTATAGTGTTAGGAACCAAAGCAATAATCTTTCTGATGATACCAACGGACTTCATCACTTTGCTGCAGACAAAGTGAATACGTTCTTTCCAGGACAACTTTTCCTCAACTAGAACACCACGGTGTCTGATGGATGAAACCTGGTCCATTTCATTCCCACCAATTGAGATTCTGTCTGTTTTTCCCCCCTTCCTATTCTTACCACTTACCTTTCATCTTCTGCAAATTCTACCATTCACGTGTTTAATTGCTATATTGTAATTACTTCGCCACCACGGCCTATTTATTGCCTTACCTCTCTTATCCTACCTCATTTGCACACGCTGTATATCGATTTTTCTACTGTATTATTGACCGTATGTTTCTTTATTCCGTGTGTAACTCTGTGTTGTTGTATGTGTCGTACTGCTTTGCTTTATCTTGGCCAGGGCGCAGTTGCAAATGAGAACTTGTTCTCAACTAGCCTACCTGGTTAAATAAAAGTTTGCATAAATCAAATAAATAAAACCAGCAGGGTAAGTTGGCTAGCTTATTTACAGATATCGACACAAGCGCATCAGTCATCACCAGTGGGAAGCCTATTCTTCATCTTCATCATTGAGTGAGTCAGTGTCCCTGGAACGTTTATTTTGTAGCCAACTGTAGCCGATACGATACACTGAGTGTGTACAAAACATTAGGAACACGTTCTGAAAATGTAGTTGCACCCCATTTGGCCTTCAGAAGAGCCTAAATTTGTCGGGGCGTGGACTCTACAAGGTGTCGAAAGTGTTCCACAGCGGCGCTGCATGTTGACTCCAATGCTTCCCACGGTTGGGTCATGTTGGCTGGATGTCCCTTGGGTGGTAGACCATTGTCGATGCACACGGGAAACTGTTGAGCATGAAAAACCCAGCAGCGTTGCAGTTCTTTACACATTCAAACCAGTGCGCCTGGCACCTACTACCATATTCTGAATGGCACACATTCACAATTCATGTCTCAATTGTCTCAAGGCTTGAAAATCCTTCTTTAACCTGTCTCCTCCCCTTCATCTACACTGATTAAAGAGAATTTAACAAGTGACATCAATAAGGGATCATAGCTTTCACCTGGATTCACCTGGCTAGTCTATGTCATGGAAAGAGCAGGTGTTCCTAATGTCTTGTACACTCAGTGTATACTATATAACAGGGTTTCTGTCAGGAAAATTTGGCACCGGACAAGTGACTGGGAAGATTGACATTTATCGGACATTTGAGAAATGCACCAGTCATCCATATGTATTGGGTGCGTAACCCATTGGGGCAGCCATGCGGCCAGCACCATGCAGCACCCATGCAGCCAGCACCATCAATAAACAAGGAATATTGGCCAAATGAGCCACAAAAAGAAGCTTGGGCCTAACCCCAAAGAGAGAGAGAGAGGGAGAGAGAGAGATATATGTCGGTGGCATGCAATTACACCACCATGCATTTCTTTATTCCTATCAGATAGGCTACTGAGTCAGCTATACAGCAGTGGCAGTCGGTGCCATTTAAGATGAGGGAGGACGATAATGTATTTTTATTGCCTTATTTCTATTACAGCATTATTGGATGGCGGTCATTCATATTCCATTCTCCTAGCTCAATGTAACGTTGATAAGTTTAGGCTACTACATGATACTCAAATCTTCCCTACACCCATCATGAGGTTGCTACAACCTGGCCTTCGAATGAAAGTTTACCACATAGGTGCACAGGTCAAGAGAAATTTGAGTGATCAACCTGACAGACATTGACGCATTCAATACCACCTTGCACAATCGTACCTGCATCTAGCTGATCTAGAGTGTAATCATTAGTCCAACAGTTGCAAACGAGAGTTTCTATTGGACAAATCGAGGTATGTTTATCCGTTTCGTTCCATTTGCTTCCGGTTAAGAAATGTTTTTCAACAGAATCGGCAGAATGAGTACACCTCTGCTCACTGGCAACACAGTTCACTTTCATAGCAGTCACATAGAAACAGCACGATCCCTATGACTGTTGTATAATTCCTCCTCTCACCTTTTTCCTTTGCTTGTGGACTTTAGTGCACAACACATCAGCTGTCTGTGACCTACCCAAAAAAAACTTTCCAAGCCAAACCTTCATATTATAACTGCTAACCGCTACATACAGCCTTCATCATTGTCACCATATTAGCTAACGTCAAGTCAACATAGCTACTAGAACTAACGCGTCAGTAAACCCGCTACAGTCATGTAGTACAGTGTACGGTTAGCAAGCAATTTTGCAGTTACATCGGCGGGCCCAGGTCAGGTGGCAATAATCTCATAAAACCAAAAGCACACCTTGACTTGGGAGTTCCAGTGTTGGGTAGCGATAGCCTGCTTGATAGCACAGCAACCCTCTCTGTTTAAGGCGTGTGCTTGAGTAGGCTAAATTGGCTAGCTGCATTGGCAAGCTAAGTAAGTGAAAGTGAAAACAATACAAACAAATAGCTTTCTCTCTCTCTTGCTTCGCCTTCATTTTTGAAGAAATGAATTTGTTTAAAACTGTTCAACTATTGTCTTTCTCTCTCTTTGAGTCAACTACTTACCACATTTTATGCACTGCAGCGCTATCTAGCTGTAGCTTACGCTTCAGTGCTAGATTCATTTTCAGATCCATTGATTGGGTGGAAAACATGTCAGTTCATGCTGCAATAGCTCTGATAGGTTGGAGGTGGTCCTCTGGAAGTCTATGGAAGGGGGTGAGAACCTCGAGCCTCCTGGGTTTGTATTGAAGTCAAAGTACCCAGAGGAGGACAGAAACTAGCTGTCCTCTGGCTACACCATGGTGCTACCCTATAGAGTACTGTTGAGGCTACTGTAGATCTTCATTGCAAAACAGTGTATTGTTCTATCAGAATCGTTTTAAATAAAGATAAGTATTATAATGTTAGATTATAAGAGTAACTCCGGTAGGCCTAAAACCTTCTTCCTCACCTCAAGTTCAACTGCAAGAGTCATAGGCCTGCAGTATAAAAGGCTAACAGCCACACCACACCAAGCCTTCACAAAAGTTTCAAAACTTTTTTCGGGTAATATCAAAAGTACCCGGCCATTGTTGATAAGGAAAATACAAGCAAGATATTATGTCGCAGCAAACACAACATTATAGTTGGAATTTAATTTGGGCAAATATTTTTTCTATAAATATTTTTTCTACCTGAATAGCTAGTTGCAACTTGTGTGGTATTAAACATATTCTGCTAATGTCTTCTATCATGTAAATTACATAGCATTGCATGAAATCTGTTTATAAAAGGCCCATTTTCCCTCATGACCCTGCTAAAAAAATATCCCCATGTGTGGAAATCCTAAAAACGTGTCTGCTCAACTGTATGCCACTTCACAAATGCGATTATAGATGCATGCAATTCTTAATTATAAAGGGACCCCCCCCCCCCCCCCAACTCAAAACGTCAAACATCTCATTCCATAATCATGGGCATTAATATGAAGTTGGTCCCCCCTTTGCTGCTATAACAGCCTCCACTCTTCTGAGAAGGCTTTCCACTAGATGTTGGAACATTGCTGCGGGGACTTGCTTCCATTCAGCGATAAAAGCATTAGTGAGGTCGGGCATGAATGTTGGGTGATTAGGCCTGGCTCGCAGTCGGCATTCCAATTCATCCCAAAGGTGTTTGATGGAGTTGAGGTCAGGGCTCTGTGAAGGCCAGTCAAGTTCTTCCAAACCGATCTCAGCAAATCATTTCTGTATAGACCTCGCTTTGTGCACGGGGGCATTGTCATGCCGAAACAGGAAAGGGCCTTCCCCAAACTTTTGCCACAAAGTTGAATGCACAGAATCATCTAGGTCATTGTATGCTGTAGCGTTAAGATTTCACTTCACAGGAACTAAGGGGCCTAGCCCGAACCATGAAAAACAGCCCAGACCATTATTCCTCCTCTACCAAACTTTACAGTTAGCAATATGCATTCGAGCAGATTCTTCTCCTGGCATCCGCCAAAACCATATTGGTCCGTCGTACTGCCAGATGGTGAAGTGTGATTCATCACTCCAGAGAATGTTTCCACTGCTCCAGAGTCCAATGGAGGCGAGCTTTACATCACTCCAGCAGACGCTTGGCATTGCTCATGGTGATCTTAGGCTTGTGTGCGACTGCTCGGCTATGAAAACCCATTTCATGAAGTTCCCGATGAACAGTTCTTGTGCTGACGTTGCTTCCAGAGGCAGCTTGGAACTCTGTAGTGAGTGATGCAACCAAGGATAGGCAATTTTTACGTGCTTCAGCACTCGCGGTCACATTCTGTGAGCTTGTGTTGCCTACCACTTTGCAGCTTAGCCGTTGATGCTCCTAGATGTTTCCACTTCACAATAACAGCACTTACAGTTGAGAAGGGCAGCTCTAGCAGGGCAGAAAGCTTACAAAATGAATTGTTGGGAAGGTGGCATCCTATGACAGTGCCACGCTGAATATCACTGAGCTCTTCAGTAAGGCCAATGTATTGCCAGTGTTTGTCTATGGAGATTGCATGGCTGTGTGCTCAATTTTATACACCTATCAGCAAAAGGTGTGGATGAAATATCCAAATCCACTAATTTGAAGGTGTTTCCACATACTTTTGTATATATAGTGAATGTCTATGGATATACCTGAGCCACTCTCTGAGTTTGCAAGGTCCCCAAAAAGTGATGGAGACAAGACATGCATCCTCTGATCATTGATCTTAATGACCCATATACAGAATTACCCTATAAAACAAGGGTTGTGTTCATTAGGGCACACAACGGAAAACCTTTTCAAACATTCTGCAACAGAAAATGGAAATGAGTGTTTCTAGTTGAGCCAAGTCCAAGGTAGTCCCTCCCTGTTTCAGCACATTTGAACACGGTTCGTTTGGTGCCCAATGAACACGGCCCTGCATTTTAACAACCTTTTTGAAATATTTTTTGGGGATTACTTGTACATCATACAGAGGACAATATACATGTGTAAGTGATGAAAAACAGGTACGACATCGATGTTGTGTAGCCCTCCTTTTCTTGAGGCGGCGGTGGCTTGCTGTAGTCACCAATCAGCCAGAGTGGCCAGGGAGCCATTACATGAGGATGATTGATTGGGTAGATGGAATCTGGAGGGCCAGATTAGGTAACCCATGCGTCACGATGGAGAGGATCGGAGACGGTGTATAAGAGATGTAAGAACAGATTAAACTTTTATTCAAGCGACCAAGATTGTCATGAGAGGTCATGCCAGGTCGGAGACCACCGACTGAGTCCATAGGCCAAAACAAACAGTGAACATCTGTAGCCTGGTGCCAGATCGGTTTGTGCTCTATAATTAACTCCTGTGGTTGTTGCCAAGACTGCAAAAATATATCTGGCAGGGGATTGATTGGGATTAAAAGGGGATGGACAACCTGCCAGGAAATAACTAAGAAAACTACAAATAATGTGTTCAAAACAAAGAGGAAATAGCAAGCAAATTACCACTTTTTTCCTCAGTGCCCTGACTTTTGGAATCTGTTTGGTTTGCTCTGGCGTTCATTTGTTTGCATAAAAGTCTTATAATAACTTGTACTTATCATACTATTGAACTCCAGAAATATAGAACTTCAAAGTCATCTTCTGGCTTTGATCATAAGTAGTACAATAGGTGGCATTTCTTAAAATGCCAAAGATAATTTAATTAGGACAAGATGCTATTTGTTTCGCTTTTGCTGGTGACATTTTCCCAAAGGGGTAAAGTATAGACTCAACCCTGTACTAAAATGGAATTCTTTGGACTGCCATTTACAGTTATCATACCTCACATCGGATGAACTGATTCAATCACGATGTGAATGTAGATGTCAGAACATGATGGTGTGCAGTAGGAAATGAAACAGGGTGGCTTTTGTTGAAACACAGTATACTGTTGTGTGTACATGTTTACTCCATTTAGATATATTTATATCATAACTTCTGCCCCTCACAGTGTTGAGAAGGACCCGCACACTCTCTCATACACTACACACTTATTTGCAATGTCGGCCTACCGGGGAACAGTGGTTCAACTGCCTTGTTCAGGGGCAGAATAACATATTTTTACCTTGTCAGCTCTGGGATTCAATCCAGCAACCTTTCGGTTACAGGCCCAACCCCTAGGCTACCTGCCGCCCCAATAATGTCTCCACCCACTTGTTCACTAGTAACAACAGGTTGGCGAGCAACATGTTGAATGTATACATAATAATTACACCGGTCTGTTTCCTTTCTACCCCATGTTTCTATCGTATGCTTGCGAGGCCTGTGTGAGAGAGAGAAGTGCTTGCCAATCCAATCATGCACAGAACTGTAGGCGTGCGATGTGGGTGGCTTTTACGCTAGAGGAGCTCTTATCTGTTCAGGAACACACTGTGGATGGCATCTTAACACATACATTCAAATGACAGTCATTCATACAGTGTCTATCTGAATGTGTAATGAGCGAGTCGCGCAAATTGAGGATGAATCCGGTATTCTCTGGCTGCAATTAATGGAGTATCTCAGCAATGGAATTGTTGTAGTCGCATGACTAAATGATCATAAAATCAGAATGTTTATCGACAACCAGACTGTGGTAATCGTCACAATGACCACACAATGACCCCTTCACTTGTTAAATATGTGTGTTAATTTCATTAATTTAAGGGTCCATGTATTGTATAGCGCATATAATACTAACGTGAGCATGACATAACCCTTGACAGCGGCTTTTTCCCTCATAATCCCCTTATACGGTACATACAATCCCAACATAAAAAATCTATAGGTCTGAAGCTAAATCTATTGTCTGTAGTTTAGGGTCGGGGTCAATTCCATGTCAATCTAGAAGATTAATATCAATCCAATTCATGAATGAGAAATTTGCAAGTTGTTTTTAAATGTTATTTTGTGTCAATTGTAGACTGCGTTGTATCCACACTTGAGTGATGAATATCCTTGCCTGCAGACCAGAAGACTTGCATTAGCTCCCTAAGGTGATGCCTAGGCTTTAGCTCAGAGGACTGGCACAGACCTCACTATTCTATCATAATTTCATACACTCAAAACAAATCTACTTTTGATTTAATCTGTCCTTTTCCTCATTTGTTTTCTCCTTATTTGTTTGTCAGTCCCCAATAACCTCTCTTCTCTCTTTTATAATTTCCCACCGTCACACTATAAAGGTCATGCTTCTCTATCTACCTCAATCCCTCTCTCCTTCCCCTCTCTCCCTCACCTCCCTCCAAAATAGCAGACCACATCTCTATGCTAATGAGGTGTGGCCGTGTTTTTTCGTATAGTTGTACACAGGCCTTGGATGCTCCTCATGTGCAAATTGTATACATGTAGCTTTCAGATGGGTGTTCTGTGGTTTGGAGTGTTCCCATTGAAATTCATGAAGGGACTCAAACGTTATGGTCCATTACAGTGCCACTATACATCAGGGTTTAACCATCGTACATCATCCTAAAAGAGGTGACCACCACCTTTTGACATCCTTTGCGGAGTTACACAGAACACCCCATTCATATGCTAATGGTTATTCTCCACACTGGACATTGCCTCGACAACAAACTACGTGCTAGACTCCAGATAAACAGCTCTCAAGCATTTATGATGGCCTATGGATAAGGGCTAATAATGTCAGGGTGGTGGGGGGGGTGGGGGGGCAGCTAGTTGTTTTGTAAAGCCTCGGGCGATCTGAACCGTAAACAGCAGATGTGTACAAATGTTTATGTTCCGGGTGTTAGCTTAGCATTTGAGAGGGGGGAATTTCTGTTCCTGACATCATACCTAGTTAGTCATGCATGTCTACCCAGTGGATTCCCCACACAGCATAGACCAAATGGACATCTCTCACTGAACATCTGGGTGTAAATTAGTTCCGAAGATGACCCTTCGCTCAGAGCGAGAGGGCATCCAAGGAGAGGCGGAGAAGATTGGAGGAATACGTCTTCTCCCTTGACTCCCGTATGTCAAAGGTAGAACAGGCTTTATTTATTCCCGTAATACTCCTAGCTGATGGTGAGAACTGGATTCTGAACGCTCTCTTAGCTCTCTCTCTTCTCCAACCATTTACTCCTAACGTCACGAGTCATCCTACATTTCGATGGTGTCATCTTTGACCTTTTTCCTTTCTCTTTCTCTCCCTCCCTCTCTTTCTCTTTTGTCTCTTCGACATTTTTCGGGGACATAGTTGCCTCGTCAGTTTCTGGGCACTGAACCTGCAGCTGTCAGCTAAAGTAGCAGCAGCACCTCAGTACCCCTCTGCCCAGCTGAAAAATATGCACACAATGAAAACAAAAAGTCATGCTCGCTCAGTTATATAACTGTCTGTCAACACACTGATATTATGATGGGGTATCTAGTAGCTAGACTACAGATACCAGGGGAAGAGACACAGTGAAATGTGTGTATTGAGGAAGGCATTGAGTGAGCATTGTGCTCTTGGTGTAAGGTACCCTGTTGTGGGTAAACAAACTAAGACAAATATGACTTGCTTTGATTAACTCTTTTGAACTTGAACAGCTCTCTCTCTCTAGTCTAGCACATGTCATAATGCGATCATATAATAAGTTGCATGGACTCACTCTGGGTGCAATAATAGTGTTTAACATGATTTTTGATTGACTACCTCCTCTCTATGCCCCACACAGACAGTGCATTTGGAAAGTACTCAGACCCCTTAACTTTTCCCACATTTTGTTAAGTTACAGCCTTATTCTAAAATGGATTACTTTTGAAATGGATTCAATTGTTTGATTTTTCCCCCAGCATCAATCTACACGCAATACTACATAATGGCAAAGACAAAACAGTTTTTTTTGAAAATGTTGCACATTTATTCAAAATAAAAAATATTAATATTACATTTACATAAGTATTCAGACCCTTTTACTCAGTACGTTGTTGAAGCACCTTTGGCAACAATTACAGCCTCAAGTCTTCTTGGGTATGACGCTACCAACTTGGCACACCTGTATTTGAGGAGTTTCTCCCATTCTTCTCTGCAGATCCTCTCAAGCTCTGTCGGGTTGGATGGGGAGCGTTGCTGCACAGATATCTTCAGGTTTCTCCAGAGATGTATGATCGGGTTTAAGTCTGGGCTCCTCCTGCGTTGTCATGGCTGTGTGCTTAAGGGAGTTGTCCATAATCATGGTCTCTAAACCTTCAAGCTGCATACTGGACCCTATTCCAACTAAACTACTGAAAGAGCTGCTTCCTGTGCTTGGCCCTCCTATGTTGAACATAATAAACGGCTCTCTATCCACCGGATGTGTTCCAAATTCACTAAAAGTGGCAGTAATAAAGCCTCTCTTGAAAAAGCCAAACCTTGACCCAGAAAATATAAAAAACTATCGGCCTATATCGAATCTTCCATTCCTCTCAAAATGTTTAGAAAAGGCTGTTGCGCAGCAACTCACTGCCTTCCTGAAGACAAACAATGTATACGAAATGCTTCAGTCTGGTTTTAGACCCCATCATAGCACTGAGACTGCACTTGTGAAGGTGGTAAATTACCTTTTAATGGCATCAGACCGAGGCTCTGCATCTGTCCCTGTGCTCCTAGACCTTAGTGATGCTTTTGATACCATCGATCACCACATTCTTTTGAAGAGATTGGAAACCCAAATTGGTCTACACGGACAAGTTCTGGCCTGGTTTAGATCTTATCTGTCGGAAAGATATCAGTTTGTCTCTGTGAATGGCTTGTCCTCTGACAAATCAACTGTAAATGTCAGTGTTCCTCAAGGTTCCGTTTTAGGATCACTATTGTTTTCACTATATATTTGACCTCTTGAGGTTGTCATTCAAAACATAATGTTAACTTTCACTGCTATGCGGATGACACACAGCTGTATATTTCAATGAAACATGGTGAAGCCCCAAAATTGCCCTCGCTAGAAGCCTGTGTTTCAGACATAAGGAAGTGGATGGCTGCAAACGTTCTACTTTTAAACTCGGACAAAACAGAGATGCTTGTTCTAGGTCCCAAGAAACCAAGAGATATTCTGTTGAATCTGACAATTAATCTTAATGGTTGTACAGTCGTCTCAAATAAAACTGTGAAGGACCTCGGCGTAACTCTGGACCCTGATCTCTCTTTTGACGAACATATCAAGACTGTTTCAAGGACATCTTTTTTCCACCTACGTAACATTGCAAAAATAAGAAACTTTCTGTCCAAAAATGATGCAGAAAAATTTATCCATGCTTTTGTTACTTCTAGGTTAGACTACTGCAATGCTCTACTTTCCGGCTACCCGGATAAAGCACTAAATAAACTTCAGCTAGTGCTAAATACGGCTGCTAGAATCCTAACTAGAACCAAAAAATGTGATCATATTACTCCAGTGCTAGCCTCCCTACACTGGCTTCCTGTCAAGGAAAGGGCTGATTTCAAGATTTTACTGCTAACCTACAAAGCACTACATGGGCTTGCTCCTACCTATCTCTCTGATTTGGTCCTGCAGTACATACCTACACGTACGCTACGGTCACAAGACACAGGCCTCCTAATTGTCCCTAGAATTTCTAAGCAAACAGCTGGAGGCAGGGCTTTCTCCTATAGAGCTCAATTTTTATGGAATGGTCTGCATACCCATGTGAGAGACGCAAACTCGGTCTCAACCTTTAAGTCTTTCCTGAAGACTCATCTCTTCAGTGGGTCATATGATTGAGTGTAGTCTGGCCCAGGAGTGTGAAGGTGAACGGAAAGGCTCTGAAGCAACAAACCGCCGTTGCTGTCTCTTCCTGGCCGGTTCCCCTCTTTCCACTGAGATTCTCTGCCTCTAACACTATTACAGGGTCTGAGTCACTGGCTTACTGGTGCTCTTTCATGCCGTCCCTAGGAGGGGTGCGTCACTTGAGTGGGTTGAGTCACTGATGTGATCTTCCTGTCTGGGTTGGCGCCCCCCCTTGGGTTGTGCCGTGGCGGAGATCTTTGTGGGCTATACTCGGCCTTGTCTCAGGATGGTAAGTTGGTAGTTGAAGATATCCCTCTAGTGGTGTGGGGGCTGTGCTTTGGCAAAGTGGGTGGGGTTATATCCTTCCTGTTTGGCCCTGTCCGGGTGTATCATCGGATGGGGCCACAGTGTCTCTTGACCCTTCCTGTCTCAGCCTCCAGTATTTATGTTGCAGTAGTTTGTGTCGGGGGGCTAGGGTCAGTTTGTTATATCTGGAGTACTTCTCCTGTCTTATCCGGTGTCCTGTGTGAATTTAAGTATGCTCTCGCTAATTCTCTATTTCTCTCTTTCTTTCTCTCTCTCGGAGGACCTGAGCCCTAGGACCATGCGTCAGGACTACCTGGCATGATGACTCCTTGCTGTCCCCAGTCCACCTGGCCGTGCTGCTGCTTCAGTTTCAACTGTTCTGCCTGTGGCTATGGAATCCTGACCTGTTCACCGGACGTGCTACCTGTCCCAGACCTATTATTTGACCATGCTGGTCATTTATGAACATTTGAACATCTTGGCCATGTTCTGTTATAATCTCCACCCGGCACAGCCAGAAGAGGCCTGGCCATCCCTCATAGCCTGGTTCCTCTCTAGGTTTTGGCCTTTCTAGGGAGTTTTTCCTAGCCAACGTGCTTCAACACCTGCATTGCTTGCTGTTTGGAGTTTTAGGCTGGGTTTCTGTACAGCACTTTGAGATATCAGCTGATGTACGAAGGGCTATATAAATAAATTTGATTTGATTTGATTTTTCCTGTTGGAAGGTGAACCTTCTACCCAAGCACTCTGGAGCAGGTTTTCATCAAGCATCTCTCTGTACTTTGCTCCGTTCATCTTTCCTTCAATCCTGACTAGTCTTCCAGTCCCTGCCGCTGAAAAATCTCCACAGGTTGATGCTGCCACCATCATGATCACAGTAGGGATGGTGCTAGATTTCCTCCAGATGTGATGATTGGCATTCAGGCCAAAGAGTTCACTCTTGGTTTCATCAGACCAGAGAATCTTGTTTTTCATGGTCTGAGAGTCCTTTAGGTACCTTTTGGCAAACCCCAAATGGGCTGTCATCGGCCTTTTACTGAGGAGTGGCTTCCATCTGGCCACTCTACCATAAAGGCCTGATTGGTGGAGTGCTGCAGATGAACTCTGGAGCTCTGTCAGAGTGACCATCGGGTTCTTGGTAACCTCCCTGACCAAGGCCCTTCTCCCCCAATTGCTCAGTTTGGCCAGGCGGCCAGCCCTAGGAAGAGTCTTGGTGGTTCCAAACTTCTCCCATTTAAGTATGATGGAGGCCACTGTGTTTTGGGGACCTTCAATACTGCAGACATTTTTTGGTACCCTTCCCCAGATCTGTGCCTCGACACAATCCTGTCTCGGAGCTCTACGGACAATTCCTTCGACTTAATGCCCTGTTTTTTTCTCTGACATGCACTGTCAACTGTGGGACCTTATATAGACAGGTGTGTACCTTTCCAAAACATATGTGTTATGGCTTTACACCCCCTGCTATATTGTGGATAAAGAGTTGCCTGTCTAACAGAACACAGAGGATGTTCTTTAATGGAAGCCTCTCCAACATAATCCAGGTAGAATCAGGAATTCCCCAGGGCAGCTGTCTAGGGCCCTTGATTTTTTTCAATCTTTACTAATGACATGCCACTTGCTTTGAGTAAAGCCAGTGTGTCTATGTATGCGGATAACTCAACCCTATACACATCAGCTACTACAGTGACTGAAATTGCTGCAACATTTAACAAAGAGCTGCAGATAGTTTCAGAGTGGGTGACAAGGAATAAGTTAATCCTAAATATTTCTTCAACTAAAAGCATTGTATTTAAGACAAATCATTCACTAAACCCTAAACCTCAACTAAATATTGTAATAAATCATGTGGAAAGTGAGCATGTTGAGGTGACTAAACTGCTTGGTGTAACCCTGGATTGTAAATTGTAATCTGTAATAAATACAAATACAAATGTCCAATCAATTGAATTTCCCTCAGGTGGACTCCAATCAAATTGTAGAAACATCTCAAGGATGATCAACGGAAACAGGATGCACCTGAGCTCAATTTTGAGTCTCATAGCAAAGGGTCTGAATACTTATGTAAAGAAGCTATTTATTGTTTTAATACATTTGCAAACATTTGAATATACTTTTAAGCATGGTGAAGCTATTAATTAATATTGATTAATACAACCAGTCACTACAAATATATGGGTGTCCTTCCTAACTCAGTTGCCGGAGAGGAAGGAAACCGCTTAGGGATTTAACCATGAGGCCAATGGTGACTTTAAAACAGTTACAGAGTTTAATGGCTGCGACAGCATAAAACTGAGGATGGATCAACAACATTGCAGTTACTCCACAATGCTAACCTAATTGACAGTGAAAAGAAGGAAGCTTGTACAGAATAAAAAATATTCCAAAACATGCATCCTGTTTGCAACAAGTCACTAAAGTAATACCGCACATAATGTAGCAAAGCAATTCACTTTTGGTCCTGAATACAAAGTATTATGTTTGGAGCAAATCCAATACAACACATTACTGAGTACCACTCTCCATATTTTCAAGCATAGTGGTGGCTGCATCATGGTATGGGTATGCTTGTAATCGTGAAGAATTGTTGATTTTTTTCAGAATAAAAAAAGTAACGGAATGGAGCTGAGCACAGGCAAAATCCTAGAGGAAAATCTGGTTCAGTCTGCTTTCCACCAGACACTGGGAGATGAATTCACCTTTCAGCAGGACAATAACCTTAAACACAAGGCCAAATATACACTGGAGTTGCATAAAAAGACAACATTGAATCTTCCTGAGTGGCTTAGATCCTAACATGTATTGACTCAGGGGGTGTGAATACTTACATAAATTACATATTCCTCTATTTCATTTTTAATAAATTTTCAAAATTTCTAAAACATGTTTTCACTTTGCCATTATGGGGTATTGTGTGTAGATGGGTGAGAATAAACTATATTTAATAAATGTTAAATTCAGGCTGTAACACAACAAAATCAAGGGGTCAAGGAGTAGGAATACCTACTCAAGGCACTATATCTTAACTTTACTATTTTTATTTTAGAAAATGTTTACTTATACTTCACTACACTCCTAAAGAAAATAATGTACTTTTTACTGCATGCATTTTCACAGACATCCAAAAGTACTCGTTACCGGAAAATGGTCCAATTCACACACTTATCAAGAGGACATCCCTTGTTATTCCTACCGCCTCTGATCTTACGGACTCACTAAACACAAATGATTCATTTTTAAACTATGCTGAGTGTTGGAGTGTGCCCCTGGGTATCCGTACGTTTTTTTAAAACATGACAATTGTACCATATGGTTTGCTTAATCTAAGGAATGTGAAATTACTTACACTTCTGATACTTAAGTATAATTGAGTAATTACATTTACTTTTGATGCTCAAGTAGGCTATGTTAAAAACCAAATACTTTTAGACTTTTCCTCAAGTTGCATTTCACTGGGTGACTTTCACTTTTACTTCTATTACGGTATCTTTAATTGAATTAAGTATGACAATTGGGTACTTTTTCCCCTCACACACACACACACACACACACACACTCACCATCTCCACCTGTCGCGGGTCCAGCTGAAGGGGCACAGCGGACGGGACTGAGAACTGGATCTTGGTTTTCCTCTCCTTGTCCTTGGCATCTGCGTCCATCTCTGCAGGCAGCACCGGGTCTTTTGCAGCTCTGACAGTCTGACCGTTCGACAAGGAGCCAAGCCACAGATGGCAAAGGTAGAACAACTTGGATGGCTGCTCGCTTGTTCACTCCACTGTCAATTCACTGAATCCTGATGATATCCCTTGAGAAAACAAACGCAAGACTGCAAGTTTAATTGATCTCATTGACCATGCACTGGGCTTTGACTTTGAATTTTCCCTCCTCTCCTCTGCAACCGTTTTTCTCTTTTATTTGGGCGTGTGGTCTTTGGTGCTCCTTCTTTCGCGCTCCTTCCTGACTCGTGCTCACACGCTCTCTCTGTTTGTCTGCCTGTGTTGAGGCTGTCAACTAGGTTTGCCTCTCTGTGAGTGGTTGGAGAGAGAGGGGGGGGGGGGGGGATTGAGTGTGTGAGTGCGCGATGTTGAACTGAAGATGATTGGAGCTCAGTATAAAACATAATCTCGCCATGTGCTGCTGTAGTGTTTCGTGTCCTTGACCCTTGCTATTCTGTGTCTGTGTGTGTGTGTGCGTGTGCGCATGTGCGTTGCTCTGCGTGTATGTGTGTGTGTGCGTGTGTGTGCTGGAAAAGATGCATGTACTGTAGTGACGTAGGGAAAAAACAAGCTTCCACGGCATATCTGATGAGGACCGTTAATGAAATACTAGTCAAAACACCACCTCAGTAATGTATCAAATGTCCAACTTAAAAACTCTTCAGGAAACAAAACGTACATTGAGCCTGTCACTAAAGGACTAAGTTAAAATCCTGATACTGTTCAACATGCTACAGAATAACAGAATGTTGCCACTGGCTGATACAACATTGATGGAATTAGATTTAGTCTAAAGGTTTGAAATGTTCACATTGCATGCATGTTGTGATAATGAAAATGTGAGCAGGGCACCTCAAACAAACCCTAGTCAATACATAAACCAATCATTTTATTCAGTTTTAAATCTTCATTGTCTTTTTTCAACCTTCATCATTGCATTTCAAGAAATGCTGGACAAAATCCCTTATACACAGCATAGTAATAAAAAAATGGAATTGCAATGGAAAAACCTATTGCCATGGCAACTATTACTGTACACACTGTGTTGTGTATTAGTGTTACAGCGGCCAGTCCTAGTGCCCAGAGGGAGGAAGGGAGATGGGGGGGGGGGTATGGAGAGAGGGAGGAAGGGAGAGAGGGCGGGGGTGGAAAGGAGAGAGGGAGGGAATGGGGAAAACAGGGAGGGATGTATAGGAGACAGTGCGAAAGGATTGGAGGGCAGGTTGTGAGAGGGAGAACGGAAGGAGGAGGAGAGGAATCACAGCTCACATGTAAACACAAACAGCTGTGTGCAGTTGGAGTGGCCTCTGTCTGTCTGTCTGTCTGTCTGTCTGTCTGTCTGTCTGTCTGTCTGCCTGTCTGTCTGTCTGTCTGTCTGTCTGTCTGTCTGTCTGTCTGTCTGTCTGTCTGTCTGTCTGTCTGTCTGAGCCTAGTGCCAGCCGGAGCTGGACAGGGCAGGGGGTCAGCAGGGCACTGGGCTGCTTACTGACGCGCAGCACTAGCTACACATAAAGTGAGCGAGGGAGGGAGTGGGAGGGAGGGACAGAGAGGTAAATGGAGGGAGGGAGGTGGAGAGAAGAAGAGAGAAGCAGAAGGAGGGAGGAAAGAGAGGGATGAAGAGAGGGAGGGATGGATGCAAAAAGGGAAAGAGAGGTGAAAAAAGAAATGAGGGGGAGAGAGAGAAATAGTAATTATATGGGGGAGGGGTGATAAATTGTTAATACACTTGTAATTTAATGCAAATTAAAGCAGAATCTAGTGTTTTGACCTGCAGTACATGCTGATAAATCACACAGGTAAAGATGCAGATGTGAACAGTTCTTTGCTGGTGGAGGCTCCACCTGGGAAATAGGGTGTGAACACAGCCAGTGGACTTAACTGGGGCACCAGAGACTCCAAGAATGTACAATACTGTATTATTCCATCTGCAGTTTTCGGCTTCATCCGCTATAGGCTCTGGTCAAAAGTAATGCACTATGTAGGGGATAGGGCTCCATTTGGGACATAACCATCTTCTGCATCTCTACCAACGGCAGGTGATGGTAGCTGGGAGCAGCCTTCTGGTTGCCAGTTCACCTAACAGTACTATTGCCAGGCCCGGGATTCAAACTACTCCCATGGGATTGAGATGCACTGTGATTATTGCAGTTGCAAACACATTTCAAGGTGTCTTAATTTCTACAGTAAATGTGGAACGGACTGCCAATGGAAAAGATGAAGAATTTGAGAGGATCGTGAAGCTATGCTACTGTAATATAGATGGCGCCCTCTACCTTTCAAGAGTAGAGGATTGCCATTTTCATAACTAAGATTGGCACAACACACATGCCAGGGCTAGGGGGGGGGGAGGTGTGTACACCCAAACAATATGTAATAAGCATGCACACACACACACACACACACACACAACCCCCTCCCCCCTCCCTCCAAATAGCCCCTCCCCCCAGCCCTCCTCCCTTAACCCACACCCAGGATATGACATAAGCTGATAAGAGCAGGCACCGAGGTTAACGTGGGGGCACGATGAGCAGGTCTCTCTCATCACTCTAAACTAATGGCCAAATACAGAGATTACCCCACTGCTGCCACTGCTCCTCCTCCTCTGTCAGTCCTGTGATTATGATGGGTTGCGTCCCAAATGGCACCCTATTCCCCAGGAAGTGTTCTACTTCTGACCAGGTCCCATAGGGCTCAAGTCAAATTCAGTGCACTACATAGGGAATAGGGTGCCATTTGGGATGCAACCATGGTGATCTTCACAGATTCACAGACTCTGCTGAATGAGGACAGGAGAGGAGAGAGGCCACAAATTGATGGGATTAATCCACAGAGAGAAGGGGGGGGGGGTGTAGGGGGTGAAAGATAAGGGTTGGGAGAGAGAGAGGAGAGGGAGAGGGAGAGCGAGAGAGAGGAAAAGAGAGGAGAGAGAGAGAGAGAACAATGTTTAAAAATCATGTGTTCGGTTTGTGTTTATGAACATTTAGGCCTATACAATTCACCATGCAGAAAAATTTAACCGCTGTTAGTCATGGTCATGGTTGGGTTCAATTTCATTTCAATTCAGTCAATTCATGAAATAAACCGAAATTCCAATTCCAATTATCCTCAATGCTTCTGTATGACAAAAATGTGGAATTGCAATTTCAGTTAACCCCAACCCTGGTGGTGGTATCAACCAGTCTTGTTGCCAATGTAAAAAGGGCCTCACAGTGATGGGTGTGTAGGTATACTACTAAAGTACCTGTAGACGACCACTAGATGTCACCCATGCATCATATACAGAGTCAGTGCTCAAATGTGCTGATTTAAACACTGAGTGTACAAAACATTAAAAACACCTGCTCTTTCCACGACATAGAATGAACTGGTGAATCCAGGTGAAAGCTATCATCCCTTATTGATGTCACTTGTTAAATCCACTTCAATCAGTGTAAATGAAGGGGAGACAGGTTAAAGAAGTGTTTTTAAGCCTTGAGACAATTGAGACGTATTGTGTACGCGTGCCATTCAGAGGGTGAATGTGCAAGACAAAACATTTAAGTGCCTTTGAACGGGGTATGGCTGTAGGTGCCAGCGCACACCGGTTTGTGTCAAGAACTGCAACGCTGCTGGGTTTTTCACACTCTACAGTTTCCAGGTGTGTATCAAGAATGGTCCACCACCCAAAGGACATTCAGCCAACTTTATATAACTGTGGGATAGCATTGGAGTCAACATGGGCCAGCATCCCTGTGGAACGGTTTTGACACCTTGTAGACCCCATGCTCTGACGAATTGTGACTGTTTTGAGGGCTAAAGGGGAGGGGCTCTGCAACTCAATATTAGGAGGCGGCAGGGTAGCCTAGTGGCAGGGTAGCCTAGGGTAGCCTAGTGGTTAGAGCGTTGGACTAGTAACCGGAAGGTTGCGAGTTCAAACCCCCGAGCTGACAAGGTACAAATCTGTCGTTCTGCCCCTGAACAGGCAGTTAACCCACTGTTCCCAGGCTGTCATTGAAAATAAGAATTTGTTCTTAACTGACTTGCCTGGTTAAATAAAGTTAAAATAAAATAAATAAAAAAAGGAAGGTGTTCTTAATGTTTGGTATACTCAGTGAACACCAACTGGCATATTACACTTTAATGCATTCATAGGCTATTAGAGTCATAGACTATTAGCGCCACATACAGTTGAAGTCAGAAGTTTACATACACTTAGATTCCATTCATTAAAACTCGTTTTTCAACCACTCTACACATTTCTTGTTAACAAACTATAGTTTTGGCAAGTCGGTTAGGACATCTACTTTGTGCATGACACGAGTCATTTTTCCAACAATTGTTTACAGACAGATTATTTCACTTACAATTCACTGTATCACAATTCCAGTGGGTCAGAAGTTTGCATACACTAAGTTGACTGTGCCTTTAAACAGCTTGGAAAATTCCAGAAAATTATGTCATGGCTTTAGAAGCTTCAATTGGAGGTGTACCTGTGGATGTATTTCCAGGCCTACCTCCAAATTCTGTGCCTCTTTGCTTAACATCATGGGAAAATCAAAAGAAATCAGCCAAGACCTCAAAAAAAAATTGGAGACATCCACAAGTCTGGTTCATCCTTGGGAGCAATTTCCAAATGCCTGAAGGTACCACGTTCATCTGTACAAACAATAGTACGCAAGTATAAACACCATGGGACCATGCAGCCGTCATACCACTCAGGAAGAAGACGTGTTCTGTCTCCTAGAGATGAACACACTTTGGTGCGAAAAGTGCAAATCAATCCCAGAACAACAGCGAAGGACCTTGTGAAGATGCTGGAGGAAACAGGTTCAAAAGTATCTATATCCACAATAAAACGAGTCCTATATCGACATAACCTGAAAGGCCGCTCAACAAGGATTAAAAAAAAGCCAGACTACGGTTTGCAACTGCACATGGGGACAAAGATCGTACTTTTTGGAAAATGTCCTCTGGTCTGATGAAACAAAAATATAACTATTTGGCCATAATGACCATCGTTACATTTGGAGGGAAAAGGGGGACGCTTGCAAGCCGAAGAACACCATCCCAACCGTGAAACACAGGGATGGGAGCATCCTGTTTTGGCGGTTCTTTGCTGCAGGAGGGACTGGATGGCATCATGAAGTAAAAAAATTATGTGGATATTTTGAAGCAACATCTCAAGACATCAGTCAGGAAGTTAAAGCTTGGTTGCAAATGGTTCATACAAAATGGACAATGACCCCAAGCATTCTTCCAAAGTTGTGGAAAATGGCTTAAGGGCAACAAAGTCAAGGTATTGGAGTGGCCATCACAAAGCCCCGACCTCATCCTATAGAAAATTTGTGGGCAGAACTGAAAAAGCGTGTGAAAGCAAGGAGGCCTACAAACCTGACTCAGTTACATCAGCTCTGTCAGGAGGAATGGGCCACAATTCACCCAACATATTGTGGGAAGCTTGTGGAAGGCTACCCAAAACATTTGACCCAAGTTAAACAATTTAAAGGCAATGCTACTAAATACTAATTGAGTGTATGTAAACTTCTGAACTACTGGGAATGTGATGAAAGAAATCAAATCTGAAATAAATCATTCTCTCTATTATTATTCTGACATTTCACATTCTTAAAATAAAGTGGTGGTCGTAACTGATCTTAAACAGGGAATTTTTACTAGGATTAAATGTCAGGAATTGTGAAAAACTGAGTTTAAATGTATTTGGCTAAGGTGTATGTAAACTTTCGACATCAACTGTATCTTATTTTAGCTTTAGTGATAATGGGTTTGCAGGATAGGTTCTCAACTAGGGGGCCTAGGATCCCAAGAGGGCCTCAGAGAGCTTTCAGGTGGTCTCTGAAAAGCCAGGTAGAAAACTAACAAGTAGAAAATAACAGCAGTAAGCCTGAAATATCTCACATTTGATAGGAGAGTACTGTTTAACAGGTATAACCAAATTAAAAGCAATGTTAATTTTGATATTTTGAGTATTGACAACGAATACCGAGCACAATTTACTCTTACATAAAAATGTCATCTCTGAAGTAGGGGTTCCCCAGATTTTCTGAAAGCATTTTATGAGGGCCTCGGAACAGAAAAGGTTGAGAACCACCTGCCAAGAGGTTAAGGGCCGAGCTTAAAAGCTGAACTCTGGGAACCTGAGGGCTGCTGGTCTCAGATACCATGTCCCATCTCCTGCCGTGGTGGGCTTGAGCAAGGCACTTAAGCACTGAAACTGCTCTACATCCTTGAGTGCTGCTCTGTGGCTGACCCTGTGCCACCCCATGTGTGTATATTTGAGGAGGTTTGGTTATGCAGAAGACACATTTCTGTTTCTCAAATGGACAAGGAAGTATATATTATATTCTATTTTATTCTAAGAAAAAGTATCCTAAAGCTGGCAGCCGCAGAGTAATCCACTTTTGGGCAGACACCCCCCCACCCCCACACACACAATGACAACCAGCAGAAATAGCCTAGAGGTGAATTGCACCTTGGTCATACCAGCATCTTGGCCATCTATTTAACTTTGCTCCCATCTTGCCCAAAACATAGGCTATAACTAAACTTAGTTCAGAATAATGACTCATTATTCATGAGGTATTTCAATATTCAGCGTCATCTGTTGTAATGGTAATGTAATAAAGCAAAAGGGAAGGTGTTTGGGACTTACAGGCAGACAGGTCTGGAGGATCTACAAAGAGATAACCCAATAAAAACGCAAGTATTGTAGACCCTTAGACATCCATGGTCATCAAGAGCCGGAGTCATTTCCTGCAGGACATGAATCTATACCAGGACAGATATAGGCCTACCATAAGTATCTAAAACAAGCATTCATCGTTTCATTTGGTTTGAGTTATTTCGCCAGGATGGTCCACTCAGTAACAATTGCCACTGTTTTCCAGGGAGTCCTGGAGCATAAGAAATGCTCACTAGTCATAAAAGACGATCAAGCTTGATTTCACTTTATTTGGTTCTTTCCCCATTGAAGAGTATAGATGAACAACATGTCACTTGTTTTCCATACTTAGTGATTCCTGCCAAAATCAGCATCTGGATCTAGACACACTGCTGTGGACAGGTTTCTCATTTTCTTTTCTTTTTTACACTGGACTCCCATCCTTGTGGTCTGCAGTACTGCTCTATGTCCTTATTGTCTGGTCGTTAATTGATTGATTGAATGTCTTTGATTGTCCAGGGTTCCCTCACCTGGTTTCCCATACAGGCCTGTATCAGTCCCATAATAGAGGGGAAGATTGAAAACCAGCAGTGCTGTGGACCTCAAAGCCTGTATCTGAGAATATTTGACAATAGCTATAAACCTGATCATTTTGGCATTCATATGATTTCCTTTGAAAATATTTCATGTCAACATTAGCGGAGCACTTCCTGAGTGTCCTGCATTGATGCTTCTTATTTATTATGCTCTGTGACATGCTATCATGAAAAGTATATAGGCCATGGCTATTACAACACAGCATATACAATATTATCACATTGAAATTAATAGAGCTATTGTTGCATTGTTTTTTCACTCACTATGCCATGCATGCTGCCACATATTGGACACCTGGGTCCGTATGTCTCCCTCCCCAATTCAAGATGGATGCCCTGCCCGGTTCAGAGTTTGAACGATCACAAAGAATGCATGGCTATTGAAGATCTTAATCTTTTCTCAATATATATTCTTCAAATGAACTGCATTGGCAATGAGAAATTAAAGCCACACATCAGTCTCTAAGTGCCATGTCATTGAGTGACAACGCTGACAGAATGGTCGAACTCTCGCTCTATCTCGGCTCAGTCTTCTTTTTGCCCCTCTTTCATTCCACCTTGTCCTCCATCTGCACTCTGGTGAGTCTGTCTGTGTCACCTTGGGCACCACCCATCAGTATCCATGCCCACTAGTCCTGCCAGGCGTGTGGGTATCTCTAAGCTAGGGGGCTCTCTCAGAGCACAGCCCTGATTATCTTGGTTAAATTGACTCATTTAAGTAATTGTACCTTGGTGGTCTTTATGGTTTACTCTTTGGTTTGGTGTGCAATTCACATTGATTCTATATTTTATCTGATTTTAAGAAGCAGTGATATATAAAATCCCTGTTATTTAGCCTAAATGCATAGCTAGGCCTAAATATATTCATAAATGGGTGTCCATTGTTATGCTGTGATAGAAGTGAAATCGGTCTTCAAAACGACATCAAACGAGAACATTTCCTTCCTTCTATCTCTCCGTTTTTGTTACTCTCTTTCTCCTTCCATTTTCATTGCCTCTCCTTCTCTTTCTGGCTGTGTGAGCGCGAGCGCAGTGACAGATGGCGAATCCCTCTTCCCTCGGGAATGCAATCTCTGTGAATGCGGGCGCATGTCAATCACCCGCGCTCATGTGATGGCTCTTGCCAATGACGTGCCAGCCATATGGCCTGGCATCATAACTGGTATGTAACCCACCCAGCCCTGGTAGAGGATGCCACACTACTGTCTCTGTGCGTTTGGGGTAGGGATAGCACAGCGAAGAAGCATCAAGCTAGGCTACAGCCGCACCTATTGGAGTGTCCGTGCAGGAGGGGTGTGGACTTGGACTGGCCACCCGGAGATGGTGTAAACAAACGCGCTTTCGCCCCTCACCGAGCTCCAAGACGGCGGTAGGTTGCATATTTTGGGATGGTCCGAAACGAATTATGGAATTAACACCAACGAGAGAATTTACACAAATGTCGAATGGAACATTTGTTATTTCATATAATTTATCGTTAGAGAAACAACTGATTATCTTGGGCATTAATCGAATTATATTGTTCAGCGATATAAGGCTGCTCTCCTCGTTGTTTTATCTCCTATCTAGTGTGGCAGATCTAATCAAAGATACAATTTAATCCTGCTCCCAGCTATTTATTGGAGCTATCATTTAATGCGAAGACGGGAGGGGATTGATCCCACAGCGCGGAAGACTGTATTTAATAACCTAGCTAAGCATTTAATAAACTATCAATTCGACATACATTCTCCTAAAGATCTACACGCATTATTCTACTCATATCGCAGGCGTATCGATGGAGCAGTGTCATTTGCTTTGAGAGGGGGTTGGGACACTTTAAAGACCCTCAAATCTTATCTCCGTTTGAAATGGAGACATTTCGGGACAGAACCTAAAATCGAAATAAAAGGAAATCATGGTGTGTGTGTGTGTGTGTGTGTGTGTGTGTGTGTGTGTGTGTGTGTGTGTGTGTGCGTGTGCGTGTGCGTGCGTGCGTGTGTGTGTGTCCATGCAGAGCACTATGGGAGTGATTCTCTATAGAGTTACATGTAGGTTAATTGACAGGTATTGGTTTGCGTTAATTACATTGTACTTATATGATTAGAAAAATAAATCCACGGACTAACATGCACAGCTGGGCTCATTAATCTACAAGAGGCATTACGTTTTTCTTAACATGATCACAATATTTGGAACTCTAAAAGTGATTTAAGAACTATTTTCTAATATCAAGGTTGAATGATTTATCTAAAATAGATTGATAGATTAATGAATTTATTTGGCATGATGTATTGTGGACTTGGAGCCTGTTGGCCAAGACCAATAGAATAAATCAAGTTGAAATGGAAGCTTCTTGTTTCGAAGTAGAATACTTCTCAGTCTATCAATTCATTGAGGAGCATCGTGATTTTCAATTTATTTCGATCAGTAGAAAATCTGTATTCTTACACATAATTAACCTGTTAATTGTAATTAGGCCTAACTCTTAGCGTAGTTTTCCCCAGCTGATTTTATCCTCTTTTTCCCAATCCTGATACCCTCCTCCACAAATCTTTTTGAAAACTGAATCTGCTTGATAGTCACATATGCGTGGAAATGGTTCTAACTCAATGCAAATAACAATTAAGTAAAGCGTGACTATTATCAGAAATTAGCGTTCATATATGAGTATATTTGAAAATTCCACAATTTATTCTGCCTGTGTTGGAATGTGGCCAGAAATAGTGGGGGGATGCGGAATGGGGTGAATGGGTCTACCCGACGCCCAATGTGCCCCATGGGACCTTATAATAGGACCAGCACCGCAGAAACATGCTGTGAGAGGGCACGCCAAGGCACGTGCACGGGGAATTGGGGAAGAGCTTTCGTTGGGTCGCGTCTGTCGCCCCTCTATAGCAACAGAAACCCCCCAAATGTGTGAATGTAGGCTACAGCTGTTAGCCTACAACTTTAATTAGCCTACAGGACGAACAAAATTAATTAGGCAACTAAGATTGAAATATTTAATAATATGTTATTTTTGACGAGTAATCAAAGTAATTTTACACTTATGAATGAACAAGATGTCTACAAGTATTGTTTTTATGCAAATACATTGTATTCTTATTATTACATTGGCATATTATATTACAGGACTATAGAAGTTGGCTCAAGTGCACACTTAGGTCTAAAGGAATGTAGAACTTTGCATTCAACTATTATAGTTTATATGCCTATAACCCTTATTCTCTCACAGTATTTTAATTCTATCCATTTACTTTTTTTGTTGCATCTCGTCTGTCAATCAAAATCAACATTTGTATAAACAAAAATCTAGATTCGGATAATACATAGCCTATACACCTATGCACTGTCTGAAACTGCTTCTCTAGGCCTTTAGTTCTCATCTGTCTTGCGATGTTTTCCAGTGCCACCATGTTGACAAGGCTATTCAGCGAGGTTCTGCCGGATGTCCAGAAGCTCTCGGGTTGGGTGGACGACAGCGAGGGCGAGGACTCCAAAACCAAGGAGGACGACCTGGGTCACCTGGAAGACGACGACTTGGATGACGGCGACGCCAGAGAGGGAAGCAGCCGGGATCAGTCCGAGATGGCTGGGGATGACGACGACGACGACGATGACGTCGACGATGAGGACTGCGGGGATGAGAACGAGGGGGGAGACAAGCCCAAAAAGCGCGGCCCAAAGAAACGCAAGATGACGCCAGCAAGGATTGAGCGCTCCAAAGTGCGGCGTCAAAAAGCCAATGCACGAGAGAGAACGCGCATGCACGATTTGAACTCTGCACTGGACAATTTGCGTAAAGTAGTCCCATGTTATTCCAAAACGCAAAAACTCTCCAAGATAGAGACGCTGAGACTGGCTAAGAATTACATTTGGGCGCTCGGAGAGATATTGCGCAATGGTAAAAGGCCAGATGTGGTATCCTACGTGCAGACACTGTGCAAGGGCCTATCCCAGCCCACCACGAATCTAGTTGCTGGTTGTCTGCAGCTCAACTCTCGGAACTTCTTGACAGAGCAGTGTCCTGACGGGGCCCGGTTCCATGTCCCCAACTCCTCTTTCTCCGTGCACCCTTACTCCTACCCGTGTCCCCGTCTGTCTAGCCCTCAGTGCCAACCCGGCTCCAGTGGGCATATGAGGACCCATAACTACGGCTATGGCGACGCGGTCTACCCAGGGGCCGTCTCCCCGGAGTACAGCAGCCCTGACTACGAGGGCCATCACAGTCCGCCTGTGTGCGTCAACGGCAACTTTTCCGTGAGGCAACAGGAGTCTGTGTCACCGGATGCAGACAGGAACTATCACTATGCTATGCACTATTCTGGACTGTCTGCATCTCGGGCACCTGCTGCCCACGGCCTAGCGTTCGGCCCCTCAGGAGCGCGCAGCGGTTCCGCGCACTCTGAAAACGTGCCGCCGCCGTTTCATGACGTTCACTTACACCATGAAAGGGCGCCCGTGTACGAGGAACTGAACGCCTTCTTTCACAACTGAATCCTCCAAAACCCGAACAAAACTAGCGGACCCCTAAATACCCAAATGACAATCCTAATGGTATAATAGTCTACCCATTTTGACACTGGATGAGGTTTTTAGAGGATGGGAGATGAGGTGGCAGGAATTGAGAGAAAAAGCCCTATATTGTCAATGTTGGTCCTCTGTTTTATTGATGTCATTCCTGAACTATCATCATGTACATTTTAAGGTGTGTCAGAAATCAATATCTCCAATCAAATGTCGACCTGTATGCAGAATATGAGTGCAATCAAAACAAATGATGTATAGGCCTACATGAACGAAACATGCTATGATGAAAAAAAAATAAAACGATATTTTATAACTGTCTGACATGCGGTGATTGACCAAAGAAGTTATTTCTGACTTGATACATTGCGGGGTGGGGTAAACTGAAGGGCAAGGGCTCAATAATGGTATCGTCCCAAATAAATGATTTGGGGTACACAGGGTATTCCACGTGAGTAGGCTAATTCATAAGAACTGAGTTAATCAAAACATTATTTCAGTGACAACAACCACTTTCTGCAGCAGATTCGTTTCCAAATCCATTATTGAAACGAAGACCAATTTATCATTAAACTGACCAAACTTCAAATCCCTGTTTAAGGAATAGGCCTATAGTCTAACCTAGTTTTCATCTAGTTTTTTTTCCCATCTGTGTTTTCCCCCTCAAGTTTAATGAACGAGAGATTCGACCAACCCTTCATGTAAACGTTATTCAGCTAGACACATTTTTTTGTATACTGTCTGTGGCTTAATCTTTTAATTTGACCACTTACAAGTAAATTGCTCTCAGGCAAAGAAGCATTCACAAACATCACGATTCACGCCTGAACCTATAGCTATGGAGACTGTCCGTGTAACTGTCAATTTTCTTTGAACTCATTTTGGTACCAATTTTGAGCCACTCGCTGCATTCTAAATACGGTTAATCGCCAAATTGTATATGCCTATCCCTCTAAACTAGAGAAGCCATACTAAGTTACTTATAAGTTGACTGATGGAAATTTGACTAATGCTTAATTTAGGCTTTGAGTTCCAATATGATGATTATTTTAGAATCAATGTGTGTCTGGCTACACAATGATACGACATGGGATATAAATGATAGTAGCCTAGTAATCAGATAACACACATTTATGATGGGAACAAAATAGAACAAGTACAATTTTTGGATCATTTAAGGAGAGGAAATGAAATAGGAAACTGATTGAGTCGAGGAAGAAAAATGTCTGATAGGCCTATGATATATACTTGGAGCCTAGTGTTAGACGAGAAATTGCTACACTATTAGACCTACTGCAAAACAAACTCAACCCAATATTTATTTCTAAACGTTATCACATTACAATACTTGATCAGCTGCCTAATGCCCCCCTTCGCCTTTTTCATGTTTATCTTTTCCTTATCGGACATAAAGACATGTCGCAAATTGCTCTCAGCATATAGATGTGGAGAAATGTTACGCCTTTCCTCTACTATTTTTGGTTTAGGGATAAAAATACAAAATAAAAAAAACACATGTTTAATATATTTCAAACAAACTTATTTCCCCAGTTAATTTAATATATGCAATTCATTGCAGACCTACGTTTATTTGCATATTTGAAAATAAGATGAGTCAAATCTAATCAACGTTTATTTGTCGCGTACACAGATCAGTAGATGTTAAAGCAGGTGCCGCGAAATGCTTGTATTTTATTGATTACATGTATTTTAACACTAGTTACAACGAATAATTTTATTTGAACAAAATTAAACACCATGCTCAGCTTCTAAAAACGTAGCATTCTCGCCGAGATAACAAATGCAAGACACATTTATGACAACATGTAGGCTATATCTTTCTTTAGAAATGTGGTGGCCAATGCGAATTATATAATATTGCTTACAATATTCCCATTTTCAGCATAGAACCATGTGTGTTTGTAGATGGTTAGTCCTTTATAAGCATGTTGGATTTAATATTATCAGTGGTGCTGACTTACTGAAAGGACCCGTCACTTTGGACCGCTGCCCCGGGACCCATATGTTCCACCGTCCGTCCGTATGATAAGCAGCGGGCACTGGGGAGCACGAAGAGGGGTCTGGCCCATCAAGGACTGCCCCTTAAATAAAAAGGGAATAATTAGCCTAATAGACTGTGTTGCACAGATATATTTCTTTGCAACTTATTTTCTGTTCAAAATCTAGCACCTAAAGTTTTTATTTAATTTGTTTATATCAAATACAATAGTCCGATTGCTCAGAATAGGCAGATAAATAGAGGTGATACATGCTAAAATAATGGCCTGAAATAACAAATGTGGGCCTGTTCAGGCATTAAAACGATCAAATAAGAAGTTCAATAGTCTTTAGTAGCCTGTGTGAGAGCTCGCCTCGATCTACCTCTGAAAAATTATATTTGCCTGAAACAAAACATATATTTTTTCGTGCCTAATATTTTAGCGTTTTAACATCACAGGGGTCAAAGGCACTTTGGCGAGGCAAAGGCCCACCACATTCGAGAAAACAGCTTGCAATGCTACAACTTGGCAGGTCCTCAAATGTAAGTGTCTGGACCAAACAAAAATATCGCACTCCCACCAACAGATATGAATAGTAATTTAATTATATTCATTTACAATGACTTTATAGAATAACCATATTTACAGGCATACTTGTCGTCGATGTGCCTTTCACCTTTCACTATTGAGAATAATTCACTGAACGTCCTCAACAATGAGAAGGGCGTGCGGCGGGCCACAGGTTGCGCGCTGATTAGGTCGCGAATGAAAGGGTTTGATTTCAATAGGCCTATCTAAAGTATGTTGTTATCTTTATACATTCCCAAACTTACAGTCGTATAAAGTGAAAAAATATCAAACTGCGATGAATTACAACAATATTGCAGCCTAATGACCTGGGCCTCCTTTCCCAGTTGCGATGTAAGCATTATGATGATCGTACCAGTTGCTTCGTTAATTACGAAGTGTTAAATGTCGAAGTGTTTCTCAAACAAGCACGTCGAGAGAGAGAGGGAGAGAGAGAGAACGTTCTCTTAAGTGCGTCTTTACACCATGTGTCGATTCTGATAGGATCGAAAGAAAATAAAATCTTACCAGAACACTATTTATTCCAGAATACTGACGACGGATCAGCTCCTAGAGAGACATAACCACCTATGGCTGCAAATATTGAGGCGTCTTATTATGCTTACCTAATTTTAGGGCACTAAATCACAGATTTGTCATATTATTACGCAAATAGTGTCACACATCATGAAACATATTGTTTAAAAATGACAGAGAGTAGCCTACTGGCAAAATCTAACAATATGATTGAAATACACATTCCCATGTTGCTTATTTATCTTTGAAAACAGTCATATCGGTTTTCATTTGAAGCTTCGTTGTATCTTTCACTTGTTTGTTTGTAAGATTGGCAAACTCTCTGGCAACTTTTTATTTGTTGTCAACTTCCTTGTGAAGTTATCGGCGGTCAGTCACATGAATACCAGCCTAAACATCTCGATTCTATGTTTAGCAGAGATCTTCTGTGAATAAAAAGACGCGGAATGGCAAAAAACGATGCACTTTGGCTGGTCTAGGACTGGTCTGGATCACTCGTAGATGTGCTAAGGTTTTTAAGAGCAACGACGAAAGCTCTGGGAAACAGATCCGCCAGGCCACTAATGATACACCACAAGACGGTTCTAACGATCTTAACGATATGATATGGCTCTGGGAAAAGAGGCCCCGACCAATTTGAATCTAAACTTGAGGCCTATCCTATGGGCTAAATGCTGAACTCACCTATCATTTCGATAGCCACCGCAACCTATAGGCCTATGCCTGGGGCTAGCTTTCAACAAATACTCTAAAACGGTCTCATCATTTGGAATTCAGTGAAGTGAAGTTTCATTCCACTGTCGAGGGTGAAGGTCGGGCCATATAGGACACATAAAGAAAGAGCGGGGCGTGCACCCCTTTTTGTGCTATCCCTTCACTTTAACTGTAATGGTAGGATACAGTTTTGGGGGCGGGTGGTTGGCATTGGGTGGTGGCGACCGCTGCCAAAACGCTAAATGTCTCAGCACCAGTAGGCTAAGCACGGGAAGAGGAGCCCGCCCTCGCTCTGCCAGCTGTGCCACGTGCCAGCCAGCGCGCCCGGCCAAAGTGGTACTTCTGGGAGGGGCGAGTATTTCTTTCCTAATTCAGCGGCATCTGTTCATTATTCTCAAACGTTATAGGCTTTAAGAATGGTTCATGTGCGCGTTCCCGAACAAAAGTGACCTTAATTTTAATTTTGAATTATACAAAAAAAAAAAATATGACGTCCTTGCACCTTTTACTGTAAACAGCAGAATAGTTGTCTGGGAATTTCTGAAAGGGAGAAAGAGATGTGTTCCGTAGCCATATGGGGTTCTCTCAGTAGGCCTATGGGGCCTGATAAAAATACAACCAACCCCATTTTGCTGTGCATAGCCTTCATGACAGGTTAACATAACCAAAATATCAAGTTAATTTTTTAAAATACATAAATTAGACCTACATTAACTGATATTAATGTTAAAGTGATATAAACAAGGAACCCGGAAGATTTGCAGAGAAACAGATCAAATACAAATAGGATACTCATAATGATTAAAATAATAATACATTATTGCTGACATCCAATATTGTAATATGATTATTATATTTGCTATTAATTATCAAATATATTGATTTTGGTGTAGATCTAGGCCTACCAATAAAACGTATATGGTCATTATAAAATCATTCATTTGTTTTTAACCAGCCCTTGTGGGCACCAAATTAGATGTTATAATTACTTTAAGCAAACGTGTATCGCATCCTGCTTATAACTAAAGGTATGAAATATAATACTAAACCAGTAATGTATATATATAGTTATAAGCAGGATGCGATACACTTTTGAGAGGAGATCACTAAGAAAATGTGAGTGGACAGACTACAAGGTAACTAAGTGGGCTTACTTTATTCTAGTTCCAGAGAATATTGATTAATGGAATGACAAATCTCTAGTAGCCTAATCCTTATACTAAATAAACGTGTTTTTAGTTTTACACCTGAAGCCAGATGACAGAAAAATAACCCAAACGAAAATGCCTATACATGTACAGGCATAAGTAACTGTGTGCTTGTATAATTTCGTTTAAATTGTCATTATCCAGAAACAAAACGTATTCATTTCAGCGAATAGACCTGTTTTAATCTGGCCTAACTAACTATTTTGCAACTGCTGCCAATTTTCACTAATCGGTCACTCTATCCGTGATCCACTGAAATTACGCCACGTGAGGATTGGGACACTGCGTTCCAAATTGGATTTAAAATGCACACTCCCCATCTGTGTAGTTTTATTTCAATTTATCAGATTAAACATTTGTCGGATTAATGTCTTAATTATTTTGGGATTAAATAATCTCTGCGCTAAATTATCACTATGGTTAATCATTTTCATAATACCTTCGAAGCACAAAACATCTATCCCACATTTAGCTTGCTATGTAAAAGAGCAGTCGTCATAATGAAGAGGCATATGCTAGGTTACATATGCAGCACATGCCACTGGTTTCTAAAACGGATAAGTAGTCGAAATCACCATTTCAATAGTAAAAGGTGAGTGACAATATCTTGTCGCGAGACCATCATCACTCAAGCAATGCCTCCTGTGGATACTCCGGCCCATATGCCCCTCCTGTGTGAGACTGACACACACACACACACACACACACACACACACACACACACACACACACACACACACACACACACACACACACACACACACACACAAATAAACTGTCTAAAGTTAGTACAAAGTATTAAACCAATATAAACGACATGGAGACTGACTACACCCACAGAGGTCAGTTTCCTCCGCAGTGGGTACTGGCTGCCACCTCAGCTCTGCCCATCCGCCTGCCCGGCCATCTCACTCTGCCAGACTGTACGCCACGCCCAGTGCCCAGTGCCCAGTGAGGAACAGAATTCCACTGCATCAGTGCACAATGGAGGTGTGTGACTCTCAAATGCTCAAACGCTCACAGGAGACAAAGCGGGGGGGGGGGGGGGGGGGGGGGGGGGGGGGGTTCTCTCATGTGTGTGGTCCTGTATGCTACAGTATACCATACCATGTGTGCTTCAACATTAGCGTGCCACTTCACCTCAGTCTGCATATCTCAGATTCCAAATTCAGTCCGATTAAGCTGTCAATATCGTAGACCCATGAAAGTTCATTCTGTCAAGTGTCTTCGTATTGATGAGGTGGACACGTGTGGACCATATCGCAGGTACGTTGCGTGTGCCTGCGATATTTGTGTGTTTATACATCAGGAGTGTGTGTATACAGTGTATTATGTGCATGGGAGGGTATAGAATAGAGGTTGTTGCTGGTCTGCACAGATGGTGGGAGTGATTTTTCGGGGGGGGGGGGGGGGGGGGGGGGGGGGGGTAGAGGAGAGGGGTGGGCAGCTCTGACGAAGCCATGCCACGGTGGTCACGCAGGCAGCCAGTAATTGGCCCCCATATTGACCAGTTTGTGGTGCTGTGGGGCGGGCAGCCTCCCAGCTGGACCTGTCAGATGGCATCGCATCCAGCTCATTGCCCTCTCCTATCCTCTCTTACTCTCCCCCTCTTCCGTCTCTTCCGTCTCTTTCTGTCTTTCTTTCTCGGTCGGCCTCGCTCACACGTGCACGTATGCAGATATGCACATCGTGTGCACGCACACACTCCCACACACTTTCTCTCTCGCTGGCTCGTAACTGGAACATTAGCCTATGACATGAATAATATGTTTCAACGCTATTCTTACATCCTCGGATTTGTTATTTTTTCAATCTACTATAAATCTATGTTCGAGTTTTCATGTGTTATCTATGCCAAGGTTTCAGCCTGTAATTACGCAAGGTATCAATAAACATCACATCACAGATTATCATGGCCTCTGACTGAGGCCGTTTGAACTCTTTTGTTGATTTAACCTTTCATTCAAATGGCAAAGCAATTAAGAATAGATTTTATATTTGCGACGATGAAACTGTCGGAGTAGTAGGTCCAGATGAGCATATCCTTCGTTTTAATTGTTAAGAAGACTTCCCGAATGTCAGCCAGGAAACATTCCAACCTGGCAACGTGTGGCTCCTAGGAGGAACATTGTGAGACAACATCAGAGGAACATTGCTGAAGTGAAATGAGAGGGGTTAGATAGAATGTGTCAAAAAATGATCTAATGCATTGTTTTTGTTCTCTGTAAGAGCAGGTGGTTGCCAAGTCAGGGTTCAGCCAAACAGTCTCAGGAATGAATGAATGTGCGTTTGTGTACATGTGTGTATGTGTGCGTGTATGTGTGTTCGTGGGTGCGCATGTGTGTGTGTGTGTGTGTGTGTGTGTGTGTGTGTGTGTGTGTGTGACAGGGTTGGGGCAGAGTAAGTGTGTATGTGTTGAAATTCAGTGGCAGCTGTTCATTAGTACATTACAACCACACTCTGGTTATTTCCGAAACAGGCAGACACACAACCAGATCACCAGACTGGCCTACTGGCAGCACCACTGGGTATAATGGAATGGCCTGTTTCCTCAATGAATGAAACGAGGAAACAATGGACGCAAAAAGAGGAAGACTGACGCTGTCCACTATCCTCTGATTCTGAATGTCCCCAATGCTTTGTTGACTTTAGCATTGGAACTTTTACTCCTGTGACAAATTCACCTCAAGTACCCCCCAGCCCAGAACTACCACACTCAATTCAACTATTAAACGGCTTTAGTGACATGTTGATTGGTTGAATCAGGTGTGCTAGTAGTTCTGGGCTAGAACAACAGAGGGATTAGGTCTAATTAATTGAAATTGCCATTTTATTATCATTATCAAGTCCTTGGCCCGAGCCAGAATGACCCACAAGGCAGGCAGCTTGATGTACATGTCCACCCCCTGGAGAGGACGTAAATCTATCGCAAGGCTGCTAGTCTATTTTATCATCATACAATGGCATAGTTGAGATTATTATTTATTTATTTTAATTTTTTTAATGCGGAAACAACAAATAAAAGACCACAGAAGAGCAGAATGGGAACGTCCACACGGTGTATTTGGCATAGCTTTCATTTTTGAATGTGCACTCAGGGTGTTGAGCACATATGGCCCGGTGGATGCTTCAATTTCTATGAGCTGTAAGTTAGACTTAAACACCTGGCTGTACCTGCAGTTTAACTAGCACTTCCCTGCAGTGTGTCTTCGGTAGGGTAACGGTTAGCACGCTAGTTCCTGCAGTACCGAGACGTTGTTGGCAAGGGTTCGCGTCCCGGGTTGGCCCTGGGACGTCAAACTGGCGCATACAGTGCATTCCCTATCCCTCACCCTCTATCTCTCTTGGACCCTCACCTCTCTTTCAGTGATCTCCTTCTCTATCTTTCCCCTTACCTGCCTGTTGTCATTTCTCTCGTGACACCACGAGAGGCGCAAACACACCCATGTGTGTGTCCCTGCCTTCCATTCTCTCTCCGCCTGTCTTTACTCACCACCCCATGTCTCTCTCCCGCCTGGTCTTCCCCTCTCTCATCTCAGTCTTTTCTCGCCTGCATAAAGAGGAGTAAACACATCAACGTGTGTGTCCTGATGCGAGGCTTGAGATGCTCGAGATGGAGTGTTGACACAGCAGGCTCTGTTGCTTTTCTCCATCGCCCCCCAGATTAAAAGAGATTAGGACGGGAACAAGCTAGAAGTCTCACGTCAGGAGAGAATCATGGGTCGTGCTCAACACGAAACGGAAGAAAATGGGCCGAAACCGAGGAGGCATTCTCTGAACTTGTCCAATAAGAAACACTCATTTACACTTTCCTATCACAACATTTTTTTAAACGTTTTGCGACATTGTGCCCCAATGAATTTACGTCCCAGATTTGAACCTCTGTATTTGATTTCCTGTTCTTTTAAGTAATGCAGACAAAGAGCGAAGATAAAGGAAACAAATTCACGCTAGCATGTAGGCTACACAAGGCCTCTGCAGTAACATTTTGTGGGGCAGGTACTCAGTCTAAAAAGGAAGTCAAAGATCAGGATGTTTGCATCACTGAGCAGTGCCCAAGAAATAATTAAATCAAATTGTTCATTGCTACCACCTCCCTCCAAATCAAAACCAAACATGGATTCCATGTTGTGTTCCCACTTTGTTCGCACACCTGTCTGTGTTTCACACCTGTTTGTCCTAGCTAATCAGCCTCGTAGACAAGGAAGCGCCACTCAGCGATGCAAACAACGCATTCTTTATCAGAGCTGTCCGAATATACCCTCCGAAGTGGGAAAAGCGTCACCAAACAGGCAAAGACACAAGTTGGTAAATAAGTTGCACTGTGGGCTAGTTTTATACTGCTAGAAGGAGATCCAATCGAGACACTGGGCTAGTCTTAGAAATCGCCTTCCAAACTTTAATCCTTAGAAGTCAACTAGACTCTTATAAGTCTTTTAGAAAAGTCTCACTTGTATGGCATTAGAAAACTAGGCCTTTAAACTACTAACTGTTTTCTTGTCACAAATATTCTCTCTACCGCATGCTGTCGAAAATGGCTCCCCCTTACCTGACACACCCACATCCTATATCAACTCAAACCAGGAAGTGACTCAAACCAGGAAGTGAGTGTGTATAGCCCACAGCCTATACACACTCAAGGAATCATGGAACCTTCTTCTTCTTTGGTATCGTGGAATTAGCACATTTTATTTGTTCATGTCGCCACCTTCTGTGAGGTAGTGTGTTCAATCACATTATATTTGTGATACAAAAATAGAGTGAAGAAATCTAAAATTGTACCACCAACACCTACAGTATATACCACTATTTCCCAGAAATACAAATCTCAAAATATCTTATAACTCTTCTGTAGTAAAATCTCATACACCCAGGTACTTCTCTGCAGCTGCCACGTACACTCATTAAAAACCCACTACCCCATTCCACTACTTTGACACTATCTGCTCCTGCACCATGCCAACGGCCTGGGAGGACGGGACACCATCCTTCAACACACACTGTAACTCTTCTGAAGTCAAATCTGGTATACCCAAATACTTCTCTACAGCTGCCACCACAACATCTATATTCTGTGATTTTACGTTCCATTTCTGCAGTACAGTTGATAACCATTGCCATGAATGCTAAGAAGCAAACCTTACTGAAGCATAAATCACTCCCTCAAATATACTGCTCACTGGGATCCTCTCAGCATCCCGCCCCCTTGACCCATCCTCCTCTACTTTCTTCATTGCCTCAGCATACGAAACCTTCAGCACTACTCTGACTCTGGCCACTTCAACCTGCCTCTCTCGCACCGGACACTTCCGATCCCCAGCAACATGGGCGCCCCTACAGTTGACACACACAACTTTATCCACTGAAACTAACACAATCCTCTGTCCCATGCCCTCCTGCACACTTCCCACCACCCCTGCTACACACTTCTGCGACATGACCATTAAAGTCAGCCACAAAAGCTCTAACGGAATAACTAATATATCTTAACACGACGTTGTCGGGTAGAGATTTCTTTATCATGTTCAACGATGCCAAGCTCGGGGTTCCGAGCTCTTCACCACACCTTCCACCTCATTTAACTCGCCCTCATTCCCTGTCCCCTCATTCCATTTGCACTCGACTCCAATCTTCTTCGACTTCCCATCTCCATTTTTAACGCTGTCTTCCTCAGATTCAAATCCGACCTCTGCTTTCCTCATTCTCTTCACACCTCCTCTGCCTCTTTTTCCGCCCCCCCTCAGAAATCCACGTTTCTGTGACCCTGTCCCAATATTCCTGTTCTTGTTCCATGATTCCCTCTATGACCTCCTGCAGACATGTCTCTCCCTGGGCTTCTCCTCCTGCCTTGCTCTATGATCACAGTCATTGCTATTAATGAACTCGAAAGCATTTTCTAAAATCTTCCAATCATGGAACCTTGTGGGTTACACTTTAGTTATTTTAGTTACACTGCAGCACTTCTGCAATGTGCAGTTGCCAGATACATTTTTTTGACTTTCAAATTAGCGATGTGATTTTTGAAGAATATAACTTACTAAAAATGCATTGTAGATTAGACTGAATTTCAATTTCAGTTAGCTACGCCATTCGCTTTGATTTCCAAATGCTACACTGGGCGAAAACTGGTTGTATCAATGTCGTTTCGACGTCATTTCAACCAAAAAAAAGGCATCAATGTATGGGAATTTCATTTCGCACAGCTTTTAACCTAAATCCAATGACATTGTGAAATGGTTGGTTGATTTCACGTTGAACTCACATTAGTTGACAACTCAACCAAATGTAAATCAAAACTAGACGTGTGCTCAGTGGGTCGGTGAGCTAAATTCATCTGTCGTACCCCATCAGAACTCAAATTATAAACTGTTTTACCCCTCTGTTTATAAACAATGTAATTGTAAACAAACACGGTATAGCCTCAAAACATGTTTCAAACTATAATTTTGATATCATGGATGGTCAGTCCTTGTATCCAGAGCTCTGCCCATGACTTTCAGTGGTTACAT